>NC_066624.1:91372265-91746730 GCF_025201925.1 Gopherus flavomarginatus
ATATTTGAAATCTTACATACAATCTGAATATTGGAAATATGGCTTTTCCTTCCAAAGAAATCATAATTTACTACTATATTAGTAAATTGGTTTGTGTTTTTTTTAATATTCTGCCACTTTGTCATTTCCTTTCACCTTACAAATTGTCAGTTATGATACTGATTAACAGTACTGATCTTAATAAAAAAAAAATTAAAGGCCAAATTCTGCTTCAAATGCACATTGACTTTAGTGGGAGCTGCAGAAATTAATCTGAAAGTGAACTTCAGCCCTCCGGAGGGTTCTGTTTTATTATACAAATGTAATTAAAACAAGTATAAATAACTCATATGTATTTTTTATTTTTAGCAAAAGCAGATGAAGCATTGAAAGCTAAAGAAAGAAGTGAAGAAGAAGCGAAAAAGATAAAGGAAGAAGGTAATGTAGTTTTTTATTTATCAGCAAGATAAACAGTTTTTATTAAACTGGCAATAATAATTCCATAAGGAACAGGTTCCTTTGGGGTTCTTATATTTTCCCTAGGGTTGGACCGCATCTTAATAGGGGGTATGTCATGGTCAGTCGACCTCCAGTTCAGTCACACAGACCACCTCCACCTCTCAATAACAACCATACAATATTCCTGTGGCAACTACGGAAATGGCAGGAAATTATTTAATGATTTTTTTGAAGCAGTCTTTTAAAACAACTTGGTATTTGGTAACAAGTAGAAGAGCTAATACCATGTGACCAGCCAGCTCTGTGAGGCAGTGACCACAGTTAGAGAAATGATTGCAGTCAATTAACATAAAACAGTAACATTGTTTATCTCAGAATATATTGTATGACTAACATAAGATGTCCAATAATTAGTCCAGTTGACTTGTGCAGTTACTCTGTACTATGTCATGATAGCAATCACTCCAACTCAGTGGTAGCTCTGTGCACTGAGTACTTTCAGGATGAAGGCCTTTATCCAGTGATAGACTACCAATGGGAATTTTGTACAAGGTTTGCAGGATCAGGTTCAAAAGAAATGTACTTCGATTGTGTCTCTTTCCATTATTTGGTGATACATCTTCAAGTTCTATGACAAAGCCAACCTGAACTTATGTAAAGGAACCTTAAATGGTATTCCACACTTCAACTTTGATGGGGTATCCCCATTTCTCAGAAAAAATTATTAGCAAAAAGCTATCTCCTGTGGTTCCAATTAAAATGAGCTACTAAAGTATCTCCTGCATATATTACTTTTATGTTGGTTTAAGTATAAAAATATATACCAAAGGATTTTACTTTTCTGAAACTGTCAGCTTATTTGTTTTTGACATCATATCACTTATCTTGGACCCTGATCCTCAATTTTTGAAAGATGCTGCTGTTTAAGAAATTATTTTTAAAAAATTAAAGCATCAGTATATACTTTTTCCTGGATGTTTTATTGTTATTTTCCAGTACCATATGGGTGACTTCTGAGTTGTGACATATTTTTGACTATACACAGTATATTTTAATTAGATTTCAAGGTGGATATCTGATCTAAGGGTGAGTGTGTGTGTATGTATATACATATATGTACATACATATATATTTTCCTAGGTTAGCCTTTGATCATCTAGTGCCCCCTGCAAATCATAATCTGGTGCCTACATGTAGATAGTATTCTAGTTGCCAAAGTGGTTGGGTTTGAGACAGACTGTCCTAGAATCAGTGGTATACACAGGCTGAAAACTTGGGATAAGAGATCCTCTCAGTGAAGGATTAGAATGTGGTTAGCTCTCAGTGAGGTATAGTGGCAAGGCTCTGGCAAAGAACTGTTGTAAGGCACTAGCATCGATACTATAGCTAATCTGAAAAGATATAAAGGGAAGGAAGAACTGGGTTAGGAAAGGGCTGAATGTGGAGTTTGGGGAGGAGGCTTGGATCAGATAAACAAGGAGTCCGATGGCGCCTTAAAAACTAACATTTATTTGGGCATAAGCTTTCGTGGGTAAAAAACCCACTTCTTCAGACGCATGGAGTGAAAATTACAGATGCAGGCATTATTATACTAACACATAAAGAGAAGGGAGTTACCTTACAAGTGGAGAACCAGTGTAGATAGGGCCAAGTCAATCAGGGTGGATGTAGTACACTCCCAATAATTGATGAGGAGGTGTCAATTCCGGGAGAGGTAAAGTTGCTTTTGTACTGAGCCACCCACTCCCAGTCCCCATTCAAAACTACAATACCCTCTTGGAGAATTGAGGAAACAGATTGACAGAGCGAGACAGGTGCCCAGAAGTCACCTACTACAGGTCAGGCCAAACAAGGAAAATAACAGAACCCCACTGGCCATCACTTACAGCCCCCAGATAAAACCTCTCTAGCACAACATCAGTGATCTACAACCTGTCCTGGAAAATGATCCCTCACTCTCGCAGACCTTGGGGGGTGGGCCAGTCCTCACAGACAGCCCCCAAACCTGAAGCAAATACTCACCAGCAACTACACACCACACCACAGAAACACTAACCCAGGAACCAGTCCTGGTAACAAACCTCATTGCCTACTCTGTCCCCATATCTACTCTAGCAACACCGTCAGAGGACCCAACTACATCAGCCACACCATCAGGGACTCATTCACCTGCACATCTACTAATGTAATATATGCCATCATGTGCCAGCAATGCCCCTCTGCAATGTACATTGGCCAAATGGGACAGTCTCTACGTAAAATAATAAATGGACACAAATCGGACATCAGGAATGGTAACATACAAAAGCCAGTAGGAGAACACTTCAGTCTTCCTGGACATTCTATAACAGATTTAAAAGTAGCCATATTTGAACAAAAAAGCTTCGTAAACAGACTTCAAAGAGAAACTGCAGCACTAATATCCATTTGCAAATTAAAGACCATTAATTTGGACTTGAATAGACTTTAAGGTGCCACCGGATTCCTTGTTGTTTTTGTGGATGCAGACTAACACGGCTACCCCCGGATACTTGGGATCAGAGAGTGACTAGAGGAGTGGGAGCTCCTGTCTAATCAGTATCAACAATAAAAGCTTTTGTGGACAGAACTGCACAAATGGTGAATTATACATCCTAACTTTCCTAGCCGTAGACAAGTCCTGTCTCTCTTGATTCGTCTCCAAATGCTTCAATTCATTATCCTTCCATCTCCCAGGCTTAGTTTACTCTGACTTCCCTCTTCATGCTCCCATATCCAGTCTCTTTCTAAGGGTATGGCTACACTTACAGCTGTGCAGCGCTGGGAGTTACAGCTGTCTTTGTACAACTGTGTAGGGAAAGTGCTGCAGTGTGGCCACACTGACAGCTACCAGCGCTGCAGTGTGGCCACATTTGCAGCATTTGCAGTGCTGTTGGGAGTGGTGCATTGTGGGCAGATATCCCAGCGTTCAAGTGGCTGCAACATGCTTTTCAAAAGAGGGGAGTGGGGTGGAGTGTGACAGGGAGCGTGGGGGAGACAGAGAATGGATTTTTGGAGCTAACACTGTCATCAGCTCCCTGCCTTGCAAGTTCTAAGGACTGGAAGATACACAGCACCTGCCTTCAATCATTTTAAAAGTTTCGACCCCTTCCCCCACCCCTCTCTTATTCACTAAATGCAAATTATGCACTCCTAAATAGCCTTCAGACCACATAAGCAGCTGCTCAACATGGACTCCTTCCCCCCCCTCCCCCCCCCCCCCGCCGTGTGGCTTCTCTCCTCAAGCAAACAGCTGTGAACATTCCAAAGCAATTCCCCTGCCTGCCTCCGCTCGCTTGCTCAAGCAAACAGGAGCTGTGTTTGTTTTTTAGATAAGCAGCTCCGGGGTGTCCGGAGTTCAGCCACTCTTACGGTTTGTTGTGAACAGGCATTCTGGGATACCTCCTAATACCCTGGAGGCCAATTACAGTGCTTTTGGTGGCCACACTTGACGAGCAGCGCTGCATCACCAGCGCTGCAATAGTTATACCCCAAGCAGACCAGGTGTACAGCCAGCGCTGCAGCCAGGGAGTTGCAGCGCTGGATGTGCCTTGCAGGTGTGGACAGTTACTAAGTTGCAGTGCTGTAAACCCACCACCAGCGCTGCAACTCTCCAGTGTAGCCATGGCCTAAGTGCAGTCTCACCTGCCTTTTTTAATGTCACCCACACCCACCCTTTCCACATTGTCTCCTCTGCTGAAGTCATTGTGCACTCCCTGATTTTTCTCTAGTTTTGATTTCTGTAACCACTTCTTCTCTGCTTCTTTTCATCTCTTTCCCCCGCTCCAGTCTGTCTAAAATGTCACTGCTAAATTCATCATCTTCTCCTGTCGCTACAAGCACATTCAAAACCCCTCCTTGACTCCATTAATTTTCTTCCTTTCTTTTAGCACATCAAATTAAAGCTCTTGGTCTTTCCCTTAAAGCCCCTAGAAACTTCTGCTCCCATTTACCTCTCTATTCTTATCTCCTATAAGAAACTGGAGACTGTTCCTAGAAAGGGGACAGCACAATAGAAGGTGCAAAGTGGAGAGTATGAAAGAGATGAGGCGAGCATAAACTTCTTGGTTTAATGATCTGTTTGGATTTTTTTTTAATGTAAAATGAGTGCTAAGCTTTTTTCACTTCAAAGTGTACTGAGCACTCATTACATCTGACGGAAATCTTTTTCTTTTATGTTAATTTTCTAATTATTTTATCCAGATACACTGTGTGAGCTTGTTATAAAAGTAACACATCTACTCTCCCAATATTTCAATATAGCTAATACTCATTGTATCCAAATGAGATGAAGCTAAGGATATAGCCAATAAAAGGTATCACCACCTCTATATCAGCACATTCAGCCACTTTTGAAGTGAGTAACAATAATGCCTCCTCCAGCCTTTCCAGTGCTCAACTGTGTTTGGTAGGCATCTGGGCGCATGTTTTTTTGTTTTTTTTTAGTTTTACTTTAATTGAAATATCTAAATTGAGGGCATTTTAAAAGTGTTTTAAGTGAAAGTAAAACCTGATAACTCACCAGTGCTTCATGGACAACCAAACTTCAAAGCAGAATACTGCCGCCTCCTGCTTGGCCTTGCAGCTCAACAGTACACTTCAGGTGGCTGAACCACTTTGAAGTCTATGGTCTTTGTTTAAGCGATGTATTAAACTCTGTGTGGCATGTTAAACAGATACTTAGATGTGAACATGCAGACTGGCTGTCTGCAGAACATTGATAAACCAGGAGGCTGAGCAAGGGTTTCTGCTAGGAATGTTAACATTTCACACCCACTTTGCACTGGTATAAATGGGCGTGTGAGGTACAGAACAATGGAGGATCAGGTCTTGTGACTTTTGTGTTTTTTATTGTATATAATAAAAAGAATTTAAAATCCTATCAGAATAAAAAGATTGCTCAGTATTTTGAGTTGAAGGCAGTGAAGAGCAAAACATTGTAAACAGTGTGACTTTACGTAAATAATGGCCAATACTAATGCATGGGCTAGACTTGGACAACTATCTGTGATGACTTTCAATGGGAGGTAGGCACCTAACTGCCGTATGTGCCTTTGAAAGTCTCCCCTTGAGAAAATGTCACCTTTTACATTTCTGAAATAAATAGATTTAATAGATCACCATGTGAGATTCTGGGTAGATTAAAAAGTGTTGATTTTAACCTATAAAACCCCAATTGGCCCAAGCCCAGCCTACCTGAGAAATTTCCTCTATTCCCAAAATATATTGCCACAATTGCAGTCAGCAGAGACAGTGATGCTAGATCTCCCTTGATTTAATAGAGCAAAAGCTGCTGGCAGAGCATTTTTCATAAGGACCCTGTTACTCTGGAATGTCCTTCCTTCATGGCATAGAATAGCCCAGCTTTGATGAGACTCAGGGTACCCTGCGAGGTCCATTTATTTTTTCTGGCATTTGACGAGAGTAGGGTGGATTGAGGTATTACCCAATGTATGGGGGCCGTAGTAATCTGGAAACACTAAATTAGTAGAAGAAGGTTTTCAAAATTTTGTCTTGCAGTTGGCATTCTTGTGGTAATATAAGTCTCTGCCATGTGCCAGCTCAAGTTCAGTAATGTCTCTTCCTCTCATGCAAGGTGGGACTGAAAACCTCTTTGAAACTTTTCTCAGGGTGATTCAGGTGTAGAGTCGATGAGACCCTGGGGGTAGATGAATCTAGCTTTGACCAGGAGGTTGGTTGGACACTATAGTTTTAGTAAAGTAGGAGCAATCCTTTCAGCTCCTGTAGCGGCTTGGAGAAGACTCAGATGCAGAAGAAATAGATAACTTTTTCTACCTTCTTCATCAGCAGTCATTAAAAGACTATGAGCCAAGCTGGTTTAAAAAAAAATGGTTTCCTCTAGTTAGGTTCCTAAAACCATATTTAGGTGGCTGAGTAAGTAGCCTGATATTCAAAAGGTCTGAAAACCCAGCAGTTCCCTCTATAGTTAATGGGAACTGTTGTGTGCACTCAGAAATTTTGAATATCAGGCCACTTATTTAGGTACTTAAACATGGATTTTGAAGTCTAAAGTTAAACACCCATTTTTAAAACCATGGTCCCAGTAAAGTCCAAATCAACAACCTGTTGCTACTAAGAAAAGGATGGCTAAACAATACTCTTTATAGAAACAACAACCATAAGAGCAGGTGTTCTGCACAGTGCTCTGTTAACAAATACGATTTGTGTTTGAAATTCCTGCTCAGTGCTTTGAATATTTACCTTTTGGTGACCTGTATCTACACTGCTGCTGTTATATACTTCATTCGTTACACTACAGCATTCTTGAAAATGAGGAAAGAATATTACAGTTCCAGATGATTTATATAACCAGCCACCTGGACTGCTCTATGGTTGATCCTGAACTGAGGATAAATGAACAACAGTGTACAGTCATGCAGACGTATTACCAGAGAAGAGCTAGAATGTGTCATACTGAACTGTATATTTCCATTAGTCTGTCTAAATTAATGTAATGCTTTATTTAGAATTCTTGAATGGGCTATATAGTGATACTTTTTATCTGCCTGTAATCATGTTGCCCTGGGGATAATGCTTTAGTAAACATCCGATTTTTCTGGAAAGAGGATTCCTTCCAAATCCTCCAAAGTTAAGTTACACACTTTTCTGGGTTAAAGTTTTGTGTAGATTCAAAGGAAGCTTCACATAAGGCCAGGTTCCATAGCAAACACTGCATTATGTTCAATGATTTTAGACAGTCATCTTCAAGAACTGAATTGATTGAATTCACCTGATGATATTAGTGAATGAGAAATTAATACATCTTGCCCAACATCCAGAAGTTCTGAAACAACTTTAGAATCAGTTCTACGTTGGAATCTCTTCAGAGATGAAAGAAATACTTAGGAAAATATCTTTAATGCCTCAAGATTGGCTTTCATGTTTTTGTGATTTTCTCCATCATGAGAGGGTAGTTTTTTATGCACAAGATCATTATCATTTCAAGAAATCCAGACTTTTGGCTGAGCAGTAGGTCTTCCAATCCACATAAGCTCAGAATCCTCCTAGTTCCAGCAACAGCTACAGCAGCCATTAAAGTTTTCAACAGATTTTAAAGTATGATGCAAAATTGCGGTCTTCTCTTTCTTTATCCCCCTTCAGTGAAGGGCTTGTATTGGATTAGGTTGCAACATATTGGTTGCCATCTTGTTTGCCAGAATCTCAGCATTCATCTTTTTTAAAAAAGTCCCTGGGACTTATGATGGCATCAGTTATTCTGACTCTGCAGAGATTCTGAAACAATAGAAGGTGTGAAATGTCTCTAACATGGTAACTCAGGGCTTGTCTATGTGGGGACATTCAGAGAAATTCATTCAAATTAGCTAACGGTGTGAATTTAAAGCACATTAGTTAAACTGCATTAAACCCCTTTGTGAACACTCTCATTCAGATGATCAGTGATGATGATTTAAATGTCAGCATTGTTAAGTGTTTCATTTATGAACAAATCGTGTAAGAAAGGAGCAGGATGATGATTTACACAATTTGCTGAGAGACTATTTCATTTTGGTGCCATGAGTGGGTGGCATTTTAGAGATAATGAACCATTTCCACACATACCCTCCAATCTAACTCATGGAGCCAAAAAGCCTGAAGGGAAGAGCAGAGCCCACCTCAGGGGGCATCTGAACCCCAAGAAACAGGAGACAATCTGTAGAGCCAAGAAGGACATCCAAGCCTTCCACACATAGCGAGGGCTTGATTGGCTCTGGTAGCGTGTGAATGGCCAGGTGGCTTTCTCTCTGGATCTATTGGCTGTGGATCCTCACTTTAATAGACATTGTCTATTTGACTTTTCAGACTTTACTGTATCATTATCACTCAGGTCAGGTTTTCTTTGCAGTCATGAGAGAGGGATATATATTAGATTCTGATGTCAAATAATTCTGAGAGACTGGGGGTCCTATATATGTTTCTGTGCCTTGCCCAAGGATTTATCTGAATCATACTAAGGGGGAGCAAAGCTTGATGAGCCCAACAGAGCATATATGATCATATTTTAAACATCAGCACAATCTTTGAGTAGCATCTATTTTTTGTGTCTAGTAGGAAGAGTTTGGGAAAGTATCACTACTTTATTTTTTTTTCAAGTTCATCCCTTTCTACAATACAGAGTTTTAAAACTTCTGCTGCTTAAAGAAACTGGAAAAGTAGTTTAGGGTATTTTGATGTACACAAGAAAGTCATGAAGAGTCAAAATGTTCCTGGGTGTTAAGATGCTATGTTTTAATTAAAGGAAACACTTTAGGTATTATCACAGAGTTGAGTTGTTCAGATCCTAAATCAAGGAGATTAGTGTGGTCTGTGTTCAGTATCTAGTTAAATCAAAGCTAGCTTCGGTGTCTACATGTGTTGCAATCATACCCTCCCAGTTGCACTGTAGACATACCCAGTTAATTTAAATTGGAATTACTCCTGATTTACGCTGGTTTAACTGAGACCAGAATTAAGCTCTCAGACTCCACATGGAAATACATTTAAGTGAACAAAAGGGCTGATTTACAATCCAGCTTGCACAGATGACCAGAATCTGAAGACTTAGTAGGATTAGTCAAAAAGTTTGGATGTTACAGGAAGATGTGATAGTATTTGTAGACATAGGATGGGTCCAGGGAGTTTTACTTTAGGAGAGGGAATGTAGTAGCCTGCCTGAAAGGATCCACATATTTGGATGGGGATATGGGCGGGGGGGAGGGAGGACTGGATAACATAAGGAGCAAGAGAAGTCAGGAGTTGGCAGGGGATATGGGACTTGGTGAAAGGTTAGCAGCAGAGACACTTCAGAGGCAGTGGCAGGTTAGGAGAAGGAAAGAGTAGCTAGAAGAGAGGAGAAGGGGAGTTATCTCTAGATGATATTGGTTTTCTTCTTGAAAGTATTGTTTGAGGTCCTGTTCTGAGAGGGTGGACATGTAGAGGTGGTGGAGATGGTTTGTAAAGGAATCAAGAAGTGTCGGTAGTTATTGTAGACAACTGTGTTGATCAGAGAGAGGTAATGTTGTGTTGCAAGAAAGGTAATGAAATAAAAAGCAGAGAGAACGAATCAGCATTAGAAATGTGTAGGGTGTCTCAACTTTTTTTCATAGATGCTCAGCCACATGAGAACAAGAGTAGAACAAATGGACATACTCCTTCCTTCAAAAATAAATAAATAAATCAATAAACCTTACCACAAAAATCGGTTTTTGAACTACTTTTTAACTTGTGAATCTTTGCAGGAAGAAATCAAACTGTGTCAGCTCCAAAATGTGGA
Organism: Gopherus flavomarginatus; assembly: GCF_025201925.1. Taxonomy (NCBI): domain Eukaryota; kingdom Metazoa; phylum Chordata; order Testudines; family Testudinidae; genus Gopherus; species Gopherus flavomarginatus. Next base: position 91,381,993 of record NC_066624.1, read on the forward strand.
GGCCTCTTATGTAGGTTCATAAATCGGAGTCAGTGTCAGAGCAATGTCTCTTGCCTTTCTGTGGCTGAAAAGGACACAGGCTGATCAGGAAAGGAGCCAGTCGGCTGCAGCCTGTCAAGTAGGAGGGAACCTATGCAGCCCTAATGCAAACAGGAGCATCCAAGATGGCACTGCACCACAGCCATGAATTGATGTGTGTCCTTCACAAAATATGGAGCCAGGGGCCCTGGATTTCACACACCCCAAAGGGAAGCCTTGAGTAGCTGTAGAGAGTACCATAAAGTGACCTTTAGGAAAAATTGGAGATAGATTTTTCACTTTGTGGGTCAGTTTACATTTCCAAGGCTATCTTCAGAAGGGAAACTGAAGATGATACCTAACATTTTTAGGTAGAGACAGATTCACAGCTGCAGGCTCAGTGAGCTCCAGAAGTTCATCTCTGGTGATGATTTGGTCCATATTTTTCAAATATGTTTTTTATATCTTCATTAATTTCCATATGTTTTCTGTTGTCTTATTGTGACTGTATACTAGCAAACTGACACAAAAAGGAAGCTTACAAGAAGTGGGAACTTGGATAGATGACTAGGGAGGAGTATAAAGATATCGCTTAAGCATGCAGGATTGTAATCAAGAAGGCCAAAACTAGCAAGGGATGTGAAGGGTACAAGAAGGGTTTCTATACATATGTTAGCAACAATAAAAAGGTCAGGGAAAGTGTGGGACACCCTTAATGAATGGGGGAGGCAACCTAGTGACAGGTGATGTGGAAAAAGCTGAAATACTCAATGCTTTTTTTTGCCTCAGTCTTTACAGACAAGGTCAGCTCCCATACTGCTGTCCTGGGCAACACAGTATGGGGAGGAGGTGAGCAGCCCTCAGTAGTGAAAGAACAGGTTAAGGACTATTTAGGACAGCTGGACATGCACAAGTCCATGGGGCTAGATCTAATGCTGAGAGAATTGGTTGATGTGATTACAGAGCTATTGGCTATCATCTTTGAAAACTCGTGGGATTGCGGGGGGGGGGGGGGTCCCGGACACCTGGAAAAAGGCAAATATAGTGCCCATCTTTAAAACAGGGAAGAAGGAGAACCTGGGGAACTACAGACTAGTCAGCCTCACCTCAGTCCCTGGAAAAATCATGGAACAGGTCCTCAAGGAAACCATTTGAGTCAGCAGTATGCCCTTGTTGCTAAGAAGCCCAATGGCATGTTGGGCTGCATTAGTAGGAGCATTGCTAGCAGATCGAGGAAGTGATTATTTTCCCTGTATTCGGCACTGGTGAAGCCACATCTGGAGTACTGCGTCCAGTTTTGGGCTCCCTCCCACTACTGAAAGGAAGTGGACAAATTGGAGAGAGTGCAGCAGAGGGCAACGAAAATGATCAGGAGGCTGGGGCACATGACTTACGAGGAGAGGCTGAGGGAACTGGGCTTGTTTACTCTGCAGAAGAGAAGAGTGAGGGGGCGGGATTTGATAGCAGCCTTCAGCTACCTGCAAGGAGGAGGTTCAAAGAGGATGGAGCTTGGCTGTTCTCAGTGGTGGCATATAACAGAACAAGGAGCAATGGTCTCAGGTTGCAGTCGCGGCGGTCTAGGTTGGATATTAGGAAACACTATTTCACTAGAAGGGTGGTGAAGCACTGGAATGGGTTACCTAGGGAGGTGGTGGAATCTCCATCCTTAGAGGTTTTTAAGGCCTGGCTTGATAAAGCCCTGACTGGGATGATTTAGTTGGTGTTGGTCCTGCTTTGAGCAGAGGGTTGGACTGGATGACATTCAAACCCTAATCTTCTATGATTCTAATTGTTTTGCATACAGAAATTACAAGAGGTAGCTGACCTATACGATACAGAGTGAATTGCAAACAATAGTAATTTACTGAGAAACAGCATAGAAAATCTGTAGTCTTTGTTTTCTTCATTAGTAAGGCATGACTACAATAGAAACAGGCCCTGAAGGTGTAGTCCTGTATGCATACAAAGTGGATGTTATGTAGTCTGTATATCATAGTCCTATTAGTTTACTCCTATTTATCTTTGTGTACAGTATTACTTAGCATTTTGCCTTATCAGTCAAATTAGTGTCACTTAATAGGCATTCCTAGACGGAATTCTACAATTAGGGTCCTGGCTAGCAGTCTCCGCTCTCCGGCTGTCCAACTCTGAAGGCATCACCGCTGCCAGCAGCAATGGAGAAGTAAGGGTGGCAATACTGTTACCTCCCTAAAATAGCCTTGCAACTCCCCCGCCCCCACCAACCTCCTTTTGGGTAGGGACCCCCATGGTTAGAACACCATGAAATTTCTGATTTAAATATCTGAAACCATGAAATTTAAGATTTTTTAAATCCTACTACCATTACATTTACCAAAATGGACCGTGAATTTAATAGGGCCCTAGTTATGTAGATTATATTTGTTCAATTATATTAGATTATGGGAAAAAAGATTTGTTTTTTCATTATAGTTTCGCTACTATATACATACGGTTCCATGGTATCAGTGAAATAGATTTTCATTCTAGTTGAATTCAAGTTTTTCTATGGTGGTGTTTTGTTTTGCTTAACATTTGACAATGTCTTCATCATTGATGTAGATCTTTTGGTTTAACCAAGTAAAAGTTTGAAGAAATATTTATAGTGTACAAGTTGCCCTGTATTTTTTGACAACTGCTATTTAATTATTCTTAGTCTATTTATTAATATTTGCAACAAAGATTATCGTTGCTTAAAATAACTGTAGATTTAACTCTGTACTGCTCTAAACCTTTAATCAAATTAAAGCACGTTAATATAAAATTTAAATTACTGGGTCTCTAGACTTCCAAATTTCATTCTCTCTTGTGGCATCACAGTATTGCTTCTGTGACAAAAACTCCACCTCAAAAACAAAAAGTTGAAGTTGCATAGTTCAGCTAGTAAGCTTCTGGAACTGAATGTAACCTTTACTAATGAAAAGTTTAGCCTTATATCTGTGGTAAGCAAAATCTATTGTATAATAAGCTTATTGTTTCTCAGCTCATGAAAAAAGGTTATTTTTCCCAACCCTTTAGTAATGGTGTTTTAACACTACTTTTATTGTAATTTTATTGCCAAATCAGGTGTGAGATTAGATGTTGGATGTTACATGTAATCTGCTCAGAAATCAAATCATTTGACCTCCAAACCCACCAATGCACCCTCCTGCTGGTTTGCTGTTAAATATGCAGCATTTTCCTGTCATGAATACAAATGGAGGACAAATTAGAATCTACAGACAGCTGACCTGAGCTACAGATTAGAGACTAGGGGCTTGTGCTGTTTCAAAAGTTTTAATTACCATAGTCCCAATAGCCAGTTGAAGGACACACACACAAAAATCAGTTTGTAACAAAAAAGCAAAGAAAGAAAGAGAGAGAGAGAAAAAGCTCACTCCTCCTAATTTGAATTTTTCAGTTTGATTACATTTGCACTTCCATTGGAGCTATGCTAATTTGCTGCATGAAATTAGGTCTATTAATAAAAAATGCACTACTTTTACAAAAGTATTTTCAATTGAGCAATTTTTCTGTTTTGTTTTTGTTTTGCTTATTTCCATTTGGGACTAGCTGAAAATGACATCAAAACCTTATGAGAATTATACTGTCAAACCTGATTTCACCTCAAGGCCTGGCAAGTCAAATTCAAAGTAGCTGAAATGTGCAGTAGTAATAGCGGGAATAATATGGCACAATATAAGTACTTTCAGAGGAAAAGTGTGTTCCTTTTACATCCAACTCAAATGTGTTGGATTGCATTACTGCAGGATGTTTGAGTTGTTTGCCTTAATATATCATGCATAATACAATTATAAGACTTTGTTTTTTAAGATGTAGCTAGTCATGAAAACATATTTTATACAATCGTCTGGAGATGTGGTGCAATGATAGCACTATTTTGGTCCATAATAGGGATTAATGTATGAAAGGTTTACAGAGGATTATAGGGAAAAGATGGTTTTTAAAAATCTTTTTAGATATCAAAGGAATAGAACTAAATAAGGATTTGTTCCTTTGAAATTAAAAAATAAATTTCACTAATACTTGCATTAAGGGGTATATTATCCTGATGCCTTCATTCTTGAATTTGCATTTTTTGTTTCTCGTGTGTTAGCCCAGTGTTGAATTGATTAGTTATGCCTAGCTAGTAAGCAGTGAAACATTTTTATATACACTAGGGAAATAAATTTGGCAGAAAATCAGCATGAGTAGATTTAATTATCACTCTGAGACCTTTTCCTTTTCTAGCTTAGTGATCCTGAAACTCCACATGTTTCAATGAAATCTGTGTGGACGCTAAGCTTCGCTTCCCAATTTGTTCCTCCACACAATGATAAGCCAAGCAATTACTGGTTTATTGATTTTTCATCATGGCAAATTTAAAGTTGATTTTTTTCCTGAAAAGGCAGGGGTGATTAAGTGTTTCCCCTCGGTTTAGTACAAGAGAGCTATGTGGCAGAATCTAATATCCTGAGGTCAACCTCTGCAGGCAGATAATACGGTGTCTTGGCCACATGTTAAGGAGAGAAATCAGGACTACAAATGTGATAGGATATATGTGGAGACAGTTTAATTTGCTCCATTTATATGAACAAGTCATGTGGCACATGCTTGGAAAACATCATTTTGAATAGGCTTGGAAATAAAAACCACGTGGGCAGAAAGGATAAATGAGTACAAACAAGAAGCATTTGCTACTCAAGAGACAGAACTATCTTTTAAAACCGGAAATAAGTAAAGCTTTGACATTTTGTTGTTTTAACAATTGACTGATATCTACATGTTACCCTGCAGATAACTTTATATTCTCCCTACCGTTTGAGCCACATTAAAAAAATTCTAATCATACAGGTCCCAAAAAGATTGTGTCTACGTAATAGCTATATCACGTAAACATACGAGTAACAATTAAGGTGTAATATGCTGTTAATGTTTGTGGTTTATTTTGAAGCCCATGGATTTAGAGAATTTAATTGGAAGCAAAAGAATATCACTTTACAAAATGGTAACATGCATTGCTAGAGTTTAGCTGTTCTTATAAAAACACAGAATTCATGTATTTGGCTGAAACAGAGTAAAGCAATCAGCAGATAAAGCTTGTGTGTGTTGGAAAAAAAACCAATTTGATATTTTATTTCAATAGAAATTTAGACATGTTTTAAAATCCTCAAAAAGCTAACTTATACTTACTCTGAAGTTATTTGAGCAATTTGGGAAAATCTTTCTGCTTTCCAAGACATTGTTTGGAATTTAACCCAAAACTGAGCCAGTCAACATTAGCAGTAGGTTGTAGTGGAGGAATGGCAGAAAATGTAAAGTTTTAAAAGATTTGCTAGTCAGTGGAAGATGTATGAATTGCAGTGTCTAAGAGTGATGAGATAGAACTGCAATATCCAGTTTTTGAATGTCCCAAAGCTTGAAGGCGGGGGGGTGGGAGGGGTCTGTGCTTTGGTTTTGTTTTGGTTTATTGCTGAGAGAGGGACAGACAATCTAGATTCAAATTCTAAATATGCCCACAACGTTCAGACACTTGACTCTGTTTTGGGTTTGAAACCATGTTGGTCTACAATTATAGCCACCTTTATTAGTAGTACAAAAGGTACAAAGTATGAAAAGCATATCTTACCACCACTCATTTTAGATCTCTACACTGAGTGAAATGCTTTTTTGAAGGGTTACACAGATTAATTTGAAATTGAAACCATCAAAGGACTTGCATCATCTTTTTAAAATAAGTTTCCTTATCTGTACATATTGCCTGATACGTCCCTAGTATGATATAATTAGTGCAATACTTTCAGTTAACACTGACGTACTAAGTGGCACATGGCATGCAACAAATGGAGATATGAACATTCCTGACTTAGAACACCAAGCTTAGAACTTTCATAAAGATTACCTGTAAAGGAATGCAGCCCCTTACATCATGCTATTCTTTTGCTTCTGACAGTATTAACATCAGTGACCTGCCTTATGGTCATGGGATCCACTCACTGCTAGGGGCACCTCCTTCTGGCCATTCTGGGGATTAGCACCTTCCAGGTGCTGCATCCTCCTCTGCTGATTTTTGCACCCGTCGTTCTCTCTCACCCTGTGACCCCTCTCGCTCCAGGAGCTGCAGCTTCCTCTTTGTGAGCTGTCCCTCTGGCCATGTCACTATTGTCTTCCCCTTCCAGAGTATGACAGACTTTTGTGGCAAACTGTCCCTCTGCGCCATTTCCCTAGTGGATGGTAAGGGAACCTGGGCCCACCCTCTACTCTGGGTTCCATCTCAGGAGTCCTCTCTTCAGAAGCCAAGGTCCACACTATCCTATGACTTGCTGCTTTTTCCCCTGAGCCTTTCCTACCTTTCTGGCTCACCACCTCTCTGGGTTTGCCAGCTGCACAAACCCCTCCTCTCAGGGAGTAATGATAGGAAACTTGCATCTTTAGCCCAAAACACCTCCCTTCTCCCAGGGAGTGCCTGCAGACTACTACTTTTAGGAATCATAGATTATTAGGGTTGGAAGTGACCTCAGGAGATCATCTAGTCCAACCCCCTGCTCAAAGCAGGACCCCCTTTCTGCTCTTAGCTCCTGGGCTTTACACAGGCCCCTCCTCCTGTTCCTGTGCAGCTGAGCCTCATCTCTGATTAATCCCTGCTCCCTGGCTGCTCCTCCAGGTGCATCCTGGGCAGTTAATTGGCCCACCTTGCCACTTTAACCCATTCAGGCCTTGTGTGGGGTGGGCACCCCGTCACAGAGGTATTGTGAAAGCAGAGTAGCCAGTAGCAGTACAAGTTCTGAGGACGGTGGGCGAGAGCATCAAGGAAGAGCTGTCATGTGGCAGGAAACACAGAGATCTGGAAGATCCAGTGGGTTTTAGAGGATTTTCATAACAGGAATTTCTATGCTCATTCTAAATTTAAAACTATAGGTCCCATTTTTACTTCCATCCTTCATGTCAGAACTTTGTTCCAATGACTTAAGATCTGCTTCAAATAGTAGTATTCATGGCAAACTAAAACAAGGGTACATGTCGTTTTAATTAACACATCTGATATTAAAAATAAGCAATGTGTGTTGATCTGATATGAAAAACATTGGTTAAATCTGCTACAAAAGGGTTCAACTGCATGAGGTCATCCATGTATCTGTAATAACTTAGAGTGCTTTACTCAATGATAAGAAAATATATTAAGATGCCCTTAAATTCATTAGTTATTGCCTAAGGCCATACTTTATGTTCAGTTAATTTTATTGTAATTCATTGTTATGGCTGTGACCTGAACTCACTTAGATAAGCCTTTAAAATATATTGTGTATATATACAGTGAAAGAAACTCAATTTGCATTTTAATTCATATATGGAAAAGTTTCTTAATTATTACGCCAGTGTTTCAGCCCAGCCTGCACCAGGCTTTTGAGGGATGACAAGTCAGTTCACTCATTTAGGTTACATTTATGCAGATTTTTTAACTTTTTGATGTGTCATAAACACTGGTAACTGTTTTATTATTTAATTTTGGAAAATGAATACTCCAAATTTTAGCAGAAATTCCCATATGTACTAATGTGAACAAATGCTTTATTGTCTTAATCGTATTAAAATTTTAATTTCGGATCCTTCCAGTATACCCTCATAAATGGTAGATTTTAAGTTCTACTCCACCCTTTGTGTCCCTGGTGTGTGTAAATGTTGCTTCGTTAAGCTGACACAACCACCTGGTTGAGTTTCCAGTCTCTAGAGAATATTTCAGCATCTGGTACATACTGTGATCTTTTTTCTGTGTGTGTAATCTTTTTATGGACATGTTATTATAAAAAGTGATCAGAAACAAATGAAAGATAATCTAAAAAATAATAAAAGATGTATGTATAGTTACAGTGGCATTCAGCATAACTCAGTGGTTCTCAACCTGTGGTGCACGGAACCCTGGGCATCTGCAGACTACGTCTGAGGGGTTTGTGAAAAGTTACCATTACCATAGAACAGTGGGTTACAAGCTGTGGTCTACAAGCTGGGGGACCACAGGCTATGTCTAAGATTTCTGAAGGGGGTCTGCCCCTCCATACAAAAATGTTTAGGGATCTTCAAATGAAAAAGATTGAGAGCCAATGATGTAACTTACATATAGCATACTATGAAAATCATTTAAAGTAAACAATTTTTGTATTATAAAGTGGCTTTAGGAAATTTTGCATTCTGATTGGTCCGTAGCCAAGACACAGCATAGTTTGTCAGGACTATCCCATCAGGAATAAGATCAGTGCACCTCCAAAGGTAATAGCTAGTGACTAGTCAAAATCAGGCTTCCGATTTAAGTCTGTTATTTTAAAAAATCAGCATTTTAATTAAAAAATTGACTTTTAAATTTTAAACTACTTTCTCCCTGTCCATTTTCTCCCTGCTATCACTCTGTGCTTCGTGTTCTGACACCAACCTTCCCACTTTCAACTCCCTCCTGAAGATACAGGGTGAAATCCTGGCCCCATTGACTTCAATGGGGCCAGGATTTCATCCACACTTTTCCTGCATTGCCTGAAATAGGTTAACTAATCCAAACATTTAAAAAAAGAATCTACCTCTAATTTACTTCCATCAGACTTCCAAGTATGTTCCATCTTTTCTGTTTCTGTTGGTTAGAATGTAATTTCTTTGGGACAGATACATTTTAGTTTGTATGTTGTAGAGCGTGAGGTTCATAGTTGGCATTTAAAAGAACAATCATCATAATAATTCTGCTGCGTTCCTTCCTCTGCATTTTCCCTTTTCCCTGCCACTATCAAACCTTTGAAACCTTCTTCTCTTCGTGACCTATCGGGATTCCCAACCCACCATAACCTTTGAAGAGCTGCCGAGTGGAAGCATTTCAAAGAGTCAGTGGTTTTCTCCGAAGCACTGTCACTCTCTTGACCACATCAGAGTGTCTCCTGCTTTGTCTTATTTTGGGGTGGGGGGAAAAAAGTCTAAATAACTGCAGGGAAGGCTGGGCCCAAAAGAAAGGAGCAGAGCAAAAGAGGCAGAAAAGATTTGAAAAACAGGGAAGCTGTTGTTTTTATTATCTATATAGAACTTAAAATTTTCCAAGTATTTTATGGAGAAATGTGAAGATAAAAGTTTAATCTAAGCCCTAATTCAGCAAGGACTTAAGTATGTGCTTAAGTGTCACTAAAAAAAACTAAACGTAAGCACTTGCTTTTGTGCTCTGTGAATAAGGATGGGCTTACTCCTGTATATTAAGTTAAGCTTGTGTTTAAGCACTTTGCTGAATCAGGGTTTAAGAAGATGAAAAATTGTGGGGATAGGCTGCAAGAGCAAAGTTACTTTACCAGTGAAACCCTGGGGAAAAACCCAGGAAATGCTTTAATTTTTAAAAAGTTTAATTATTTTTCTTCAGGTTTTTTTTTTGTCTGTTTGAATCATTTTAAAGCTGGAACTATTTTTTCTGGTGCAAGAATATATCTCTTGGCCCTGTCACAACATCTTACCTAATTTTATACCAGTAGCATATACATTATAGCAGTGATTCCCAAACTCTTGTCTCTGGAGCTCTAGCTGGTCACATGGTACTAACTCTCCCCTTTGTTTCTGCCTACTGCATTAAAAGAAACGAAAGATATGTTTATTACTTTTAGTATTAACTTTCCATGTAAGCAATTGCTGTAGTTGCCACCAGGTCTTAGTACCATCAAGCATGGGAAGGAAGATGCTTATGAGATAATTTGTCATTTAGTATATGGTCTAGCTATGAAAACAGTTGAGAACACTGGAATTCTGCCATTTAGGCAGAGGGATATCTTCGTATGGGCAATGGAATGTAGTGGGTGATGCCAGTGATCTAAAGATAAATTTGACGCATTATTGTAATGAAAATTCATAGACTCATAGACTCTAGGACTGGAAGGGACCTCGAGAGGTCATCGAGTCCAGTCCCCTGCCCTCATGGCAGGACCAAATACTGTCTAGACCATCCCTAATAGACATTTATCTAACCTACTCTTAAATATCTCCAGAGATGGAGATTCCACAACTTCCCTAGGCAATCTATTCCAGTGTTTAACAACCCTGACAGTTAGGAACTTTTTCCTAATGTCCAACCTAAATCTCCCTTGCTGCAGTTTAAGCCCATTGCTTCTTGTTCTATCATTGGAGGCTAAGGTGAACAAGTTTTCTCCCTCCTCCTGATGACACCCTTTTAGATACCTGAAAATTGCTATCATGTCCCCTCTCAGTCTTCTCTTTTCCAAACTAAACAAACCCAATTCCTTCAGCCTTCCTTCATAGGTCATGTTCTCAATACCTTTAATCATTCTCGTTGCTCTTCTCTGGACCCTCTCCAGTTTCTCCACATCTTTCTTGAAATGCGGTGCCCAGAACTGGACACAATACTCCAGTTGAGGCCTAACCAGCGCAGAGTAAAGCGGAAGAATGACTTCTCGTGTCTTGTTTACAACACACCTGTTAATGCATCCCAGAATCACATTTCCTTTTTTTGCAACAGTATCACACTGTTGACTCATATTAAGCTTGTGGTCCACTATGACCCCTAGATCTCTTTCTGCCATACTCCTTCCTAGACAGTCTCCTTCCATTCTGTATGTGTGAAACTGATTGTTCCTTCCTAAGTGGAGCACTTTGCATTTATCTTTATTGAACTTCATCCTGTTTACCTCAGACCATTTCTCCAATTTGTCCAGATCGTTTTGAATTTTGACCCTGTCCTCCAAAGCAGTTGCAATCCCTCCCAGTTTGGTATCGTCCGCAGACTTAATAAGCGTACTTTCTATGCCAACATCTAAATCGTTGATGAAGATATTGAACAGAGCCGGTCCCAAAACAGACCCCTGCGGAACCCCACTTGTTATACCTTTCCAGCAGGATTGGGAGCCATTAATAACTACTCTCTGAGTACGGTTATCCAGCCAGTTATGCACCCACCTTATAGTAGCCCCATCTAAATTGTACTTTCCTAGCTTATCTGTAAGAATATCATGTGAGACCGTATCAAATGCTTTACTAAAGTCTAGGTATATCACATCCACCGCTTCTCCCTTATCCACAAGACTCATTATCCTATCAAAGAATGCTATCAGATTAGTTTGGCACGATTTGTTCTTTACAAATCCATGCTGGCTGTTCCCTATCACCTTACCACCTTCCAAGTGTTTGCAGATGATTTCTTTAATTATCTGCTCCATTATCTTCCCTGGCATAGAAGTTAAACTAACTGGTCTGTAGTTTCCTGGGTTGTTTTTATTTCCCTTTTTATAGATGGGCACTATATTTGCCCCCTTCCAGTCTTCTGGAATCTCCCCCGTCTCCCATGATTTTCCAAAGATAATAGCTAGAGGCTCAGATACCTCCTCTATTAACTCCTTGAGTATTCTAGGATGCATTTCATCAGGCCCTGGTGACTTGCAGGCATCTAACTTTTCTAAGTGATTTTTTACTTGCTCTTTTTTTATTTTATCTTCTAAACCTACCCTCTTCCCGTAAGCATTCACTATATTAGACATTCCTTCAGACTTCTCAGTGAAGCCTTGGTTCTCTTCATAAGGATGTCAATTATTTTGCATTAACAGCATCTGTATCCACAGATGACATCATAGAATTTAAAAGCATTAGCGGTAGTGAAGGACTGAAGAATATAATATATCCTATTTGTTTCTTAAAGATAACTTGCCCCTCTTAAGAAGTAGGAAATTACAGTATAACATAAGGACATGTATGCCAGTTTGAACAGAACAATCAAGGGAAATAGGTGTGGCCATTCATCTTTGCTAACTTTCAAGAAGTCCGTAATGTTGTGGATTCAATTAAGAGGATGTGGTAATTGAAGATCAAGTTGTTGTATGGCAATTGTGATGTAATGATGACCAAGTATGTTTGTTCAATTCAGAGTCTAAAAGACGAGTTCTGCATTCCTGAGTTAGAACTGCAGGATTGAGCCTTCCATTTATTATCCATAAATGATTGAGGCTTAACAGGTGTAAATCAATATTCATCTTTATTCTTAAATAATAACTATATGAGGATGTTAGAAACAAGTTGATTTAGGTTTTCGTTTTGTTTTGTTTTTTGAACAATGCAGTCAGATAATTGCTAATATAGTATTAAAAAAGTACTGTAGTTATCTCTCAGATTAAAAGGAGAGAGTGAATCAGAAAATTGTTTTTGAAGTTCCATGTGACAGAAATATCATTGATTCTATGTATGCCTTGAAGCATTCATTGAGGTGGGTAGTTTTATTGGAGCAGATCAGTCCCTAGTGTGTAAGAATTTGGTCCATTTATTTCAATATTGAGTCTTGAATTAAGCCATGTGCAATATATGTGGTTGCTGGAGAAGTGAACGTTTTATTTAATCTAATTGATTATAGTAACTTTTAGAATTGTGGGATATTTTAGTATTTAGGACCCTGGTATGGTTTAGGTGAAACTGGGGAGAAGTTTAGGTGAAATCTTCTATTTGGAGCCGAAAGAAAAGGAAACTGTGTTCTTAATCTGCTGATTTACTGAGTGATTCTGAACACAGTTCATATTATACACATACAGCCAAGATTGTGGGGCCATAAGGAGCATTGTTGTCATAACTTAATAGGACAAAGATGAATAGCAGCATTGTGCACTAATCTAATGTAACTGAGTCACCAAGTGTAATTTCAGCAGTTTGACATACCGGTATAATATTTTTTCCTTTGAAAGGGAGGGTGGTGTTTGTCTAATCACTGGTGTTAAAATATTTAATTTTATTCATGTTCACTTCACTAGTGGAAGCCTGTGTTTATAAATCTCCATATTTTGATAGTTCAGGATTGACAATTGTATTGTACTTTTCAAATTTTGTTTACTAGATTTCCAGCTGCAGGTTGTCTGTATAAAAAATTGTTTTGAAGATGAAGTTCTAAAGGGAATAAAGCAAATACAATTGCCACAGTGGCAGTTTGTCAAGAAACCTACACTATCCATTAAATGCTGTTTTTCAATTTAGCTGTTGTAAAAATGAGAAGTGTCCTTAATATTGGGCTCTATTGATCAGAAAAGGTCCATGGCAACCTACACTAGAAAAGGTTATATAGTGTATCTAGCTTCCACAGCCAGAGAAGTCTATCCTAAAAGTATCCTGGATTGTGGAATCATTTCCCCCCACCTGTTACCCAGGTTATGTCAAAAAGGTAAACCACAATGGAGATTACATGACTAGAAAATGACATTGTGCTAATATAACTGAGAGCAGAATGTGACTTATTGAGTGTATATACATCTGTAATTCTTTCTGCTGATTCACTAGGCACTCATATGAATATGCTATTTAGGCTTTTATGCTATGCCCATCATCTGATGCCTGAATTTATGTGGGGAGCTTCTTTTTTTTTAACGTTAAATGCATTCCTTAACTAGATTAATTTAACAATAAGTAATCTGAATTTCAGTGAGATATTTAGCCTTTATTTGTCAGAAGGCCCTCTGGCCCTGTTGTTTTTATTTTTTAACATTAAAAAACCTTAGTCTTGCTAAGAGGCCTTCTACATCTTTGTATTAAGATTAATATTAATAAAAAGTCTACCGTTGTGCTACCTTGTGTTGCAGTCCTGTCAGTTTTCATAAACCAAGCAAGGTTGGGCTGGTTGTATACTTGATGGGACACATAGAGGGAATACTTAGTTACTTGTGCACATTTTTTAAAAATTAAGGGGTGTCTGCCCCTAAAGCTTCCTTCAGAATCAGTCCTAATGCAGTGAGGGCATAAATCAGTTTGTGATATTACATTTAGCTGCTTTGGGAAGGACTGAAATGTTTCCAGTTTAGCACTGACTTTATTGCATATTCAAAATTGAAGAGGGTGGACTGTGAGGAGACTTTTGAAAACATTATCTTTGATAATTAGCAAAAGTAGCAAGAAAAACACCACCACTGCACAAGGTAAAAATATAAATCCATATTGTCAGTGTGGTATATTTTAGTCTTCCTCAATATGAAAGCCCTTTTTTAAGAGTCTGCAGTTGTCCACAGCTGTTATATAGCCTGCCAGCCTCAGAGAACTCTACCTTCTTATCAGATACCATGAACGTTCCTAATTAGTGTCCACTAGATGATGGTATTTGCCATTGCCCAGTATAGTCCTTGAGAGAAACTTAACTTTGAGGAAGGGTACATGTGGAATACAAGGCTAGAGTCCATATTTCCTGGAGCTAGTGCTGTGGAGTATTGAGCTCTGTTGGTGCATTGTCACATTAGCCAACAGAGAGAGAATTTTTGATTAATGGAGACCAAAGTGATTTCTTATGGAAATAAGATTCCATGTGATTAAAAATGTATAAATAAGTGGCTTAAAAACAAGTCTTCCATTTATGTAATTCATGTAACTGTTGAAGTTCAGCATTACCTTGGGCAAGTTGTTTTTTAAATTCATAATTCCTGAGAGGATTTTAAATAGCACCATAGTCTCTAGGGGAAAACCTGGAAGCTGATTAGTTGTCATATCATAATGCAATTCTAGAAAAAGTAAGACTGAAGCACACTTAATTTATGTGTGTAAATATAAGAATATTCCCCAGGCCATATATCAGCCTTGTTTCTTATACACAAAATACAGTTGTATTAAAGCAAATATGCTGCTGCTGCTAAAATAATCCCTGTCTTTCAGCAGTCTGTGATGATGATATATACTGTACTGCTGAAAAAGGAAAGTTTTATTTGATCCAGATTACTTCATCCTTTGTGTTTGCATCTGCATATATTTGAAATGGCTTCTTCTTAAATGTGGATTTTGCCTTAAAATATTTCATGGATTAGTTGTCAAACCATGGATAAAAATAATAGAACTTATGTTACATCATCTTTGAAAGTCTTCTGCCTTGCTTCATTCAAATGCGGAGTGATGCTTATCTTGATGCTAATATTTCCTGTATGCCATCAGATGGGTTTCCTTCTGGGAGGGATCATTAGTATGGCAGTTAACATTAAAACACACCAGCCCCTTTTATAGTTAAGGAAATAATGAGTTACATTAGCATCAAAAATTGAAAATTCCATTTTAGCTTTTAGATTCTAATTTAGGAAATACAATTGGCACCTTTAAAACCTTCTGTTTACTCTTTTGTTATGGTTTTTGGAGATATGAGCATCTGGAAAATATTGGTATTACTGTTAATCCCTTACTTAATGGTAAAAGAAAATAAATAAAAGGAAGCTTTTATGGGGTGCCTATTGTAGTAGATAACTACTGCAGTTCAGTGCATTGTATTGCAGTATGTTAAAATATACTTCATTTTCTAACATTTTTGTAAGAAATATTATATTTTTAGATGAAAAGTTGAAACCTTAGTTCCAATGCACTGCTTTCTTTAAAAAGATATTTACAGAGACACAGTATGTAATATTGGAAATCAATCATGTAAGTCCAATAGAATATTAATTTTTCATATAGTTGTATTTTGAAAATAAAAATACAGATAATATTCTGTCTCACTGAGTGGGAAAATTGTGGCTATTGAAACAATTTAAAATTCCAGAAAATGTTTCCAGAATCTTAGATACACACAAGGTAGGTGTGCTAATATCTTTTATTGGGCCAACTTCTGTTAGTGAAAGAGACACGTTTTTGAGCTTAAACAGGTCCTAAAGAAGAGCTCTGTATAAGCTTGAAAGCTTCTCTTTCACTAACAGAAGTTGGGTCCAGTAAAATATATTACATCACCCACCTTGTCTCTCTAATATCCTGGGACCAAGATGGTTACAACGACACTTCAAACCCAAAATCTTGGACAGCTGGCTGAAAATGAAAAACTGCTGCTGTACTTCATTAATGCTGTGTATTGTGCCATTCTCTGTATGTTGTTTACGTGTGCTGATGGATCTTAAGAGAGCAGAATCAGTTAAGGTAATTGGGATTGTAAAGCAGTCATATAATTAGGTACCTGATTTCAGTCTTTCACAAAAGTTTATGGGTGCATATTGAAAGACTTCTTTAAAGAAAAAAAATTATAAATTTATTTAGATAACTTTCTCTGTTCAAGGAGGCAAATGTATATTGACACATTCCCATGCATTATATTCTGCTCTCCTTTTTCACATGTCAGCGTGGCAGTCAGACAGAGAAGAGGTCTAACTTTAGAAGCAAATAACAGGGTCAGATACTTAGCTCTGCTGTGGCCCCTTTGCACCACTCTCCAGCTGCAAAGGAACTGTTAAACCATCTTAACCGGCTTTCTGAGGCATCCCTAAGAGTAGGAGGAAACTCACAGTAGCAAAGACCTGGCATATGGCTCTGACCACTTTTGCACACCCCTACTGTAGGGGGAAATGGTTGGAGAAAAATGGCATTACCAGGGTGTTTCTCGGCACAAGTGATCCCTGAGTGCCAAACAGCCCCTTGGGGTTGTGAGTAAATGAGCATAATTTCACAGTCCTGAGTCTCCTTTAAATTACTGTGGGATTCAAACTGGTCCCCAGCTGGTTCCAGGACATGGGTGCCTAAAAAGGTGTCTAAAAGCTCATTTTATTTTCAAAAAGGCAATGTGTCTGGGAGGGGAAGAACAGTAAAATAGTCTGTGTTTGTGTGAGAGAATCCTAGACTGTGGTAAAATTGATATAGTATGATACTGAATGGTGTTCACATGTAAAATAAGTGAGAGTCCACTATGTGTGTTTTACATTTCATTATGCATCTAACCTTTTATGGCTAAAATTTGGTTGCTTAATAATTCTGTTATTTATTTGCAACTGTAAATAAACCATTAATGGTATAGTATTGGTAACACCTAACTCTTAGTATTGGTAAATAATTTAAAGAGAACAGCATGTTGTTGCAATACTAGAGCCACACTTCATTTTCAACCCACTATCGTGAAGACTGAGTGAAAGCCTCTTTCTCCAAAATATAAAATCCTAAAATCTAGAAAGTGGCTGAATATAGGGAGACTCACTGTAGAGAGAGAAGTTCACGGAAAAGCCAATTAATGGATAGAAGGCTGGGATACAGAGTTGTCCAGCCTATGACAGGAAAACTAATAGCACAAAGTGGTTAGCATTTCCTTGTATAAATGTACTGTACTTAACTGGTCTTCATCTCACTCCAGGAGTTTTCCACACAATGCATTCTCTGGTATCTTAAACACAGCCTGAAATCATCTGAAATGATGTGGAACTTAAGTCTTTTTTTAACAAATGGTTTAAGAAATCCTAATTTCTTCACTGCCTGCCATATCAGAATATGAAAGTCATCCTTCCTAACCAAATCTCTTGGAGTATTTTATGTTTCAGAAGCCTGCAACTGTGACAAATTTCATTCTCCTAATCTGGGAGCTGAGACCTTTTTAGCAGATATCAGGGATTTATGCTAATATTGTATATAAACATATTGCTTGATTCATCATTTAACCCAGTATTAACACATTGTCTTCTGTAGATTCCTTCTCCTTCCTATGAAAGCTTCTGCACAACATTTAGAAAGACAGAAATTGTTTTTAAAAAGATAGTTACAATAATTAATGTTCCTATTTGTCTGTCTGTCTTTTGCCTTTTCACCATATATTGAGTGAATTAGTTTTTTATGGACATTATTTTGAAGCTTGTGTGAAAAAAATTAAATATATTTACTTTAAAAATCCCTCCAATATGGGGTTAGGGGACACATACCCTTATATTTTCAGAACAAAAATCCAGCTAATCTATGCATTAAAAAAATCTAATATTGTCTGTCTGAGGTTTGCACAGGGAGTTGGAAGATTGAAGTACGGTACATTGTTACTTAGAATCTGATCCAAATTGTGTAAAGGATTCTTTGAGCTGTTTTCTTCTGAACAAGGCTTAAATTGATGCAGAATAGGGGGTCTCGCCGTTGTTCCCCACATTTTAAAAACTCCTGTGTAAAGATCACCCCTGCTGTGCTACTATACAGAAATATTTTTCTCATGTTCATGAGGGCCAACACACTGAAAACTGGATTGAATCAGTTTCACTTTGCTTGTTCTGGACCAGGATCGTACAGTGGATCTGTGATACAAACACAATACAGGAGTCAGAGAGAGAAACAAAGGAGGGAGGTAAAATGTGGAGTTGAAACACACAGAAACTACAGGAAGCAAAAATATTAACGGAAGAAGGGTTGCCTGGCCAGCTAGTTATAGCACATCCATGTTCAAACTCCCTCTGACAGCAGGGTCTCAGCACACTGCAAAGAACCCACACAGTGAAGGAGAAAAGCTGCATCTCATGTTGTATTCTTGCCAGTAACTCAGTTCAACTGAAGAAGAGCATCAGTTGGCTATGAGAGAGCCATTTCTACCAATCCTCAGCAGAGAGGGAGGGTCAGCATGATGTGTGTGATGCTCTAGGTAAGAGAGAATTTAAAGCACTTGGAAACTACAGTGATGGGCACCACAGATAACCCTAAAAGAAATGGGGAGTTAAAGGGAGATACTGGAGAAAAGAAAAGCAAGAGAAGAGGAGAGAGTGACAAGAATAAAGGATCTGATAAGGAAGCATAACTGCAAAATCCAAGCAGAGGGATGAGACAAAGGTTCATAAGAACAAGAGGAACATTAGTAATATGAATGGAGAAATAGCTGGCTACCAATCCAAAAAGAAACTCAACTGAAATTTCTGCCCCACCCAACCATAAATTAAGGAAAAAGTATCCCTCCCTATGGTTGAAAGAGTGAGTGAGTTGGAGAACAATTGCCCTGATAATGACAAATGTAATTCATTCTATGACAGAAGAGATAGTACTGAATTCCTACAGCTAGAAAGCCACTGTTGAACACAGAGGCAGTACCTCACTGCCTAGGTTTGGGCTACGTATCCACGACAAGCTACGGGTGTGATTTCCAGTTTGTGCAGACATACACATGCTAGCTATCATCTGAGCTAGCATGTTAAAATAGTATTGTAGCCATAGTAGTGGGGCGATGGTGGCACAGGCTAGTCGTCCCACATATAAACCAGCCTGAAGCCCATGAGTATGTACTCAGGGCGGCTAGCCTGTGCTGTGACTGCCCATGCTTCTGCGCCTACGCTACTATTCTTAGAGGACTAGCTGTGCTGAGAGCATAGGTGAGTTTAAGTGAGCTGGGAGTCACACCCCTAGCTTGTAGTACAGAGGTAGCCTTGGATATGGTGCACTCCCAACTTCCACACCAACACAATCCGCATATTTCCCATACATAAATATATATACGTTCATTTTATCAACAAAAAAGAAAGAAATGGAAAAGCAATCCCATTCTAAAGGAAGCCATTTGTTTTACCTTCCTTACCCTTCCTTTTTGTCTCTTGAGATCCCATATAATTTAGAAAAAGCCCCACAACCCATCTCTTTGAGATGAGGAGCTATCTGAGGGCTAGTAATAACTAGGGCAAACAGTATGTCGTAGTCTGAGACTGACACAATATATATACCATTGCTTTATTCACAGATTTTGTCTTTGAGTTTGCAAATTATCCAACAAATTTGTCCCCAGAATTAGACTTTTAAGAACAAATGATTTCAAAACTGCAGGCCTGGGCCCATATTGCAGAGAACTCCTATTGTTAGCATATTGAAGGAGAAGTAGGCTTCCTTACTAAGGTTTTATCTGTTTGTTTTTCCCACAGCTCAAAGTATCATGTTCTATTGACATAATAAGGCTTATTCTATTCATCATTATTTCATTTAAATTCTGAGGTTTGGTCTTTAAATTTCCATTAATTTGCACTGTTTGGTCTATTGAGGTTTTCATGTATCAGCTCTTGGGTATTAGTTACACAAATATTGATGTGTAGCTTTGGCCTGTTAGCTATCAATTGAAATCAGAAAATCAATAGACTTAATAGCTCCTCATTACATAGTTGATGTATTTGCAAGGCTGAGTTGAGAACTGGCTGAATAATCAATTCAGTCAAAAACTATTATCTGATCACTGCCAAAAATGGCTTCATAATATATTAGTGTATTTATAGTTGTGTGTAACTCACCCACAGCATTTTTAAAAGACAAAATAAAACCTGCATTTTGTTTCTGTTGTCATATGGTAATATTAAATTAGATCTTCGGGTGGGGAGGAAGCTTTCATAACATTAAGAGATGGACACAAATTAGTGGAAAGTGACAGTTTATAACAGAGGTTGGCAACCTTTCAGAAGTGCTGTGCTGAGTCTTCATGTATTCACTCTAATTTAAGGTTTTGCGTGCCGGTAATACATTTTAATATTTTTAGAAGGTCTCTTTCTCTAAATCTATAATATATAACTAAACTATTGTTATGTGAAAAGTAAATAAGGTTTTTAAAAAGTTTAAGAAGCTTCATTTAAAATTAAATTAAAATGCAGAGCCCCCTAGACCGGTGGCCAGGACCCAGGCAGTGTGAGTGCCACTGAAAATCAGCTCGCGGGCTGCCTTCGGCATGCGTGCCATAGGTTGCCTACCTCTGGTTTATAAGATTAGGTTTGACAGTCCATGTTTAGCTCATGTGGTTATTGTATGATGTGTTATGGCCTTCATGCCCGCACAGGGGTGTAAAAGCTATCCACGTGGCAAGTCAGAGTGCTAGGTGAAAAGCAGCCTCTATGGGGCCACCAGGGGTGAGGAATGGGCAGTCTTAACTCTGTCCCTCTACAGCACACCAGCTAGCATAACTGAGATGCCATAGTGGAGGAAGTAGACTACTTCCCATAAGAAGTAACGAGACAACTAGGCACGGCCCCTTGCTATGGATTAAAAGTGAACTCATAATCTTAGCCCTAAGATGTTTATACAGGACTGAACACATTGATGCCTGGAAGATTATGATGCCTTTACCCCTACCCCTACCCAACATTAATGGCATGTATAAAGGATTGGAAGCTTTAATGTTTCCAGGATTTTTGTTAGATTGTCTCGACATTACTTTTCATTGCTTAAATATAGGTTTTGTATTTTTTTGATTTTTTTTTAAAGAAAGTGGAAAAGAATCTAACACCAAAGGCAATAAAATACATTTATGCTTCTGAGATTTAAGTCTCTCAGATAAATGTATATCAAAGTCCCCTCAAGCCCATATCTTATCAGGCTGATGCAGTTAAGACACATCAGTTTCCTAGCCAGCAGCACACAAGGGAGTGATGTGGCCAGCATAACATCTGACCACCTTTGACTGCCCTGACCAGATGGATCAGATATCTGTTTTGCAGCGTGGTGAACTGGAGGTGGCCTTTCAATATGAGGTCAAGCAAGTCTCAAACCTATAGGATTATAGCCTGGCCCCTTAACCACTCAGCCACCGCATCTCTAGGATAAATGCTAACTTTTTTTCAAAATATCATGTAGTATTTACATTGTCAGTTTAACTGACAATTTCCTATAAATAATCAAAGAATTGTATCTACCTCAAAATTATTCTCCTATGAGAGTGAATATCCTCCAGTTTCCAAATATATATTAAAAAGTTCTCAGTGCCAGGCTTTATTTTCAGTTGTAACAATCAGTTTTTGCAGGGGTCATGCATACACAATGTAAAAGCTGCCCCTGCTGGCTCTGAAGCAGCCGTTAATTTCCTGGGGCTTTATACAATGCTGTTGATGTCTGTGATACTGGCATACAAACAGGGGACTAAATAAAACAGTCATGTTAGTTTCAGTTCAATTTGAAACACAAAAAACAAATCAATTTGCCAAATGGAAAACGACTAAATTGACAGAGTAGTGATTTTTTTTTCAAGATTGCAAGTCAGTAATAATATTATAATTTTTTACAAATAGTATGTCATTTCTTTTAAAGCTGAATTGAAAGCAATTTTAAAGCTAAATTGAAAACAAGTTTTAAAAAATTCTGCATCTAGTTTGTCAATGTGTAAATACTGTCAAAAAGTTTTGTTCGTTTTCTAGTTTTTTAAAACTCACAGCCTTTACAATCTAGGTCCTCCAAAGTCCTTGTCAAATTCCTTCAGTAAAGAATGGAAATTGTGGATCTGATCTATTTCAAATGTAAAAAAAAGCAGAAAAAAGCCTGGATTTTAAAAGTTTTATATACAAACAAGAAAAGTCCATATTTTTATAATGTATAAAGGTAGGCTTTTGACTCTAAATGATAATTGTTTCAAGAGACTGCTTAGCGTCTACTTATCCATTCATAGCTCATGCATTGTTGACCTCATCATATCAATCTGCACCTTCAAATGAGCAATGTTAATGAAACATTTTACTTTCTTAAAAAAAAATCACCTAAGTGAGCATAATAGCTCATTTTTAAACGTTTCCTTATTAACCAATGGAATTAATTTGTATCACAAACTGTTATGTAATTATTGAAGTATAGAAATAAAATAACTTAGTGTCACAAACAATACATCACTTGCACAGTTTTCCTTTTTATGTTGATACATTGTGATGGCATATCAATATGTCACCTATCTGGAAATCAGAACAGTTTCTGCCTAGCACCATGATACGCCCCGTGAATATGTGATATTGTAGTGTGAACTTCCTGAAGCTTGAAGGCCTTTTCGGAAACTTGCAGGCTTCTAGCTGGAAATTATTGGGTTATTGTTAAAAGAATTATAAAGTAATCCGATTAGTTTCTGACATCAGTCATATGATGGTTTTTCAATAAGATGCTCCTAAAGAGCTGAGAGTAAAAAACTACAGACATCTTTTAAGGTTATTTAGCTACCTTTTAGGTATGTAAATGTACAGTAACCAATTAACATTTATAATTAAGCATCAAGCAGCTAGTGAAAGAGCTGTAAAGCTGACCAAGTGTATATTTAGTTTTATGGGTATCATTGTACTGAAAACTACATTTGTATAATTATAGTTAACTCATATGGAGGAAGTTTAATGCATTGCTAAGAACAAAACGTTTAGTTCTGAGGTGTTTAAAATCAGACAATCATTTGCAGACAGAAGAGGCCAGTCTGCCTGACTTGGACCGCAACCCTGCATTTATTTAACTTCACGCACATGCACATTGAATTCAGTGGGATTACTTGTGTGCATAAAGTTAAGCACATGCCTAAATGTGTGCAGAATCGAGGGCGTTATTTTCTATCGATAGTGTTACTTTCAACAGTCTTTATTTGTTCATTTTAATAAATATTTGTACTATGTTGGAAATAAAACAAGATCTATAGAAGGAAGGGTGATAGGATAAGCCACTATATTTTTTTAAATTTTATTTACATTTTCATTCCTTCACATGGAAGCACTAAAATAGTTCCCTCACTCCTGGGTTCATGCTCCATTTCTCAGCTCCCTCCACTGCTACACCCTCCACATACTCCCAGCCACAGGCCAGAGGCCATTTTTGATGTGCACATCAAAACCGGTGTACTGCCACCTATGCCATCTACTTCTCCCTCATCATCTTTGGAAACCATCTTACTTTCTTCACCCATAGCTGGAACAAAATCATCATGGGGGCGGTTCTGGAGATTTTCCATCCTTAATGCTCCATAGAGTTTCTTTCTTTCCCTCCTCACAAACCACCTTCTTGATGCCCCTTCAGGGACCAGGCTGAATCCCTGTTACTCCGGTGGGGAGGGGGCAATAGAGAGCATCCCACCTCAATACCAGGGAAGAAAGTTCTACTCTCTATATATCCTAATCCCCAGAAAAGACAGGGTGAGGACCCCTCCTTGACCTTTGGCAGCTCACCATTTGTATCTGAAAGCTGAAATTCAGGATGATTACACTAGCATCTATAATCCCATCCCTTCAGGAAGGGAGTGTGATTCACGGCTCTCGAAATTAAGGGGACACACATTTCCCCACGGACATTCACCCATCAGAAAGGAAGTTCCTGCGTTTCATGGTTGGCCAAGTGCCCTACTAGTTCCCCGTCCTTCTCTTTGGACTCACAACAGCACTTGGGGTGTTCACGAAAGCTTTTGAAGTGGTAGAGGCCCAGATGAGACATCAGAGATATATGGTATTTCCATACATGGACGACTGGCTGTTGGTAGGCCAATCTTGCCAAAAAGTTATATCAGCAACAAAGTTTATTTGGTGCCTCCTTGCCATCTTAGGTGTTTCCATAAATGAAGACAAGTCCTTTTTGTTATCCACAAGGACATTACATTTTATAGGAGCATGGCTAGACTCAATCTCTGAGAGCTTTCTTCCCCACAGACAGATTTTGCACAGTGAGCAACCTAATCTCTCGCATCACCTGCAAACCTTGAACTATAGTGCATTGGTGTCTCTCCCTGTTAGGTCATGGCTGCATGCACCTACATGACACCTTTTGCCAGACTCCACTTGTGGTGCCTACAAGCTTGGCTCCACTCAACCTACCAACTGAACACAGATCCAAATTCACCATTCCCTCCCACACTTGGTGGGGGACTCCATCCCTCCTATACCAAGAACCACCACCTTGACAGATGCCTTCCTTACAGGATGGGGTAGTCACTTGGACTGTCACACTGCTCAGGGTACTGGACCCCACGAGAGGCCAAGCAACATATAAACTGATTGGAGCTAGGATCTGATGAGAAACAGTCAAATGAAAAAAAGTCCCATTCAATTATACCATGTAATGGCAGACAGCTAAAAAGTGACAAGTTTTAAAAGTGCTTATATACCAATGGTAGAAGTCTAAATAAGGTGGGTGAACTAGAGTGCCTCGTATTAAATGAGGATATTGATATAATAGGCATCTCAGAAACTTGGTGGAATGAGGATAATCAATGGGACACAGTAATACCAGAATACAAAATATATTGGAAGGACAGAACAGGTTATGCTGGTGTGGGAGTGACACTATATGTGAAAGAAAGCATAGAATCATATGAAGTAAAAATCTTAAATGAACCAAACTTTACCATAGTAAGTCCATGCTCTAATAATCAGAGTATAGCAGTAGGGATATATTACCGACCACCTGACCAGGATGGTGATAGTTATTGTGAAATGCTCAGGGAAATTAAAGAGGCTATAAAAATAAAAAAATCAATAATAATGGGGGATTTCAGCTATCCCCATACTGCCTGGGTACATGTCACCTCAGGACAGGATGCAGAGATAAAGTTTCTTGACACCTTAAATGACAACTTCTTGGAGCAGCTAGTCCTGGAACCCACAAGAGGAGAGGCAATTCTTGATTTAATCCTAAACGGAGCACAGGATCTGGTCCAAGAGGTGAATATAGCTGGACTGCTTGGTAATAGTGACCATAATATAATTAAATTTAGCATCCCTGTGGCGGGGAAAACACCATAGCAGCCCAACACTGTAGCATTTCATTTCAGAAAGGGGGACTACACAAAAATGAGGAGGTTAGTTAAACAGAAATTAAAAGGTACAATGCAAAAAGTGAAATCATCCCTGCAAGCTGCCTGGAAAGTTTTTAAAGACACCATAATAGAGGCTCAACTTAAATGTATACCCCAAATTAAAAAACAGAGAACCAAAAAAGTGACACAGTGGTTAAACAACAAAGTAAAAGAAGCAGAGAGAAGCAAAAAGGCATCTTTAAAAAGTGGAAGTTAAATCCTAGTGAGGAAAATGGAAAGGAGCATACACTCTGGCAAATGAAGTGTAAAAATATAATTAGGAAGGCCAAAAAAGAATTTGAAGAACAGCTAGCCAAAGACTCAAAAAGTAATAGCAAAAATGTAAGTGCATCAGAAGCAGGAAGCCTGCTAAACAATCAGTGGGGCCACTGGATGATCGAGATGCTAAAGGAGCATTCAAGGACAGTAAGGCCATTGCAGAGAAACTAAATGAATTCTTTGCATCAGTCTTCACAGCTGAGTTTGTGAGAGAGATTCCCCTGAGCCATGCTTTTTAGGTGACAAATGTGAGGATCTGTCCCAGATTGAGGGGTCATTAGATGACGTTTTGGAACAAATTGAAAAACTAAACAGTAATTAGTCACCAGGACCAGATGGTATTCACCCAAGAGTTCTGAAAGAACTCAAATGTGACATTGCAGAGCTACTAACTGTAGTCTGTAACCTAGCATTTAAATCAGCTTATGTACCAAATGACTGGAGGATAGCTAATGTGACACCAATTTTTTAGAAAGCGCTCCAGAAGTGATCCTGGCAATTACAGGCCAGTAAGCCTGACTTCAGTACCAGGCAACCTGGTTGAAACGATAGTAAAGAACTAAATTGTCAGACGCATAGATTAACATAATTTGTTGGGGAAGAGTCAACATGGTTTTTGTAAATAGAAATCATGCCTCACCAATCTACTGCTAAGGGGGTCAACAAGCATGTGGACAAGGGGGATCCAGTGGATACAGTGTACTTATTTTCAGAAAGCCTTTGACAAGGTCCCTCACCAAAGGCTTTTAAGCAAGGTAAGCTGTCATGGGATAACAGGGAACATCCTCTTGTGGATTGATAACTGGTTAAAATAAGAAACAAAGGATAGGAATAAATGGTCAGTTTTCAGAATGGAGAGATATAAATAGTGGTGTCCCCCAGGGGTCTGTACTGGGCCTCTCATGGACTGGTAACTGGTTAAAAGACAGGAAATGAAGGGTAGGAATAAATGGTCATTTTTCAGAATGGGGAGAGGTAAATACTACTATCTCCCAGGGATCTGTACTGGGTCCAGTGCTGTTCAACATATTCATAAATGATCTGGAAAAAGGGGTAAACAGTGAAGTTGCAAAATTTGTAGACGATACAAAACTACTCAAGATAGTAAGTCCCAGGCAGACTACAAAAAGCTACAAAATGATCTCTCAAAACTGGGTGACTGGGCAACAAAATGGCAGATGAAATTCAGTGTTGATAAATGCAAAGTAATGCACATTGGAAAACATAATCCCAACTATACATCTAAATTAGCTGTTACCACTCAAGAAAGAGATCTTGGCGTCATTATGGATAATTCTCTGAACACATCCACTCCTCAACAGTCAAAAAGGCAAACGGAATGTTGGGAATCATTAAAAAGAGAATAAATAATAAGACAGAAAATATCATATTGTCTCTGTATAACATGATATGCCCACATCTTGAATACTGTGTGCAGATGTGGTCGCCCCATCTCAAAGAAGATATATTGGAAAAGATTCAGTAAAGGGCAACAAAAATTATTAGGGATATGGAACATCTGCCATATGAGGAGAGATTAATAAAACTGGGACTTTTCAGCTTGAAAAAGAGATGACTAATGGGGGATATGATAGAGGTTTATAAAATCATGACTGGTGTGGAGAAAGTAAATAAGGAAGTGTTATTTTCTCTTTCTCATAATACAAGAACTAGGGATCACCAAATGAAATTAATAGATAGCAGATTTAAAACAAACAAAGGTAAGTATTTTTTTTACACAACACACCATCAACCTGTGGAACTCCTTGCCAGAGGATGTTGTGAAGGCCAAGACTATAACAGTTCATGGAGGATAGTTCCATCAATCGCTATTAGCCAGGATGGACAGGGATGGTGTCTCTAGCCTTTGTTTGCCAGAAGCTGGGAATGGGCGACAGGGGATGGATCACTTGATTACCTGCTCCATTCATCCCCTCTGGGGCACCTGGCATTGGCCACTGTCAGAAGACAGGCTACTGGGCTAGATGAACCTTTGGTCTGACCTAGTATGGCCGTTCTTATATGTTATGTTCTTATGAGCTAAGAGCAGTCTGCCTGGCATGCCAGGCTTTCCTTCCTGGAGCTAAGAGTGGTCTTCCTGGTGTTCAAGGATTTCTTTCCCTTCATGTGCTTACTCTACATACAGATAAAGTCGGACAATATCACAGCAGTGGTCTGTATAAACAAACAGGGAGGAGCGAGAGCTCTTCCACTCTGCCTGGAAACAATCAGACTTTGGAACTGCTGTGTCAGAAATCATAATCAGCACACAGGCCACATGCCTCCTGGCTGTTCAGAACTCCCTGGCAGACAGATTAAGCAGAAGCGTCTCTGCAGACGCAAATGGGAAATCTGCGACACAGTTCTAATCACAATATTTGCATGATGGAGGACTTCGCTATGGGACCTCTTAGTTTCCCAAATGTATTGCTCCAGGGAAGCCATAGGCCAAGACTCCCAAGATGATGCTCTCCTGCTTTTTTGGACAAACAATCTCAGATACACCTTTCCTCCCATCCCTCTACTACTGCAAGTTATACGGAAGATCCGGTGCAACAGACCCACCATCATCCTCCTAGCACCCTACTGGCCCAGACAGTTCTGTTTCATGAAGCTCCTAATGATGTCCATATGTTCTCCTATCAGGATCCTTGCATGTCAGGACCTCCTAGCTCAGGACAGGGAAAGTCAAGCATCCCAACCCAGGCTCATGCCATCTCATAGCCTGGTGTTTGGATGGGCATCAGAGATAGAATGCTCATACTCTGCCCCGTTCAGGAAATTCCGAACCAAAGCAGGAAGGATTCTGCTAAACTCTGCTTCCTGGCTAAATAGCAGTGATTTTCAGACTGGACACATCACCACCAGTGTTCACTTGATAATGTGGGCATTCCAGTTATCCTAGACTATCTCTTCTTAAAGACCTCAGGTTCACTGCAAATACAACTACCAGCAATTAGTGTCTTCCTGACCCTGGTGGAAGGATGTTCTATCTTCATACATCCGACTATGGTTCAGTTTATTAAGGGCTTGATCAGGACTTTCTCACTGGTCACTAAACGTACACCTCAATGGGACCTTAATGTTGTCCTTTCAAAACTCCCAGGCCTGCCCTTCAAAACTCTAGCAGCATGTGCCATGACCCATCTGTCCATGAAGCATTCGTAGTAGCCATCACTTCATTGAGAAGGGTCAGTGAGCTGGGAACCATGATGGCAGACCCTCCTTATACTGTATTTCACAAGAAGAAGGTTTCCCTTAATTTACACCCCAAATTCCTCCCAAAATTGTGTCTGAGTTCCACATCAATCAATCAGTATACTTAATGTATTTTTCCCAAAACTCCATGCATCTTTTGAGAAGAAGAGACTTCACTCCTTTGACATCAGTTGTGCCCTGGCATTACCTGCAGAGAACCAAACCCATTAGAAAATCTTTGAGACTCCATGATAGAAAGGTCACTGGGACAAGCCATTTCTTCAGAAAGGATTTCTAAATGGGTTTCAGAATTCATTTTTGAATGCTACAAAATAGCAAAGCTTCCATCTTTCCTGTTCGAGCATATTACAGCTCACTCCATGCATGCAAAAGCTGCCTCCATGGCATCCTTATTGGACGTTCCAAGGCAGAACATCTGCAAAGCAGCAACTTGGAGTTCCGTCTATACTTTCACATCACGCTATGCTCTAACTTGAGCAGCAATAGCGGATGCAGCCATAGGAATGGCAATACTCCAGACATCTCTGCTACCGGTTTCCTTACATCCTCCTCCAGTCTGGACACAGCTTGACAATCACCCACATGTGAAATACACAGAGTCCTCGCTTGAAGAAGAAATGGAGGTTACTTACTGTAACTGAAGGCTTTTTGAGATGTGTGGTCCCTATCTGTGCTACAGTAACCACCCTCCATCCTCTCTGCTTCGGAACCAGTTGGTTAGCGGTAAGAAAAGGAATTGGAGAGGCATCAACCCACACTGCCTTTTATACCCTCAGTCGGGAGCGTGAGGAGAGTTACTGCATGTGTGTGGATCAACAGATACTGCTTTGAGGAAATTCCAGACTCGTGGACATGCGTACCCATGTGTGGAATACAGATAGGGAAGAACCTCCGGTTACAGTAAGTAACCTTCATTTTTGGAAAACTATGTAGAATGCTCCCATGTGTCTTTCCTGAAAATTGTCTAGGGTAGGACTCAATTTGAGGCTGAACATTGTTGTTAAAATAACTGACCACATGCTCTCCACTTGAAGATTTGGACTCATTCAAAAAAAAAAAAACATTAGTGATGTGATCTACTTTTGACATTGTTTTCTTGGGTACAGCTTGGTCTAATGTAACGGTGTCAAATGAAGCAGAAAACTGAACATTCTAAAGGTTTTAATCTGTTCCAGTTGAATGTCTGAAGGACTTTTTCACGTCAGAAGGGCATTATGGGGCTCTGCTTATCTGGGGTATATGGAAACTGTTGCCAGGATGATGGTACCCATCAGACTCTGAAGAGCGAATTTTATTATCATTACTGCCTCCAAAAACAATTACAAGTAGGAGATAGGTTTTTTTACAGATCCTTGAAAATATTTTCCTTACATCCATCCCAGTTATCCATTTTCCTTCCATGTGGTGCACTACTAGACACACTTCTTATGATATAGCGCTAATGAATGGCCCATATGCCTAAGTCTACCAGCATTAGAGAGACTTCTGCTTTTACTTTTTAATATCTGTTACAAGAAAGCCTACATAAACCTAGTGGGGAACAGGCTCCCTTCTCCTGCATTAATAAATGGTGTCAGCCAACTGCATGTTGGAGAGTTTGAACAGAGGGAAAATGAGCTATCACAAGAGAGTTATTCTTAATGGATATGAAAAGGGAGAGGAGAAAAGAGGAGTTAAACGAGTGTGTTGAAAAGCCCTCTTACCCTTTTTATTTCAAAAAAGGCATCTAACAAGCAAAAAGGCATCTAACAAGAGAGGTGGTAATGTCTAGTGATTAGAGCACTGGACTGGGAATCCAGTATGGATTCTATTTCATATTTCATTTATGGAAGAGAACCCATATCACTTGATTCTTATTCCAGTGTTCTGAAAGTAAGACTGTGCTGCCTCCCTTGTTAGATACCTTTTGATCAGGTATTTAGATAGACAGATTATTGCACGCACACGCACGCGCACGCACGCACACACGCACACACACACACACACCCCTCTAAGTTAAAATAATATTATTAAGGTTGCAAAGTCAAGCACTCAAAAGTTAGCAAATTTCAGAATTAAGGTTGCCTGTGCAACCTTTATTCCGTCGCCTTGTGTGTATGTATTATGATACAACTTTTAATTAAAAGATCACATACTATTTTTTTCAGAAGTCCCCTGCCTCATTCAGTACACAAGATGGATGGTGCTCACTTAGTGAACAGCTGTTAAATATTTTTGTTTTTTCCTCATTGCTCAGTGTGACTTCATGACCTATTTACTTGCTCTAAATACAGAATTATTCATTTCCTTGTGGGTTATTCTATGGCGCTCGTAATATCTGAGTGCTTCACAAACATTAATGATTTTATCTTCACAACACTCCTCTGAGGTGGGTGAGTGGTATTATCCTCATTTAGAGATGGGCAGGTGAGGCACAGAGATTCAGGACTTGTCTACATGAACTTTTAGTTTGTGGCAAGCTGAGGTGCGAAAGTACCCCACACTAACCTGCCGCACACTAAGAGGTTTTATGGATCATGCTGACATGCACTAACTGTTCATTAATATGCTTTGATTTAGTCCTGATTCAAAGAGAACTAGATCAAAGCACACTAATGAATTGTTAAAGCATGTCAGCAGGTCCACATGGACAGTTAATCTGTGGCAGGCTAGTGCAGGTTAGATTCACAGTCCAGCTTGCCATGAACTAAAAGTTCATGTAGACAAGCCCTAAAGTAAAAAGTTTCCACTAATTTTGGGTGCCCAATTTGAGATAACTAGTACATGATTTTCCAGACTGTTTAGCCTTATATAGCACTTTACACATTCAAGGCACACTCCCATTGACTTCACTGGCAGCTGTGAGTACTTGGCACTTCTGCAAATAAGATCCAAAGTCAGGCACCCAGAAACTAAGGAACACACAAAACGAAGGTTTCACAGGCAACCTTAAGTCTAGTATTTCCTAACTTTAGAGTGCTTGACTTTGTAAGCTTAATAATGTTGTTTTAAGGTGGGTTTATGTGTATAATTTCCTAGGTTTTTTAAAAAACAAACTTAAAAAGAGAAACTACATCATGTGGCATCATACTAATACGCACCTGGTTCATCAGCAGAGCTGAACCCTTTAGGTCTCCTGCACAGACCTCTGACACTTGCACTAATGGAGTAACTGATAGCAGTAGCAGGTTGTCATAATCTTTGTGGACCAGCATTAGAGGGGAGTGAAACACACGCTTTGCCAGAGATTTCACAAATATTCACTCACAGCAGAGGACTGGTGAGACTCAGGAATCTTTGGTTCCACCCTAGGCTGTGGAGGGGAGTGTATTCTAGTGGGCATTCCTCCCAAGCTTGATCCCTTCTGTCCCATCTCTGCCAATATGCCCATGTTCTTGTGCTGTCCATTCCCCACTCTGGTCTCTCTGCCCCAATCTTATTCTTGCATATCTAGTCCCAGTCTCTACTCAGTAGATTGGGCCATTCTGCAGCTCGTAGGTGGAGAGGCGCCATCAGACACACAAACACCGCAAGTCACTACAAGCAGCATAACCTCCTACTAAGAAATTCAAAGATGACTGTAAGCCAACCACTGAAAAGGAATCCTGTGCACTAAGTGCCCCTTTGTCAAGTCTCTGTCAGTCCTTCACAAGAGCTGAGATTGATACTGCCACTCATTGCTGCCAAAGCAGGAAAAACAGCTGACATTGACAGGATCCTTCCATTCTTCCTTAAATGTCTCAGGCTGAAAAGGACATGACTGGTTGGCTGCACTATTCACGGAAATCATCACCAGCAAACTACCAAAAGCTTGGAGGTGATCAAAGGTCACTACCATTTTAAAACCTAGAAATCTGCCCAGTGACCCAAAATCTACTGCCCTGTATCTCTCCTCTGTACAACATATAAATTACTGGACCGGGCAATCCTGATGAGGCTGACCTCCATCTTGGAGACTGCAGTCCCCCTGAAACAAGCTGCTTCCAGGGCAGGATGAAGCTCCTGTGACTAAGTGGCTCCACTGACTATCCATATCAAGACCAGTTTCCACTGAAAGCTTAAATAGACTTGTCATCAGCCTACAACACTATTTGGCACAAGGGCCTACTGCTGAAGTTATCCAACCTGCTTCTATGTAATCCAATGCTTCAACTCATTGGGTCAATGCTCTTAGAAAGAATATTCCATGTCAATCTCAGAAGTTAGGTTAGCAAAAAGCAGAGTCTGCACAATGACCTTCCACAAGGATTAGTACTAGCACCATCCCTTTTCAACTTATGTTTGTGATGTGCCCAAAACAAGAGACCACAACTTCATTTATGTCAACAGCCTGGCACTAATGACACAGGTCACAACACTCAAGGAAATGGAAGACACCCTTAATGCTGATGTGAAGACGATGGAAATCTACTTTTGATACTGGCAGCTCAAACCCTATCTATCAAAAAATGTCACTAGCTTTCCACATTAGCAATTCTGAAGCTGAATGTGAACTTCTGCAGCAATGCAATCGCCCATGTTCCTAATCCCCACCACATAGGAATCACTCTCAATTGCAGCCTTACCTGTCAACAGTATCTGAAGCAGGTGAGCCATAAAATGAAGAGTGACATCAGTATTGTCCAGAAACTAGTAGGTTTTAGCAGGGGTTGTGATGCTTGAACACTACAAACAGAAATACTGGCTTTAGTTTTTTCCAAAGCCAAATACTGTGCAACCATATGGGGAAGAAACTCTCACGCAGACATCAATATCCAGTTAAATGCAGCTAGGAGACTTGTAACTGGCACCCTGAAGTCCACTCTGGTTCATTGGCTTCCACTCCTCAGAAACTTCCTTTCTCAAACCGTCTAGTGAATGATGGGTAGCACGAGTACAAGAAAGCTCTTGTAACCAAAAGCTCCGCCTCTGACAATCTTGTTCACCCACCTCGCACTCATCTAAGTCCCGTTGACCATTCTGGACAGCTGGAGAAGCTCTTCTGTCATCCAACTTCAACTCAGAAGACACTGCAGGATGCAATGGGCAAGTTCTGACATAAAAACCAAGATGCATTGAACGACCTGGTTTCTTGCTGTGCCAAAGACAGTAGAATACCATCATTGTGTTAGGATGGTACGTGGAAAATGCATGCACCTAATGCATCAGTGGAAAATCAAGTATTTCCAACAATGTACATGTGGAGACTGCCAAGCCATTGAACACATTGTGAACAAGTGACCCATCTTTTCATTTCCAGGAGGTATAGCAAAGGTGCACTCTGCATCTCCTCAAGCCTTCAAATGGATTTCAACCCTTTCTCTTAACTAGCAAATGTTGCTATTTCCATACAAAAAATGTAGTAGTAGATTGGTATCTCATCCCAGTCCAAGTCTCCTTGTCCAGTCAGTGCCAGATCTCCCTTCTGCCCCACCTCCTAGTACCCAGTCTCTTTGCCCAGCTGGTCCCAGTTCTCCCTCCCCTACCACAACTCCTTTTTCAATCACTCTCCTCCTCCATCCTCATTCACTACACACACACACACACACAGGTTTCTACGCCCAGTATTCCCTCTATTTCCCTCGCTCCTCATCCAATCTGTATCCTCTGCCAACTAGCTTCTAGTCCTCTACCCCCACTCCATTTTCCTCACCAGCTCCTAGTCCCTCTCTCCTTTCCCAACCAACCCCAGCAGCCCTCCCGCCTCAACTCCCAGTCACAGTTTCCTGTGCCACCCCATCCAGTCACAATTTTACAAAACTCCTTGTCCCATTCTTCTCCTTTTCCTCCTTCTAGTTTGACTTTTCCCCCCTTTGCATTTGAATCAGACAGCTTTCTCTTGCATGCTACCTGGGCACCATCACAGGGTTATTGAGCACTCCCTGCTCTAAGTTCCAGTGCCCAGTCCCATCTTGGCCTGGAGCAGGTACAGGGGAGGTCTGGTTTTGCCCTGATCTGAAGCAAGCTCAGTTGTTCTGCATGGCTGGTGCAAGGCAATACTTACAAGTGAGTTATGCAAAGAATCCCAAACAAGATCGGATAAAGCATTTTTATTACAGCACTGTGACTTTCCTCAGGACATCTCAGAACCTGAAGCCACTGAGATACCCCTCTGCATTAGAAAGAGTTAGCTTTGCTGGAGATTATACTGTGTCAGCTCCCTGCCAGACTAGTCTATCTGCTTCACCAGCAAACTCCATCAGACTCACCAGTCTTTACCTTGCCTTGCAAATAACAATCAGTGAACCTCAGTTCCTGAGTTCTCCAGAGATGTCTCTCTTTAGTGTCCAGTCCCTCGCACTGGACACTCACAAAATTAAGTTCAGTGCCTCCAAAGAGACAATACACACACTAGCCAGTTGGGTTTGCTGAGGAATCACTCAGTGCTTCAATATAACAACACTGAGATGGTTTATAGTAAAACCAATAATAGGTTTATTAACGAAGAACAGACATTTATGTGATACTATGCAGAGAGAACAGAAAATGATTACAAACAAGAAAATAAAACATATTTTCCAGTGTCTAAGACTTAACTTCAGCATGCTACAATCCCTGCCTAAACAGCTTTCTCACACAAGCCACCAGCATCTGCAGCCCTTCTAGCAGGAGGATCCAACGTTCATAGAATCAAAAAGTGCTGTACCCTCCATCCCCTAAGTGATGGAGTTCTCTCTCCTTCTTTTTATTGTCCAGTAAACCTTTGAAATGTATTCTTTAGAAAGGAAACTCGGACAAAGTTCTTCTCCCCTGCTGGTGTGTAAATGCCATGCTCTCATCCTCAGCCTATGGTCAATTTGCTTTTTTTTTTTTTTTGATGGGCTTGATCACTTTGATTACCTGAGATGTAACTGTCCTTCCATTGTCTCTGGCCTCAACTTGCTCAGTTTACATTGGAGACACAGGCAAACAGACAAAACAACATTCCTTTGTCAACGACAGAATTGTTTATCCACTCTATTTAAATTGTTTGGTCTGAACATATTTCAGTAATGTATTTTCAGAAATCACACACAATTCTTTACACACTAACCATACATACATCATACAATATATCAATATACCAGTGTGTCACCAATTTTCATAGGATACTTTAGAAGACACTGACTAAATATTCTGACAACAGGGTATTGGATTCACCCTTTGCCAACTGGCATAAAGGAGCTTTTAAAGTCACAATCACGCTATGGCATTCTCTGCATATGCTGTATGTCAGAAAAATATATTTTAGGAATGTTTTAGACAAAAGAGATCGTTTAGAATTTGTATATCATCGTAGGCCAAAATAATTTTTTGAGAGAAATTCCACATTGAGGAGAATGAACTTATATTTGTGAAAGTGTTTTTTTAAAGCGTGTTTGAAATCACTGTGTAATTTGGAATGTTAGAAATCCCACATAAGAGTGATTAATGGGCCACGGATGGGTGACAGAGTCAAAGTTGCAAAATAACTTTATTTTTCAGATGATTATGAAACTTGCCATGTGTTTGTCACCTCCCCAGACATGTTTGTGTATCTGTGTGATTATGTATGAGAGAGAAGGAATACACAAGGAATATCCAAAAAAGGGCTAAGATTATTAGGTTATGTGTTTTGCAGGAATCTTTTGAGATAGCAGCTCACTTTCAGGGGATTAGTTTTTTCCAAAACTAAGTTCAGGGCCAAGATTAGGGCTACGTGTTGTGATATGGAGTTGGGCTTTAGTATTATTGCAGACTCCCTGGTCTGCTATAGTTACGGTTGAGGCCAGCTTTCTGTTTAAAGTTTGACTCATCTAGCGGCTCTAAACTCTGCATGGTCACTTGAATTGACTTAAACTACTTTAGAAGTCTGAGACATCTCTCATTAGAGCCCAGGTTTTTTCATGGAAGGAGCAAGTTGGTAGACATTTTTGTGGGCCAGTCCCATGAGTTTGCAGACTAGTGGAAGCTCCTGTTTGTTTGGAGCCTGTTTGGGGAAAGGGATGAGTTTGTCAGGTTATGAGGAGAGAGTGAGACTGATTCTTGGATTAAAGTTTAACAAAAATGATATCCATTTGCTTAAACTACGCTCAGTTGTGTGGAGTCTTTTTTGCTGATTTCCCAGTAGATGTGCCAACATTATACATGTTCTTACCACATGCCAAAATGAATATTTACTCGAGACTAGAATGAATCTGTGGTATGAGCGTCTGCCCTAACTGAAAATTTCCTTGTTTTCATGGTCAATGTCAAACTTTACATATGATTAAATATATATGTTGTATTTTGTTGGTGCTGGACCAGATCCTCAGATGGGGTAAATTGTCGCAGTTCCATACACTAACTGAGAATCTGGCCTGATATATTTAAAATAGTGGAAAAAGTTCAACTTTTATTGTTGTGCACTCCATTTTTCTCCAGTCACCTACATTTTATTCAGTGCTTTGAGGGTAACCCAAAGTGCATCTAGCTTCCACGTGCTTGTCTTGATGCATCCTTTAGGCTCCAGTGTATGGACTGAAATAAAAGCATGACAGCTACTTCTCACTGACACTAACATCATAATGGCTCCACGTGTCAATGTGTAGC
The DNA here is from genome assembly GCF_025201925.1 of Gopherus flavomarginatus. NCBI lineage: Eukaryota > Metazoa > Chordata > Testudines > Testudinidae > Gopherus > Gopherus flavomarginatus. Next base: position 91,419,227 of record NC_066624.1, read on the forward strand.
ACTGTGGAGTTGTTAATATGCGCATATTAAACCCAGTATCTTGGAAAGATGTTTTTGATGTTATTACACATTATACACCACATGTAGTAGAATAAAATTATCTGCATGCGCAGTTGCTGATTTTCAAATATGAACATGACTTTTTAAAAGTGCAAATGAAAAAGCAGAAGCCTAAAGTAATGGACTAAGTGCCTGCACAATTTCAACCATTCTGTCCATATTATGTACATTTAACATGCATTTTCCAAATTCTTGACTGTAGTTGTTGCTTGACTTTTCACCACTGTGTATTTTACTTCTCTCTTTTTCTGTGTATATATTGTATGTATATAATATACTGATGCTTTGTTCTGATCTCAAGAGCTTTTATTAGGTTCTTATTTTCATATGTTTATATCCCTACTTTATGCTGGATGTGATTATATGTGGAAATGCTTTTATATATTTATATGTTAAATATGTACATATACATATGTTATATATATATACACACATGCATATATATATATATATTCACAAATGTGTACATACTGTATAAAGTTATTGGGGATACAGAAGATAGAAGAACCCAGTAATTGCCTTTAAGATCAGAGCACAAAGCATTACCTTGGATTTTACAAGGCCAGCCAGCAACAAAAGAGCAGTAATTTATGAGCTCAGCGTAAAAGAATAGCATAATTGCATTAAAAATTAATGCTAATGAACACTAAAATGGGGAAGGTGGTTATGATGAAAGTTTGTATTCATCTTCCCTGGTTTGAATGATGGCTAGTGGCTTGATTAATGGCTTAATTTCTATCAATTAGTGGGGGAAAATCTCCTAAGAGACAAGGGTAAATTGAGCATTGAATTACATATCTTGCTTTTGTGTGCTGAGAAAAAAGAGCTGTGTATCTCTGATATTAGCCACAGTGACAAATGTGGTGTGCCCTGCAATGTCTGCATTAGCTCTCCTGACAGGCTGGTTGTGTGTGGTTATGGGGTGTTTGGAGATGGCTGGCAGACAGCATTCACTGGCTACTTCCTTAGAAACATACAACTCTTCCATCTATAGAACTTTAATTAGAGTCAATGAGAATTCCAAAATTAACATGGACAGCAAACAGCAACAGCAGAGTCTGTATTCTGTCCTTTTAATCTGGAGCAACTAAGACTGGTTTTATACTCTGCCTATTAAAACAAGGCAAACCTCCAACAACCTTAAGCACATTAGCATTGATTCCTACAATTTTATTAGCTGTTTTTTACTTTTTCATTACAACTGTACATCTTACTTTTAAAAAATACATCCTACGTTTCTGGAGAACTAGGTGTATATATGCAATAAGATGCACGTAAAAATATCAACAGTAGAGTTAATTTAAACATAAATATAGTTTAAAACACAGCTGGAAGAGAAATCCAAAGTTTCTTGATTTACATATATCTCAACTTTAAAACTTAATTCCTTTGAGATTCCTGTAATGTGTCCTTATCCCTTGCATTTTGTTCTTGTCTTGATCCTCCATAAAGGGATAGATATAAGTATTTAGTCTTGTTTAAAAGCTAAATGAAAACTAAATTATAGTGATGCTGTTTGAGTCACTGTAGTTGAAGTTGAAAAATACAACTTGGCAATAAAAACTTGAAAATGGAATACGCAGCTTAAGGCAAGGTTGCTTGTTTTGGAGTGAGGTTTTATATTTCTGCCAACTTGGAGGGGAAAACTGGCTGCCTTTTAAAGTTGTAAAATCACAAAAAGAAATTGAAAATGATTTGAGAGATGATTTTTTGTGGAAATGGCACTTTATTTGGACCAAGAAATTCAGGATATTTTATAAATGCCTCAAAGAATTTTCAGAGGAATTTTTAGCACATTAAACTTGTCCATACAGGTACTGTAGCTAATGAAATGGCATAATAAGAAAATTAAGCACTTAAAAACTTCATTCTGAATTCTGCCCTGACTTAAACTCTCATGTGATTACATATGCATCAGGGAATTGTGTAAATCAGCACAGAATGTTGCCCTTGGTAAGCACAGAAAAATACTCAGACCACAGCATCTCAGATGTTTACAATGCACAGATTTGACCCCAGAATAAACACACTAGCATAACCAGTTCATCTATTTGACCTGCCACATTTTTTAAAAATTATTATTTATAACTTTTCATGACAACTTAAAAATTAAACTGGGGAAAAAATCCTGCCTTTTAATTAACTTGGATGTGGTCAGTTTTTCTTTGTAGAATTAGTTGGTGGGCTCACTCCAGTTCCTAGTGGTAGGGGCCCACACCACAGAAACCATCACCACAGTTGGCTCCCATGCTGCAGTTTCAGAAAAGAGAGACAAAATTTAATTGGAGGAGAGTGGACTATTCTTTTTCTTTAAAGGTGATCATTCCAGGGAAGCTTTGAAATACAGTGGCAGAGCAATGTGGAGAAGTTAGTGTTTGTTGCTGGTGTCATACTTTTTCTGCACACAGAAGAGTGTCAGTTTTGCCCCTTTTCATGAGTACTTATTTTCACTTAAAGGAAAGAAAATAGAGGAAATCCTGGCATGTGCTCCCAGAGTAGCAGTATCCTCCATGATCTGTCAGGAGAGCTCTGACTTCCTGTGTTTTGGTGCTGAAAGTCTTAGATTCAATTTCAGCTAATGATTGCGATATTTGTATTCAGCCACAGGTTGTTAAAAAGTGGAAATTCAGTTGTCACTTAAAAACTGTGCACATCCAATGCTTGGGATGCTTACTAGATACTTTCTTTGTCTGATAAACTGGCTTTGTTTATGAACGTGTCTCCCTGTAATGGCTTATCCCACTTTGGATAAATCCCACTCCTCACTGGCAGCCAACAGAAACAGTGCTGTAGCACAAAAGGAAGAATCTATTGCTTATAAGGTGAAATTCACCTTTAAGCAATTATATAACAACTTACATTTATTCAGATTCTTAATTTTCACATTTTTTATTAGAAAGTGGTAAATGATGTATTTCTTATTTACTAGATGATTAATTTTTTACCTGTGATTTGTGTCAAGCTTTATCAGATGGACATTCAGATTCAATTAAGAATGCAACAGCATTTTTATTTTATATTTTTTTAATTAACTAGAACTACCTTAAATGGACTGCATATATATTAGAAGAAAAGCTTACCAAAACATCTTTGGTATTAAAAACTGATATATTAAACAAAGGATGTATTGTGTAGATAGTGAACTGAATTGATTATTTCTGGTCACCCATGTCTTTCAAAATTTTGGAACTAGTAGATCTCATCCTCTCACACCTAGTTTTTATGTTAGATTATAAGAGGAAAACAAGTTTGCCTGATTTTTCAGTTCCCAACTGGCTTTATAACTTTGAATGACCTAGTCATAGAACTGAGCTAGTTAAATAAACTGAAATGAAGAAAATATTCTCTCTGCACCTCCAGAAGAGGCTACTGCTATCAAAAGCTTGTTTAGCACTTCTAGTTGCGAGTGCCTAGCTAATGACTACCATGACTTCAGCGGTTGACCTTCATTAAAACTTGCAGCAAATATGTACTACTTAGTATTATTTTTTGTATTTAATTTAATTTAAATGATTTTAATAGATTGTAATATGTTTACATAGGTTGTAAATTTAATTTTAATTTAAATAGGTTTATTTTTTAATTAAACTGTATTTTATTTAAATTTTTAAAAAACTGATTTAAAGAAAAATACTCTGATTTAGATTTTAAAAAAATTTAAAAACTTGATTTTAATCATCAGGTTTTTTTTTATCTACCCTGCCTAGAAGGCCACAGTGGATGTTGAAAGGAGTTGGCTTGGTGGAAGCGTCATGGTATCTACAGTTGAACAGAATGCACATTGAAATCATTGGGAGTTTTTTTCCATTGACTTCAATAGGCTTTCAATCAGATCTCTGCTGCTGAGAGGCTGCAGCTGCTACTCCAAACCATAGGCTTGAAAACTAGCTGCATTGAATGGGGGTGAGCTGTATAGCTGTCCCATTCACTGGCCTCAGATTTGGATGGTGGATTTCACTTCTTGACACATTCATACTCTGTCCACATAAAGATAGACTGATGTATTGGGGTTCCTGGGTAGAATGGATTTCATCCTTGGTGCTGAATGCCCTAGAATTCATCCTCACTGTTGACTCGTATTGGAGGTTGTTAAACAGGCAGGAAGATCTATGTTTGCTCTATCATAGCTCACTCAGTCAAGACAAAGAGCTCTGAAGGCAACATCTTCAGACCCCATGGAGGAAAGGATTCTTTTCATTATTCTGTAGCCACCACTCCAGCTTACTCAGAAGTTATGTTTGAAATGACTTTGTGGCCACATATATACATAGACAATGTTGAACACCTGCCAAACTTCTGGCTTTTAGTAGAGGGAATAGAACTCAGGACCTTCTTTTCTAAATATTCAAATACTCAGATCTATACCACTTGCACTAAAGGAGAATCTCCGCTAGTTGAAACTGTTTCTCTTATATTTTTTTTAGGCCACTTACTAGAATGTATAGAATCACAAATACCAGACCAAGTCAGATTCTCTCCAGAGGTAGCCATGGTGCACATACATTACAGCCAAATACATGATATATTGATGGACTTCATTGGGAGTGACTTCCATTTCTCTGCCAGAAGCAGACACTACGCAAGGCCGAATTGACAATAGGAATTAAAAGAAAAAAACAACATGCACCTGTGTTACTGGCCACTGGATTAGTTGGACCTTTGGTCTGACCCAGTATGGCTGTTCTTATGTTTGTTACTTTCTTGGTTTTGTTGGTTTATCTCATAACCTATTTTCACAATGAAGTCCAAAGCTCATATAATTTAAGAGATGGCAAAGATGCACTAGGTCAGCCAATCCTGCTGCCAGTGCAGGATTTTTCTTTATTGTACTAGTGCTTTTGTCTAGTCTAGTTTAAAATGTTGTTTGCCCATTGCAAATGACTAAAATGACTTTAATTCATGCAGTTGTGCCTTTCTTCCCAAGTAATTGAGATAAATTTAAATTTCTTGGCATACACTGGATTGCGCCACAAGATTATTGTCTTCATACTACACCATTTTATTTTATTTTATTTTATTTGTCCTTTGAGGAAGTTTTGCATCGATTCAGTAAGCATATGTGGTATTTAAAAGGCTTGTACATTTGAAAATCACTTTTCTATCTGCAATTTGTGTTTTCTATGGATGTTACACGTAATTAAGTTTTTACTGTAACTAAAGGCAGGTGGGGAATATGTTTCTCTATTTTGTCAGTTTGTTTGTTTATTTCATTTGGCAGCACTTTTTTTATAAGCTTCACAGTTTTCTTTTGCTGAAAAAGACACTTACAATCAAACGAGAGCAAAAAAAATCTTAAAATGTTCTAAAAGTATTTCAGACCATGTTATTTAATGTGTAGTCTATTGGAAAAGAGTTTTTAATTCACAAATTAAAATAATGTTCGTTTAAATATGTAACAGGTGGTCAAACATGGAGAGAGATAAACAAATTCCACCAGAATACACTGAAACTGTTATTCTTCAGTCATAAAGTTCTGAAGAACAGTCACTAGATCTGTTCAGCACCATATTAATGATCAGTTCATTTTTACAGCTATTTTAGTAAAGGATCTGGTAAATATCACAACATGAGGATTATACTAGAGAGAGAGAGAAAAAAAATCACATGATTAAAGATGAGAGAGATTTCAGTAACTTTTTTTTTAATTAAAGGCAGATTTTTGGATGGTTCACGACTCAATAATTTTGAAGATTTGGGTTTTTGTTACTTTTTAAATTGTAGGCAGAATTTAGGAGCTGCTACTTTGTTTTTAAAAACAATCAATCAAAAAATCTATACAGGTATACTGTGTGCTCAGATTGCAGGCAAATTGGGTTTTTCCTCTCATTCTCCAGCATTTGTAATTATTTTAAGTGCAGTATTTCAGTATGCTGTTTTAAATGCAACTTTAATGAAGGCATACTCCGGGGATTTCTTTTCTAAAAGGAACTGTTTTTAATACAAAATTATTCAGTATGAAAATAAGACATTCATTATATTATGCATGTATCTGTGGCAATGTATTAAGAACAAAATATCAGTTGACTCATCTTTACTGTACAATGCTTACAGTAAAATCATAAGTGACTTTAGATAAGGCAATGATCTTATATTACTATAAAATTAGGTTAACTAAATACTAGCCTAATTGAACTAATTTTAAGGTAAAAGACATGAAATAGAGAATCATTTTTAAACAAAGTATTGTTTACTTCTATTAAAGATAAGGATGTTTCTTTTGATGCTTTGCATCTGCCAGTGTGAAGTCTTTATGCTTGTGGTCTGATTTACCTGGTAGGATAATGCCACCTGCTGTTTTTAGGAGAACATTGCTACAGTATTTGTGTTGTGTTGATTTACAGATATCATCCATATGGTTTGAGCAGACACATTGAAACAGAAGCTCATCCCATGAAAGACTTCTCAATCATTTACAGTTTTATTAAAAACCATTTTGCATATATGTCTGTCTCCTTTGGTATTAACTAAAAGGACAAAATCTTGTAAAAATTAGTTTAATTTTAATTCTTATAGAAAGAATAGCTATTTATAAAAAGTCACATCAACAATCACTAATACAATATTTAGTGTTCTGTTTTCAGTATCAGAGTAAAAGGACTTGCTCTGGAATGAGTTAGTATTGAATTTTTTGTCTGTAGCCGCTTAGCTTTCTTACTCCATTCTTTTTTATTTTACTGTGAAATACATATTTACATCTGACAAACAACATATATATATGGAAGTCATTTTATCTACCAATATGTGTTTGTCAAAAATATCATCCATTAATGGATGATTTATCCCGGTCCATTTTCAGCAAGTTAATATCACTGAAAATATCCCAGAAACATTCAGTGATTTTGCTTCTCTTAATAACTTGTCATTATTATAGTTTTGTATCTGATTAATATAAATTATTATAAAAGGCTAGATAGTAATAGTGGATTTTGTGTATGCAAAGAATTGAGCAACTGAACCATAAAAATCTATATCCATCTCCCTTCCTCCTGACGTCTGTTGATTTAGTTTTTGATACTGTGCCCATCACAATGGTATCTGAGCTTATTTAGCCTCCCTCACCATTTCTTTTTGTGCCAGCAGAGTCAGCTGCACCCAAAGGAGAATGACTTCCCTTCTGTCAAAGAAGGCATTAGTGTTTGCTTGTTCACTCTCCCATAGTGGTGTTCTGCCCGTGGAATGCAGCTTTAGGGATAGCTGTTGTAAGGTGCTGGGCTCTCTGGTCCTAATCCAACAAAGTCTTTCAGCATCTGCTTAATTTTAAGCAGGTGATTTGTCCCATTAAAGTCAGTACGATTAATCACAAGCTTAAAGATGAATATGTACTTAAGTGCTTTGCTGGGTCAGAGGCCCTTCATGAACAATCACAGCCACTCTGCAGTCCTTCTTGAGGAGGGTGCCTGGTAGATGTACTGAATCAGTGCATCTCTCAGATGTTCTGGCCAAGCCATCTTCCCAACCATTTGTAGAATTGTACTGAACAGCAGCAATCTTCCTTGTCGAGATAGTGGTTTTAGGTATTTTGCATCACTGTGATCTACCTCTGGGCAGACTTTCTTCTACTAGAAGCTTTCATCCTGGTTCTGCCAGCAGTGAATCAAGCCCTTCACATTTATTCTGACTTTTTGTTTGTCACCAGTGATTATTGCCAATGTTTATTTCAAGTGAGCTCCAAATTAAAATAAGAATACAGAATTCATATTTGTTAAAATTAAGATATAAGGCCGTGGTTCTCAACCAGGGGTCCGGGGCCCCTGGTGAGCTGTGAGCAGTTTCAGGGGGTCCACCAAGCACGGACAGCATTAGACTCGCTAGGGCCCAGGGCAGAAAGCCGAAGCCCAACTGCATGGGTCAGAAACCCAGGGCCCTGAGCTCCACCACCCAGGACTAAAGCTGAAGCCTGAGCAATGTAGCTTCGCAGGCACCCCTGTGGGGCAGGGCCATAGGCAATTGCTGTGTTCGCTACCCCCAATGCTGGCACTGGCTTATATATGCAGAAGAACAGTTGTGAGACAGGTGAGCTGTGGAGTTTTTATATCATGTTGAGGGGGCCTCAGAAAGAAAAAGGTTGAGAACCCTTGATATAAGGGAATGAGTATGGTTTAGTCTTTCTAAGATGATAGTGCCTTATTCCATATTTTTTCAATTATCAAAAGAAACAGTAAAAAAAATAATTCATATGTTCAATCAGATTATTAAAATGGTAGATAGCAGAGCAATACTTAAAACTGTTATAGAATTGCTTTTTGAATACAATGATTTATTCACTGATCCATAGTCAACAATCAATGTATAACTTTATGAATATTTGGCATGAGCAAGTATATTGTTCACCTCTCCCTTCCCATGTCTTTTCTTTCATCTTATCCCTTCCTAAGTAAACTTTCCCCAAAAAATTTTTAAAAAAGAAAAATCATGGTACTAATATGACATTTTCAGGCCATCTCATTGTTTACTCTTCTTGTACATTATACCCCTTTTCCTCTACCTTTTGCTGTCTTGTCTATTTATTGAAAGTTCTTCATGGCAGGAACTGTCTACTACTGTGTGTCTGTACAGTTCCTAGCACAGTGTGGCCCCATTCTTGGCTGGTCCCTTGACACTGTTGTAATAAACACAATAATTGTTATCTGAAGTATATGAGATGGGAGGAGAGCCGTTACAATATTAACAGAAAATAAAAATAACCACATTGGGGCCAAAGTTGTACTGTCACTGCAGTTGCACATGGAACCAGCTGAGGAGGATTACGTAATATGCGAGATTAACTATGAGTGTAGCAGAAGCAGAAAATGAGACAGACAGCAGCACAAGTGCTGTTTTCAGATGTTAATGTAACTGAAAAGCCCAAGCCACCCATTATTTTAGACAGGACATTTTTGTTGCACAAGCTGTCAAAGAAAACAAGGTTGTTGTGAAATTAGTATGATATGTCTCTACAAAGAATATATCAGGGTATTTGACAGCTACACAAATTTCTTTGCTTGATCATCATTAAAATATTGTTTGAAGTGAGTTTTCATTGTATGTTTGCACAGATGGATGGAGTTTATCACTTATATTTTCTCTATGCAAAATAAAATGCAGTCTGGTAAAGCATAGGTGTCATATGGATTTAGAATTTCACGTGCACAACAGGAAGTATTTGGAACATCATTGTCCTTATTTTGTTAATTGTTTCAATCCTGTTGCACTTCTATAATTTTTCTGATTTCAAACGTATCTTAATTTCTTCTTTGAGTAGTGTCCCTATGGGTGCTCCACTGTAGATCTGCTTGCGTCCCTGTGCTGCTGATCGGAGAACTTCGATAGAAGTGTCCGTTAGGTCCACGCATGTGCTTTCTCTTCTTGTGCTGGACTATGAGGCTAGTCAGCGCATGCAGGCTAACCATCCTCTGTTCCTTCTCAACCACCCTGGCTAGAGACAGAGCTATTCGCAGTCCGTTAGTACCATTACTTTCAATTTGCATTTCTATAGTTAGTTAGCCTCCTCATTCTTAGTTGTAATTCTAGTTGTAGTTTTTCTCTTATCTTATTTTTTCTTTTTTTTTTTTTTAAACACTTTAGTTTCTTCCGCTTTTTTCCTTATTGGATAATTCCCAGTAGGGTATGTCCAGCTCACCACGCTTCAAGAAGTGCCTCTCTTGCAAATAGACAGTCCCTATCGCAGACAAGCAATCCCAGTGCATTAGCTGCCTTGAGAAAGACCACAGTCTCCTCCCCTTGGAACCAGGACCTTCACACCAAGTCTTCGACCAGCATGGGCGTTTTTCCCACTGCCCTGTCATGCCTTCCTGCTCTCTAGTGAAGACTCAGATAGTGAATCTGAGAAGCTAGTATCACAGTACTCCTCTCAGGTGCCTTATGATCCCCAGAATCAACGGTCTTTTCAAGCATACCCTCAGCTAGCCCCACCACCACCATCGTGGTACAGCAACCCTTGGGCACCACTGCTAACCTCTATGCCACCACCATTCCTGTGGCCATCATGGGACCTCTAGTTTGCATATCAACACCATGCCTCTCAAGCTTCTAGCCCTGCCCAAGAACCCTCAAGGCACGCCTCTTTGGCCACAGCTTCCAGAACTTCAGAAATTTAGAAAGAAATTGTAGAGGAAAATGAGGGCACAGTTGAGGAAGTTATCCTGAGGACCATATCCTCCTCCTCCCTAGATGAGCCTGCAATGCTGCCTCCTGCCATTCCTGGCTGATGACTTTTGCCTCTTCTAGACCCTGGCAAAGAGAGTGGGGGACACAACCATGCATGGGAGCTAGATCCAGTAGTACTTCACAATCTATTCAGGGGATGGGGCAGACTTGTTTGCCACTTACCTGAACAAGAATGTACATGCTACTGCTCCAGAGCGGGGATAGGACAACACTTCTTGGGAGATGCTCTCCTCCCATGAGACAGGGACCTTTTTATGCTTTTCCTCCTTTCCCCTGCTGTCAAATGTCCTGCTGAAAATAAAGAGATGTTATTCTGATCGTCTCTACTTAGCCAAGACAGACATGGTACCCTTACCTGTCACAGCTCGCGATGTGCCCATCGATCTCTCTCCCAGTCACTCTGTATCTCCTCTCCCAGGACAGAGGATGTATCTTACATCCCAATTTGGTGGTTTTACGCCTCAAGGCGTGGCTCCTTGTTGGTTCAAACACATAGAAAGCTCCTGTTCAAAGGAGGTGCAAGAGGTATTACTACACAGTAAAAAGTCCTCAAAACAACATGTCTGCCTGCAAAAGTGCTCTGGGTTTCAGATTTGATGTACTTTCCAATAAATCTCCCCAACATTAACAACTCTTATACTTATCTTAGACTTATGCACTGGCCCTAAAAAGATCAGGGTTATCTTTAAGTACTCTCTGAGTCCACCTAGTGGCTATAACAGTCAACCAACAGAGGGATACTTAGTGCTGTCACACCCGACTACTAAAAAGTTCCTCAAGGGTATAGCAAACTTCTTCCCACACCCTTGACTTCCTACTCCCACATGGGACCTAAACCTGGTACTGAAAAGAATGATTAAGTTTCCCTTCGAACCCATGGCCTTCCTGATAGCGATTACCTCGGCTAGGAGAACAGGAGAAATAGCAGCTCTGATGGAATACTCCCCTCCTTCCTCCACATGTTATTCTTTTGGGATAAGGTTACGGTTAGGTCATATCCAAAATTCATTCTTAAAGTAACCTCTCTGTTTCACATGAACCAGTTGATTCCTCTTCCACCCTTCTAACTAACCCAAGCCTCACCGAGACAACAGGGTGAATATTACACACTCTAGATGTCAGAAGAGCCCTAGCCTTCTACCTGGATAGGTTGAAGGTTTTTAAGAAGTCCCCCAAACTTTTCTTCTCCGTTTGCAAAGCAATATCAACCCAGGGAGGTCCAGAACACCATTAAGGACCTTCCTTCCTTCCCTTCAATGAGACTCATCTGTTTAATCAGAAGATGGATGAGTCCTTACACACTTCAGAAGACTCCACCCTCTTTTCCCTGGGAATACATAAAAGTGCCCTGAAGAGAAAATTCCACTGACAACAATATAAGTCTAGACTGCTGGTTCACCAGAGACCTTATGACCACCTGGTAAGAGGCAGAGCATTCAGAAGATCTGTTTCCCCACACTTTCTGCAGCAAGGTTCCTCATTCCAATCCCATCCTTTGTCTAAATATTTTTCACTGGAGCTTGAGAGCTGCAAATCACTGAGTCCAACACTTCCCGACTCCCACACACGCTTTGGGGGTTGTCTAGCACTCTTTTTCAACAACAGGAGTGCAATAACAACAGACAGATGAGTGCTCAGCATCATCCATTCTGGCTGTACAATGGAGTTTGCATCTTTACCCTCTCCAAAAACCTCTTCCCCACCCTGTCTCGGGAGCCACTCTTGCAAGAATGTTCTCAGTCAAGAAGGAGAATGTTTCTTACAGCATTGAGTGATAAAGCAGTTCCAAGAGAGGGGTTTTTACTCAACATATTTCCTAGTCCCCAAAAAGAAAGGCAGTTGGAGACCCATTTTCAACCATTTTATTTGCAAACTCAAGTTTTTCATGATCACATTGGCATCTATAATTCCATCCTTGGAAAAAAAACATGGTTCACAGCTCTCCACATGAAGGACACCTACTTTCACATGGACATTTACCCCACTCACTGATGCTTCCTCAAATTCATTGTTGGCTCCAACCACTTCCAGTACAGAGTATGCCCTTTCAGCATTGTGGCCACCCCCAGGGTCTTTACCAAAATGTTTTCTGTAGTAGCAACTTATATAGGATGCCGTGAGTTCACCATCTTCCCGGGCCTCAACAATTGGCTCCTTGTCACCAGATCACGCCAAGACACTCAGGCATCGACTTCAACAGTGCTACAGGTCCTCTCTGTGGGTCAACATAAATGCTGAAAAAGCCATTCTCACCCCCTACACAGACTTTGGCCTTCATTGGGACATCCTTAAATTCCATCACGGAAAAGGTTTCTTGCCAAGAGACAGGTTTCAGGCTATGAATGTTGTTATAGACTAGATCATAAACCACCCTAGAGAGTAGGGTTGCCAGGCATCTGGTTTTCAACCAGAAGGCCAAGTCAAAAAGGAACCCTGGCGGCTCCAGTCAGCACTGCTGACCAAGCTGCTAAAAGTCCGATCAGCATCACAGCGGGATGAAGGCAGGCTCCTTGCCTGCACTGGCTCCCAGAAACAGCAAACATGTCCAGCTTCTAGGTGCATGGACGGCCAGGGGGCTCCACACGCTGCCCCTGCTTCGAATATTGGCTCTGCAGTTCCCATTGGCCGGGAACCACACCCCCAACCCTCTGTCCAGCCTTGAGCTCCCTCCTGAACCCAAACTCCCTCCCAGAGCCTGCACCCTCTTCTGCACTCCGAACCCCTTAGCCCCAGCCTGGAGCCTCTTCCTGAACCCCAAACTCCTCATCACCAGCCTGCACTCCCAGCTGGAGCCCTCACCCCTTCCCGCATCTCAACACTATAGCCCAGCCTGGTGAAAATGAGCAAGTGAGCGAGGGTGGGTGAGAGCAAGCGAGGGGGGGATGGAGTGAGCGGGGGGGCCTCAGAGAAGGGGCAGGGCAAGGATGTTTGGTTTTCTGCAATCAGAAAGTTTACAACCCTACCAGAGAGCCTGTGAGACCTCTCTCCTTCCCCACCCCAGGCCATGTGGCCTCATGCACTTACATCACATCTTTTCCAAAACTACACCTTCATTGCCTACAAGAGTGGCTTCAAACTGTGTACTTGCCAAACTGACAATCTATGACCATCACAGTGACTCTTGACACCAAAGTGATATGGTCCCTGTCATGGTGGAAGAATCCCCATTGGGTTTGTGTCAGCATTCTCTTTCTTGCCTCTGCACTAGACAGGACAATCACTACTAACACATCTCTATTGCTTGGGGAGCTTGCATGGATAACAGTAAACCTGGACACCTCGAGAGTCTAGGAAGCACATCAATGTTCTAGAGCTACAAGCACTTTAAAGGGCTTGCAAAAGCTTCCTCTCATTTACCATGTCCTCATAATGTCTGACAAAATTACAACTATCTTTTATATCAACAAACAAGAAAGGGTTAGATTCACCCCTATCTCTCTGTGCGCAGAAGCGCTTGGTCTGTGGAACTGGTGCATCAGCAATCAGATTATCCTTCAGCACTCAACCTCCCAGAAAACCCGGAAGTGCTAGCACTGAGTTTCTCAACCTTTTTGATACCAGGGACCAACTTGCTACCTTCCTAAACTGTGTCAGGGAGATTTTAGGGACTGCTGCCAGTCCACAGACCAGTCATTGAGAAATGCTGTGCTAGCCGACTCTCTCAGCACTTTGCTGTCTATCACAAGCAGGAACTTCAAGACTCTCTGGCAAACAATATTTTCACTCTGTCGGAGACCCCCCATTCGCCTCCCAATCAAACAGAAAGTGCAATCTGCACTGTTCCAGAGGAGCCCTGGGTCACCACTCACAGGGCGACACTCTATTCCTTCCATGGTCAGACCATCAGAACTATGCCTTTCCTCCCCTGCTACTTCTGCCTCAAGTTTTGTGCAAGATTTGGCAGGACATGGTATGAGTCATTCTCATTGCTCCCAACTGGTCTGGACACTTTTGGTTCCCAAACCTCCTATGCCTGTCATCTTGGGCACCAATCATTCCTACATGTCCTGGTCTCATGACTCAAGGGAATGGCAAGATCAGGCATCCTAACCTGTTTCCACTTCATCTCAGAGCTTGGTTTTTGAATGGGCATTGTTCTCCGAGCCAGTGTGTTCAGAAGCTATACAGAACATCCTTTCTAATAGTAGGAAAGATTCCGATAGAAAATGTTACCTAGCCAAGTGGAAGCGTTACGCTTTGTGGATGCATTCAAGACTTATTTCTCCAGAAGCCACAGTTATTGCTTTCATTCTGGACTGTATTCTTTCCTTGAAGACAGCAGGTTTGTCTGTCAGTTCCTTTTGGGTCCACTTGGCAGCAGTTAGTGCATACCGTCTGCCTTCACAGGGCTACTCAATCTTTGCACACCCTCTGATGAGCAAATTCTGGCAAGCCCTAATCAGAACTTTTCTGCCTATTAAAAAACGCTTATTCCTCCATGGGGATTTAAACTTGTTCTCTCAGTACTTACTGAGCCTTCTTTTGAACCATTAGCTGCTTGTTCCATGTATTCCCTATCCATGCAGGTCACATTCCTGGTAGCCATCACCTCAGTTGAGAGGATTGGTGAGTCTGGGCATTGATGGTGGATTCTCCTTACGCTATTCCATAAGGACAAAGTTTCATTGCGTTTACACCCTAAATTCACCCCCAAAATAGTCCGAGTTTCACCTGAACCAATCTATCCACTTACCTATGTTCATCTCAAAACCTCACACATTGTCAGAAGAAAGGAGGTTCCAGTCCCTTGACATTCAGCAAGCCTTAGCCTTTTACCTGCAGAGAACGAAAACAATATAGAAATCCCCTGGACTATTTGTCACAGAAGTGAAAATGGTCAGGCTATAGCCTCTCAAAGAATCTCATAATGGATCTCGGTCTGTATTTTGCTCTATCAGCTGTCTAATCTTTCCCCTCCTCCTTGGTAAGAGCTTATTCCACAAGAGCACAAGCAACATCTATGGCATCATTTCAAGAGGTGCCTCTACTTGACATCTGCAAGGCAGCTATGTGGAGTTACACCTTGGTACAGGACTTCTCTGCTGATGCATCTGTTGGAACAACAGTGCTTTTGTTCGGCTCTGCCATTTATGACTTTGCACCCTTCTCCTATTTGAGTACTGCCTCTCAGTCACCTACACTGAACTTACATATAGGGACCAGCACTCGAAGAAGAGGAGAAAGTTAATTACCTTTTAGTAAGTGGAGATCTATATTCCTATCTATATTCCACTACCCACCCTCCTTCCCTTCTGCTTCAGATCTTGTCTGATTCAAGGTGGAGAAGGAACTGGAGAGGTGGTTGGTCTGTCCTGCCCTTTATCTCCTCAGTTAGAGGCATGAGGTGAACCAAGGTGTAGCTGCAGACCAGCAGACACACTTTTCAAAATTATTTGGCTCTGGGCGCATGGAGTATTTGCATGCCCACAGTGGAATACAGATAGGGACTACACATCTCAAAGGAGCTCCAGTTATAAAAGGTAAGTAACTTTCTCTTTTAATGGACATTTGTTACAAAAACCACACTATTCCAGAATCCCTGTTTTTTTCAATACATCCAAACACTGCAGTTCTGGCACTGTTAACATGTAAGTAGCACATTTTTATGTCAGCATAATGAATAAAGCAATTACAGCGTAATCACTCTTCTTGTTCTTAATAAAGCAGGAATGTTTCCTTGTAACAGAATATTCTAGCTGTCATTGAAGGTTTTTTCCTAGTACATGTTTCATAAATAGTAAAATATCTAGAGATAGTATTGCTTAGGCACAGCACTGATCATAAGCTTACACTGAAATATACTGACATTATCCTCTCTTTTGTAGACCAAGCCACCCTGGTAGAACAAGTGAAACGAGTAAAAGAAATTGAAGCTATTGAAAGTGACTCTTTTGTTCCACAGACATTCAGATCAAGTAAAGAAGTCAAAAAGGTAAGTTGTCAATAGCCTATCTTCGTGTATAACCTGCCTGGGGTGCCAGGTGGAAGCTGCAGCATTAATGCAATTTCCCTTGACACGTCACATTGGCAATCCTCATTCCCAGTATCAGAGTTCAAACATGTACATAAATACTTGAATTGATGTTGAAGTGAGGATGAGTGACAGGACTGGAAATGCATGAGAGTTTAGGATGAGATGAAATATATTGTCAAAATGGCAAGATGGTCAAGGCCCGGCTTAGGAGTTTGGTTATTTAGAACATTTTTTTAAAAAGTCATGATGTCAGAACACAAAGGTGTAAAGAAAAAGGGAGGGGCGAGGGTTAGACAAATCATAGTGCAAAGGCAATAAGGTAGTTTATGTTCGTACTAATATAAAAGGTAAACATTTTTAAAGCTAGACTTCTAAAAATGTATTTATGCACCAAAATAAAAGTGGACTGATTTTCAGAGAGCTCCGCAACTCTGAAAATCAGGCCACTTTTATTTCAGTGCCTAAATATGACTTAAGACATCCAGGTTTAAAAATTGTGACCTATCTCTGGCCATTGAAGCTATGTCTATACTACAAGCGCCACAGTGGCACAGCTGCAGCTATGCCTCTACAGCATGTAGTGTAGATGCTTCCTACATGGAGGGGAAAACCCTGTATATAGTTAATGCACCTCTCTGAGATGCAGTAGCTAGATGGACAGAAATTTTTCTGTCCACTTAACTGTGTCTACATTGGTGTTAATTTTGACCTAACTGTGGTGCTCAGCGTGCAAAATTTTTCACAGCCCTAAGCGACATAGGTCGATCTAATTTTTAAGTGTGGACCAGGCTTCTGTCTTTGTTCAGAAACCACACACTCTTCCCTTTATAAGAGAGAGTGCATAAGCAAATGAGTGTTCCATTGAGATAATGGAATGTTTTTAATCCGCACTGAGTGGTCCATTGAAAAGAGTACAATTATTGTCTTTTCAAGTATGTATTTACTTGAAAAGTTTCACACAATTTTTCAATAAATGTGCTCTATGGGAAAAAAAACAGCAGCTCTGCTCTTTTGCTTTCCTACTTGGCAGTACTTCTCCCTCACTTCATATTACCAGTCTGACATGTGCAGGCAGTTCCTGTTATCCATTTTGAAAAGTACGAAGATGATGATTGTTTTGTGGATTCGTTATTTAATGCTTGTAATCTGAACATGTTAAGAAAGTTGAATGCAAAGGTATATTATAATGCTTCGGTGTTTATCAGGAATGGTATTCCACATCCTTGATAGCATCCAAATGTTGTTTTTTTTTCCTTTTAGTCAATAGAACCTGGTGAACTAAAATGTGAACCTGCAACTGTAGGAGTGGGAACTGTCGATCTGCCTAATACTGAAAAAGAAATAGCACCTGGCAACATTCCTACTGCCATAAAGTACCAAGATGATAACTCTTTAGCGCATCCAAATGTAAGAGTGTTGATATTTATTGCACCCTTGAAATAACAAGGTCTACTCAGTGGAGTCAAGGTCACATGAACTAATACTTTTGCAGTGTTGATTGTTAAAGATTCTAGGTTCCAAAGACTATTTACTGATGAGCTCACCATTGGCTGGAAAAGGATCACATAACCCACATAATCTAAAACAGTGAAGTGTTAGGAGATGGGCCCAACACTGTTCTGAGTGAAAGTGAAATTTTAAAGTGAATGAGTGACAGTCTGCCTTAAAAAATATATATCTATCTTTTAACTTACATTTATCCAGGATGTACTTATTACTGCTGTGTTATATGACCCTGTAACAGAGATGCCTGAGCAGAGAATGGCAGAAGTTGTTGTAGCTTTAGAGGAAAAATAGTAGAAATGATGTGATGAAAACATGGAAGTTTTAAGAGTCCATAGAGAAAAGTATGACCCAATCCTTTTGAAAAGTTACCTCTGTTGAGTAATAACTGGAGCAGTCTCTTTGGCCTGCTTCTTCATAAATCATTTGATCTTTTTTTTAAACCCATAAGATAATTATCCGTTCTAAATTACATGTCCAGTTAATATACAGTATAAAATGAGAGCGAGAAATATACAAATTACATTGTATACAACCAATGAATGAATCAAACACTATCCCCTAAAAATTCCTACATTTTCAGAGTTGTAGAGATTTTCTAAAGCCATTAATTCAATTTAAGTCCCTGTGCAAATCTATGAAAAGTCAGTGGAAACTGTTTGCAAGTTTCTGTGGTTTGATAACTAGTGAACCAGTGTGATTCAGAGTATGCTTACATTACAATGTAACCCCAGCGTTAGTGGGACTCAAGTCCACAGACCCTGGGTTTGTCAGCCCAGAGCTTGAGCATCTACATTAATTGTGATCCTAGGGTTTACAATTTCTGGACCTGGGCCCCAAACTGGGCCCTCGCATCCACATTGCAGTACACAGACCCGAGTCAAACTATCAGATTCTGGGCTTCCTTGTGCCCTCCCCAACTATGGCTGTTCTAGCCCTGGGTTCGTAATGCAGCGTGGGAAAACTTGACTGTCCACCCTGCATGTTACAGAAAGCTGTCGCATCCCACCAACATCCCCTGCTGAGCCATCTCTTGAGTCTGCATGCCCCCAGCAACCAGAACTAGCAACATGGAGGAGTTACCATTTGAAGAGCTTCTTTTGCTTGGGCTTTCACTCTTGTTTCGGGAAACTAGAAGAGCATCCATGAGATGCTAGTGGACATTCTGTGGATGTTTTCTGACTACTGAAGGCACCTGTTGGAAAAGGAGGATGAAACAGAAATGGAAGACTCAAACAGGCTGAGGTTGCTCAGGATTTTTGGTATAGCAGCTGATCCCCCTATGCAGACCTGTCCTTCTGGAGCAGGGCCACCAGTGCATACTGACATGAGATGACCAGTAGTGGCTCCCAAACTTCTGCATGAAGAAAGCTATATTTTTGGAGCTTTGTAAGTGGCTTGTCTTGATCTCCAACATCAGGACACATGCATGAGGGTGGCCATACTAGTCCAGAAGCAGGTTGCTATAACTCTCTGGGAGCTGGCTACTCCAGACTGCTAAAGATCCATTGCTAACCAGTTTGATGCTGGCAGGTCAACTGCGGATAAAAGGAGGGTGGAGATTACTGAGGCAATCAGGCAAGTGATTTACTCAAAAGTGGTGGGTACAAACAATGTCCCTGAAGAAATTGCTGGTTCTGAGAGAATGGGATTTTCAAACTGCATCGTGACCATTGATTGGACTCGCACGTCCATAGTTTACCCTTGTAATAACCTTAGTCCCAGATTTGGACCTTAGCGTCCAAAATATGGGGGTTAGCATGAAAACCTCCAAGCTTAGTTACCAGCTTGGACCTGGTACCTGCTGCCACCACCCAAAAAGTTAGAGTGTTTTGGGGCACTCTGGTCCCCCTGAAAAACCTTTCCTGGGGACCCCAAGACCCAAATCCCTTGAGTCTCACAACAAAGGGAAATAATCCTTTTTCCCTTCCCCCCTCCAGGTGCTCCTGGAGAGATACACAGACACAAGTTCTGTGAATCCAAACAGAGTGAATCTCCCTCTCTGTTCCCAATCCTGGAAACAAAAAGTACTTTCCTATTCCCCCAGAGGGAATGCAAAGTCAGGCTAGCAATCCAACACACAAATCTCCCCTTGATTTCTTCCTCCCACCAATTCCCTGGTGAGTACAGACTCAATTTCCCTGAAGTAAAGAAAAACTCCAACAGGTCTTAAAAGAAAGCTTTATATAAAAAGAAAGAAAAATAAGTACAAATGTTCTCTCTGTATTAAGATGATACAACACAGGGTCAATTGCTTAAAAGAATATTGAATAAACAGCCTTATTCCAAAAGAATACAAATCAAAGCACTCCAGCACTTATATTCATGCAAATACCAAAGAAAAGAAACCATATAACTTACTATCTGATCTCTTTGTCCTTACACTTGGAAACAGAAGACTAGAAAGTAGAACTACTTCTCCAAAGCTCAGAGAAAGCAGGCAGGCAGAAAACAAAAGACAAAGACACTCAATTCCCTCCACCCAAAGTTGAAAAAATCCGGTTTCCTGATTGGTCCTCTGGTCAGGTGCTTCAGGTGAAAGAGACATTAACCCTTAGCTATCTGTTTATGACAACCCTCCTCAAGGAACACATGAGTGCATAACCACTAAGTGTACTACTCCGTTGTTATGCAGTCATTGTGGACCACAGAGGCCAATTTATGGATGCCAGTGTAGGCTGCACTGGAAAATTTCATGATGCCAGGGTTTTCTGCTTATTGGGAGTCTGTCTTCACAGACAGGCTGGGACATGATTCCCACCAACAGAGGGCCTGTGGCAGGAACTGTGGATTTACAGTATGGCTTGATGTAGAGACATGCACTTCCTGGTCTCCATTTTGAATTCCATGCAGTGATATGGGGAAGAGGGAGTGTTGCCAGGGTGGACACACCCCTGTGGCTTGTAATAAATTTTGCATGGGGTCATAAACCAGAAACCCCTCCTATCCTTATATTAATAACAACAGACATTGAGCCAGAAACTTACTAGGCTGAGGGACTACTTCTGCTTCTTGTGTTTCTGCTGTTGGTTCCACAATGAGCTGCTCCTCTGGAGGGAAGTCATTAAACAGCTCTTCCAAAGAGAGACCTATGATTTGTTGCAGCTGCTCCAGCAGCAAAGCCTCCTCAGTGACCAAGGTGAGCACCAGAGTCACTCTGGCAGCTTGGTCCAGTACTTGCTAACTCCTTTCCAGTTGGATACTGGATTCTGGGGTCAGAAGGTTGCCATCCTAGCTGACTGGGCTGTCATGAAGCGCTATTGGCTCAGTGCTCGATGCAGTACCCAGCACCAGTCAAACTCCTTGTGAAAGAGGCAGGATGACGGTGAGTTCCCAGAGGTGTGGTTCTTATCCCTGTGTGTTCAGTAGTCATTCTCGAGCCACTTAATCTGTCCCATGCACTGGCCCACCAGTTTGGTGAATCCCCAGCGCTGCCAGCTTCTTCGCTATTTTCTGGTACATGCAATCGTTCCTAGAACTCTTGCTAAGTTGAATATTTTGCTCACCTCACACTAAAGATTAACCAAAATCTGACTGCTTTCATGACCATTACAAATGCAGGAGAAGGTTCACTCTGCTTGCAACTCAGCAGATAAAATGAAGCTTAAACGCCGAGCAGCTGTACTTGAATCGGGGGCTGTTTCCATTTCCCGGGAGTCAACTAGATCGTCTTGGGATAGGAAGGACAAAGGACACTTCCCATGGGATTGTGGGATAGTGTTGGCAGACTGTCAGTATCTGAGTCTGGGAGGGCCCAGACCCAAATTGCATCCATGCTAAATGACGGAGAAGTTTGGGCTCGAGTCCTGTAGGACTCGAGCTTGAACCCGGCCCCCTTGCAGGTCTAGGCTAGAGGGCCTGATGGCCTGAGTCAGACAGAATTGTGTATAGACAGAAATGAGGTTTGTGGTTGAGCCTGAGCCCAGGCTTACATTGCAGTATTGTGTAGACATACCCTCCAAATACCATCAAACTCTAGCTACATTAGGGAGTTAAACTGGTTTAAACTAAGGTGTGAGTTTAAATCAATATTGCTAAACTGGTTCAAACTCCTGTGTGGAAACTTTTAAATGGAAATAAGAGTGTCCACACAAGAGTTTGAACCGGTTTAACTAAATTAGTTTAAAAACTAATTAAACCAGTACAACTTTCCCATGTTGACCAGGCCTGATTTCTGGCTGTGGGAATTCTGTCTGACCTCATGCACATTATAAAATCCCACCTCAATCCAATATCAACGTGAAAGTTGGCTCACACATTTTATGCACTCCTAATTAAGTGGAATCTCATGTTTGTGCTTTTTAGTTCTGCTAATGGATATTTCTGCCGTCATTTTAGCACAGAGCTGTGGTTTCCTACTTCCATCCACGCCATAGGATGATTGTATTTAATTCAAAGAACTATATTAATGCAGTGTTTATATCTGAAATTTCAGTCACACAGAAGGAAACAAATATAAAGCTTCTACAGCAACTAATTCAGATATACACGGTGAATTTATAGTACTTTGCTGTATTATATTGCATATGTTCAATATAGATATACTAGCTGTACAATATGACAGAGCTGCAATTGCTGTGGAAGCCATAACTTTAAATTTCTTGATGTTCATCTGATTAAAATCTCAACCTTTTAACACAGATTTTGTATTTCATTTCCGTGTTTGATTGCACTTTTTTGTTTTTGAGAGCAGTGAAATATGCAATATCTGTATCAATACAGTATTATCAAAACCCAGTCAACAACAGAAGGTTAAAATTAGTTTTCTTCCCTCCCCCTCTACAGCTATTCATTGAGAAGGCAGAAGCAGAGGAAAAGTGGTTCCAGAGATTGGTTGCTCTTCGGCAAGAAAGGCTGATGGGCAGTCCTGTGGCTTGAGTGAATTACAGTGAACATCATACAGAATTTCTTCATGAAGGCTAAGAAAATTCTCCTGTAAAATTGTTTGAATGTTAACATCTCTTAAAAAGTACATGTGAGTTGTACAAGAGAGAACACAAGTTTCATCTGAATGGAGATACATGCGTTACTCTCACTCATTATCCCCTTTTATTCATTGTGAGTTACATGTATTCAATATTCAGAATAATGTGTATACAGGTAGCACTTTAGGGATGAATGAAGAGATGAGACTGTCAAAGAACGGGGAAGGACTTAGGGCCAAATGTATTAGTGCTGCAGCAGGACAATATAAATTACATCTCCTGGGGTCATCAAGGCCTCCTGCTCCCCAAGAGAGATTCAGCTCAAAGTAGGGCCTGTGGTATTGCTACTACTGTCTTCCTGGGGAGAAGCAACTTTTAATCTGGGCTTCTGCATGCATCATGCCAGCAGAGGCTGCTGAAGAGATGTGCTGAACTGTACATCCACTGCTGTCCTGGCCCTTACCCTGTTCCTCACCAGTACAACGCATGTCTTGGGCAGACAAACTAGAATGAAAATATGAGGCTGTATTTTTTAACAGAAAGAAACACTGGGTTTAACTCTACTGTTGCATCTTCCCACTGCCATCATGCTCATAAAGATTCAATAAGCATGTATGATAAATAGTACTGCTATCCCTTTTAAACCCAAATGTGCAGATTTTCAGCTGGTTTAAAGAAATGCATTTCATAAACAGTTTTAAAATGTTTGGCATTTTAGAGTAGTCAGCTCTGTGTGTGACCTATTAATGGGAAATGCTTCATATATTGTGTGCACCTGTACAGAAGTATATTGAACAAGACTAAAATGGTATCTGCAGTTCGCAAAACTAGATGGAAAGAGTGTTTCAGAATATTAAGTTTTCAGTTATCCAAATCGTCCTTTAAAACACGTTGCTAATGAAAGATTAGTCACATCTGGGGTACCATTCAATTTATGAACAAATTAAATCAAAAGTCATAATATTTTTGGTAGAATGAGGGAAAGCAGTGCTAAAGTTTTAGTACCATTTTTTATTCCCTCTAGTGAACACCGATTAGTGTATTTCAAAACCAAATCTGAATTTCCATTCATTGTCCAAAAACATATCAGTCAGCTACATAATTAAATGCAAAAAAATGGCTCTTCTGAGGTACCTAACACATCTGTAGTCAAAATACTTGTGTTAAAGAAGGAGAAATGTAAACCTAACATCTATGGACAAATCACCTGGAAATAACCTGCATCAAGCCGTGGGCATATGCAGTCACTTTTTCAATATTACCTCTCCATAACCCAGACCTGTTCAAAAAGACACTGTAGAGAGCTACCCTTAGGTAGATTATGCCTTTTTTCAGGGGAAAAGGAGGGATTAAAATATGTTGGGATGCAGTTTTTATTTTTAACAACAGTGAAAGTATCATTGGGGCATGTTTAAAATAACTGTTTACTTTTAAATGCATCAAGTCTCCTGCAACTAAATGAAGAGAAGCTGCATTAATGGTCAAAGAAACAGTGGTCAAAATGAGTATTTTCAAAAGTTCTCTATTTGGCATTGTCCTCTTTCTAATTTACTTGTATGTCTTTTATAAATAATTATAATAATTTCCAAGCCACGTTCAGCTCAAAATTCCTGCATTATCCAAAATTGCACAGTTCCATAATGTTGTTAATGTTTTTATTTTGAATTAGATGTATTTGTTTTATAATTGCATTTTTACAACTTCAGGGTATTCTGAAAAGTTATAAAATCATTCAATAATGGAAAAACTGGGATGTACCTGTGTGGGCAGAGCTCATTTGCTACTGATGATCAATCAGTAGTGAAATATCAACCGCAAAGTCCATATTGAAGCATAATAGAGAGCTGGATCTCGCAATTGGATGGGAATAGCTATCACTAAACCTGCAATAGAAGGAAAAGAAGTTGTTTAAAATCTTGTGCTGAAGTTCCCCAGACACCATTTGGGATGATCAGCACATCATTCTACAATTAGATTTTTATAGCACCATTTGCAGATTACTGATACAGGTAACCAACAAAATAATTGTACAAAATTCTATAGTTTTAAATGTACCCTGCTGAATAGCCTCAATAGCTAGGTGGAGAGGGCTTTAAATTAATTTAAATGGCATCTTCTTATCCTTTAAGTCTTATGATGCAGTTAAGTGTTAACAGTGCACTGGGTATCCTGCTGTACCTGACTATTGGGACCATTCAAAACACTAAGCATTCTAAAGTTAATGGAACTCTGTAAAATTCATGTGCCAGTCTTCTTTAATGCTGTCAGAGGATGAGCCTGGCATATGGTTATTTTATGGACATTTGGGAGTTCTCACCATTTTGGAATCTTGTCTACACAAGGAAACTTCATAGCCATAATTTACCAGTGGTATAGCTCCACTTGTAGCAACAGTGGAAGCGTAGTGTAGACAGGACTTGGGCATTTTTAGCACCTTAGACAATACAGTAAAAACACTCAACTCCTGTTTACACTACAATTTCCAACATTATTAGTCAGTAGTGAATTACCAAGTTTGCTAGTAAGGCATGGTCTTGGATGGTAGTGAACTCACTCTGTGCGCTGAGTCTGCTTCTAAATAGGCAAGTAAAGTTTGCTTAAGGACAGAGTCTGAATCCTTGGGGTCTTAACAGTTGAATATTGTGGACATGACTTAAGACTAGACTGCAAGATTGAGGTTGTGTAAACTCCCCATATCCTATTTGTCTTGCATTTAGTGAATAATGTTCTATGAATGATTAAATAAATTATTAATTTTCCTGTCAATGTAAGGCAGACACTTCAGCCAGCAGAAATAATACATGCGGGCAGACAATAACATTAGAAATAAATATTGGTGTATTACTAACTGTGAAAGAATAAGAAGAACTTTGAAAATCTTATTGATTAAAACCATTTTACAAGGCTGGTCCCAATATAAATATATCCAAAATATATCTATATTCAACAAAAGTTTGGTTTGTGAGCCATTGTCAGCTGAGGGAGAAACTAAATATGCTTCCAAATCAGACAGGCTGGCTATGAATTCACATGCACGATGTGGGCATGAAAATCAAACCAATGAACGCAAATTAAGGGCTTGAATAGGCCAAAAAATAAGTTCTTGCTAACTAGCTCTCCCCATGTGCTGCTTTCTTTTCCTGCTAGCAGTCAGGGATCAGGTCATATCTATACCTGTCCCCATGGCCTCACTTCCTTGAAATCCTAAAGGCACCTTTCATCCTGAACCTTAAAAATCACCATTGAGAGCTTCAATTTCCTTTGTTGACCTACTTTCCTCTCCGTTTTAGTTTCTCAATGCAGTTTGGGGGGTGGAATGGGTTCTGGAGTGAGAAAGGAAAAGAGAGAATTGTTTTTTAAATAACCCTAACTAAATTAAACCATAAGAATTCTTGGTGAATTGTAATGTCTCCTGACTCTTATCTTACATGCACTTCTGATGACTCTTTATCACCCATTATTTGTGACAATAATTCATGTATGCTGGTCTGTACTTATTTTTTTCTCTTGTTCTGCCTTTTGCATACAATAAACAATGTTATGTGATTACATACATATAGTTTGGTGTTTCACCTATTTTAGAGAATGCAGTGAAATAAACAGCGAATGAATTTAGAATTTGTGAATGATACCAGAGTGATGGCTCTGGAGACAGAAGTCTTAGTTTTACTTACAAAGTGGCCATAGTATGGCGGGCAGCAGTCCAACATTCCTCACATTGTCAAACCCCAGTGTTCCTTAAACCTTACCCGGAGGAATTGTGTATATAGGGTGAGAGGATAGTTCAGTAACTTTATCCATTCAGCCTTTGAGCTCTCTTCTGAGACTGCCAATAAAGTTATGATGTAGACATCTATCCCTAGGAACTACATTAACTAACTCATTTCACTTAGGCTACTGAACAGCCATCATAAAACAGATTCTTTCCATTATAATCCAGCAGGGCTGAATGTGATTAGGTAATTTTTAGGTAAAATATTCACTATCCTATTGCCAATCTCCTGACTTATCAGGTGCCTCTACAGTTCACTTTTAAATAGGTAAACTGCATGAAAATTTACTAATACCCTAAAACTAATACAGTAGCTATGTCTATACTAGCCGCCAGATCGGCGGGCAGCAATCAATCCAATAGGGGTCAATTTATCGCATCTGGTCTAGACGCGACAAATCAACCCCCCGAGTGCTCTCCCATCGACTCCTGTACTCCACCACCACAAGAGGCACAGGCAGAGTTGACGGGGGAGCAGCAGCAGTTGACTCACCACAGTGAAGACACCAGGGTGAGTAGGTCTAAGCACATCAACTTCAGCTATGTTATTCATGTAGCTGAAGTTGCATAACTTAGATCAATTCCACCCCCCACCCCCCAGTGTAGACCAGTCCTTAGAATTGTTAACATAACAATATTTTATTTCAGGAGGATTTATGGTGGTGGAATATTGACATCTTTAAAACTGTCGATGGGAAGCAGTTCAAATTCAATGGCCTGGCCCTAATTTCTAAGGCCCTGAATGGACTAGGACTGGGCTATTTTGAAGACCGTTTCTCCAACAGGAACTCACCAACAGAACTATAATCACAGGGGAGGATGAAGTAAAATTGCAGGAGGCAAAGTGAATTCAGTGAGGGGTCCTATCTTTTGAAAATCGGTCACAATAGACCAGACTAAGCCCAAGCCTTGCTATATTCAGAACACAATGTAAGCACAACCTCTTCAAACTGTAGCAGTAAAAATAATACCATTAAATGTTTATATTATTGCAGACCCCCAAAAGCCCCAATCTGGATTATTGGGGTTCCCATTGTGCAGAACTAGAAGAGAGAGAATCTCTCCCCAGGCTGACAACAGGGCTGCAGAGTATAGTCTCACAGGAAGAGAGAAGAGGGAAATTTTACAACAAATAAAACATGGTAGAGAGCAGACTCCTACTTGGTAAAGTATCTGTAGTCCTTACACGCCTACACACCGAGGTGAATTGTGCACTTTATAAATACATAGCTAGACACAGACACTTAACTGCAGAAGAGACTGAAATGTTTTGTTACTGGAATAGTAACTTTTATGTAAATGGTTAATTCCATCTAAGCAATGATGATTTACAGGCCTATACTGTATCTATCTTATCAACTTTTAAGAGCATGTTCAAAAAGTATGTATATGTATTCTTTTTCTTGAATATCTAGCAAAAATGACATCCATTTGGGCTGTAGTTCAGCAGGGTTTCTTCTAGCTGCCTATACAGCTGTAAATGTCAACAAGTCTGATTGTGGTTATCACTGCTGGCCTTAGTGCCCTTCCAGGTGGAGTGCAGTTCATTAAACCGTAAGTCTCTCTAGCCTTCCTCTGTGGAGAAAATTGGTTGTTCTAGATGGGTGCTTCAGACCTGTCCCCATCAGTTGTGTCACCAATCTATACCTAGCCCAACCTATTTTCCCAAGCCCAGTCAACATAACTCTTTGAAAGCAACTAAATCATGTTGTTTTTTTTAAATTGCATTTCCCAGTATAGATATAATTTCCCCCTTAGTTTAGAAAAGCAGTAAGAGGGACAAGAAGGGCTAGATGGCTCAGAGGACTGGTAATGGGATGAAGCTCAGGGTCACCAGTCTGAACACATATCAGAGTCAGTAGTAACCAAAAGCTACCATCTGGTGGCTGTTGAGTTGCCTTTGTGAAATGAGGTTAATGGTCTCAGTCTCATCCCCAATGAGTATCAATGTCTCCCTCACCCAACAATACAGTTAGCACTAACTGGGAACGTAGTTGTAGTCTCAACAGAGAAGGCAATAGCGTGTATGCATGAAGACTGAACATGCCTTCTCTACCCTCAAGTTGATCCCTGCTGGTCAGATTTGAGGCAAGTTGTCAGGGCAGCATGGGCAAGTTTTCAGGTCATGTATCTAATGGCTTTCTAGAGGACCCGTCCAACAGAATCTAAGAGCTACCCAGGTAAATTTATATCTGAATGGTGAGGTTCCTAGTGGACTTCAAGAAATTCTCTGCTCTTCTCCCCTTCCTGTCCAAAGAGGCATCTCTAGAGCTCTGATTCTATTGCCCATCAGAGCAGCTCAAAGGAGGCACAGCCAAGGGCCAGTTTCTAGCACATTACTGAGGATGGAGTAGGGGAGAATTACCTTCCTCTGTACACAGTAGGTGTTCACCACTTCTGGAGGCAACTTGTATATTCTCTTGTTATGCACTGTGTAAGCCAGGCATGTAGTGAACTTTATTAATTTCTATTAATCAAGATAGGAATAAAAGTATCTTATGTTTGCAGGTATGTTATTGTGTTTGAGGCCAGCTGAATAATAATTTTTGGATAATTTTTTTCAGTTAATTTTGCAATATTTTTTTAAAAATTTTACTTGCATTTTTTTCCATTCCAGTTACAGAGCTGGGTGACTATATCTAAATTAATTATATTTTTGAATAAAATATAACTTTTGTCATTATTTGCTCAGCTCATGTTGCATTTGGCATTTGACTTTCATGTTAGTTTATAATAAACTGTTCATAAATGTATCTTCACAAAACATTGTGCATTTGTCCATTGGTACAGATTGAAATTAGGATCAGTTTTCTACTAGCACTGTCAAGAAGCCCCACTATTTCTCCTTAAAGCACATTTAAAACTCTAGAAAACTAATCACATCTCTAAAGCTGGCACTGTAAAAGCACTTAGGTGTAAAAAAGGATACCTCATTTTCACCAGTACACTTTAAATCTAAATAGTAACAGCTGAGTCCTTGTAAAACTGCATGGGAATTGGGCACTGTGCTGTCCCAGTCCTCTCAAATTACCTTCAACCTTGACTCTGACATTGCTCTGTAGCAAGTGGAAATATGACAGAGTGGAACTGATCTGCAAATGCATCTAATCTTTTGTAACTAGCAAGTTTGCAGTGAATGTTCAGAAAAGCAACCTATTTTATAATATATGTAAATTCTCAGTGTTTGAGCAATGGGCCTGAACGTCTCCAGACTCTTAGAAGTTGAAGGTCGCAACAAATGCCATTAGAAAAGCAATCTTCCTTAGGTGTGAAAAAATCCTTAGATTTTATCCTTGTATGGATGGGAGCAACCCCCTGCTAGACTACTAAAATGTGAAAATCCTGCTCTCTGACAGTGACAATAGTTATTTTCTATGGATTTGTACTGTCATACAATTTAATTGTATGACTTTGATGTTATGGTAATCTGGTCATGCACACGTTTCTTGAACGGCTAGTTTCACTATAATGATATGACGGGGGTTAGGCAAGCACCACCACCATTTTGAAGCTTTTGGGAGTGACAGCCGCCTTTCTTTCAGACTAACCAAGGTAAAAATAAAAAGTCAAATGGTGTAAACTAGGCACAGATATTTTCCTACCATATTGAGCACCTTTCCGACTTTCGCCCCTGGAAGTCGGGTCCTTGTTCAGGAGCACATATACACAACAACTATGAGAAGCCTCTGACTGTGGTCACATTGTGGATTTCACACAAACTTGACCAGATTTGATGCAAATCACTTAGCTGTCAAGCCCCCAAAATAGTTTGTTTTGAACTGCCATGAAATTTGTATACACACATAGCTGACATGTCAATCAGCTCTAGTTAGCCATTCAATCTGTATCCTCTGCGGTGTGTATTGATGTGCTTTTTGTACCTTTGTTTTCTTGATATTACAGCTGAGGCAAAATCCTGCCCTGTGCTGCATTGGTACAAAAGAGGGGACAGTCAAATTCTCAGCTGAGCTTCAGTGGAGTCTCACCCATTTAAACCAACAGAGAATTTGGCCCAGGGAGTCTATTTATCCCCTCAACCCAATGCAAGCAGCACCATAAGATCTCTATATAGCAGTAGGAGAAATAGGCTGCTAACGTGCAGGCTTGTGTACAAAGTTCCCGGGGGGGGAGGGGGAGGGAGTCTGCTATTTTGTTGCACGGGTTATGAGGATGTATAGCCTTCTGTGTGAGCTACTGCATATGCTGCTGCTAGCAAGAAGCATTAGTAAGAGGAACATCAAAGTGATCCCCACAGGCATTTCCCCCCTCTTCAAAGAACAGTCCTTCCAGGTGTCAGGATGCCAGTAGAAGATGATGCATTGGCAACATTTCTTCTCTGGCTCACAGTGCCAGTCAAGAAAGGATTTAACTCTCAGTATTTAAGAAGTAAAATGTATCAACTCAGAGAGGACTTTCAAACGCAGCAACTTCTACACTTATTTTTAGAACACCAAAGGGAATGGCAAATGATCCAGCCGCAATTCAATGAAATGAGTCATGAACTGAGTTCACCTCTCCTTCCTAATATCTTGATGTGTGGTGCCAAAGTTGTTTATAAATCAATAGCTATCTTAGACAAGTACAGTGGAGCCCATTTAAACAAATACTTCTTTTGGACCAAAGCCTCGTTCCATTGAATTAAGTGGCGCAAACCCTTCCACTGCAACCAGGATTTGGCTTTTAAGAAATATTTTTTAAAAAACTTATCTGTTTGTTTTCTCTCTACCAACCACAAATATATGCTGTACTGCAGTGCTGTAAAAACAAGAACAAAGGACAGAGCCAATGAAATTAAAAGGTGAAAAATTCAAAACTTATAAAAGGAAATACTTTTTCATACCAAGAGTAATTAAACTGTGGAATTCATTACCACAAGAAGTTACTGAAGTCAAGAATTTAGCAATAATCCAAAGGATTGTCTATTTATATTCAGAATTATAATAGTTAACGATAAACATTTTAGAATAGATATAAAACCTCATACTTGGTCTTAAACCAATCTCTATTAAATATTAAAGGGAGAAGAGCGGTAGATTATCCCACCTCTGCCTACTGTGGGGTTTCTTGCACTTTCCTCTGAAACATCTGGTACTAGTCACTGTCAGAGAAAGGATACAGAACTAGATGAGAGTTGGGTCTTATCCACACAGACTATTCCTAAGTTCTTATGTATTAAATGAATAGATGCGGGGGGGTTTAACTTTCATTGTACTTAGTTAATGTAGTCAACTAGTGACACGAGGAAGGGAACGGATAACTTTACGCTGATGTTTTGGGGAAACCTAATAAAATATATTTATCAGAGATCTTTTAGATTAATATCGGTTTGAATTTTGTTGCACCTTTCTTTCCTTTAATAGCTTGTTTTATGTAGTTGCAGCCTTATGGATGGCTTAAAAGATACATGTCACAAGCTGGTGACCTCTGGTTCAGTCTAAAGGACATTTATTACCCTGAATGCAGTACATAAGCATTATTTATTTGCTTTTAAATTATTGATAATACTCTAATTCATGTGTGATGGAAGGAAGTGCATCTGCAAGTGTGTTGTTAGTGGAAAATCGTCAAGAACTTGTAGAAATCAATGATGAATCTATC
This sequence comes from Gopherus flavomarginatus, assembly GCF_025201925.1. Classification (NCBI taxonomy): domain Eukaryota; kingdom Metazoa; phylum Chordata; order Testudines; family Testudinidae; genus Gopherus; species Gopherus flavomarginatus. Next base: position 91,451,226 of record NC_066624.1, read on the forward strand.
TATGGTTAGTCCCAGTATATGTTCTGCTTCTGCAACAATGATTGATAACTGATCTGCTAATGGAGATATCCAAATGTTTCTTGATTATCATGTAGAACTTGGAACCTCATAAAATGTGTGTTTCTGTGGTGCATGTAAAATATTCCATAATTTTATTTTATGGTTTTCTATTAGTTCCAAGGGAAAAAGCAGCAGTGTTTAAGAGTATGTTACAGTTATGTATACTGAGATTCCAAAATGACTCTCAAACTGTGTGTGGTATTGTGAAGCAGCTTCTGGGGTGGAAAAGGTACACAACACACTAAGGGAGAATGGGAGATTTTGGGTGCATACAAGGGCAAACGTACCATTATGTGAGTTCAATGGAATTAGCCCTCACTTACACTAGAGCAGAATCAGGCCCACTCATTAGTCTGAAGACATCAGGTTTGTCTCACAGTGTGGCTTAGATTACAACAGACAAAGCATAAAATCTTTTGCTAATGGTCTCAGTGAGTATCTGTTCTCTGAAAAGCTTCACTCAGGTCCAGAAAGTGCTGCACTGTTCTGTCTGATCTGAAAGTATGGTAGTACCTGATGGTGTGAGCTGAGTTTTGATGGAGCAGAATTTTTTTTTTAACAGTCAATTCATGAAGAGAATCCTTAGTCAAAACTCTAATTTAAATCCATAGGCATTTGCACAGAGTAAGGACAAAATAAAAGCTGAGTAGCAACTTCAGCATAACTTGAGATAAGGTTATCACAAGGGCCGAGTGAAACATTAATTACAATCATCAGACCAGGTGAAATTCTGCTAGTTTGGGAGTACAATACAAATTCAAGACTCAACTGACCCATTGACCAAGACTAAGCCTTTTTCCAATGAATTTAAGCCAATTAATGGTTCCTCCCCAAAACCAGTTAAACTTTGAATCACAGAAATGTAGGGCTGGAAGGACTTTGAAAAATCATCAAGTCCAGCCCCCTGCACTGAGGCAGAACCAAGTAAACCTAGACCATCCTGGACAGGAGTTTGTCCAGCCTGTTCTTAAAATCTCCAATGATGGGGATTCCACAACCTCTCTTGGAAGCCTGTTTCAGAGCTTAAATACCCTTATAGTTAGAAAGCTTTTCCTAATATCTCACCTAAATCTCCCTTGCTGCAGATTAAGCCCATTACTTTTCCACTGAAGGTAGGACAAAAACAACTGATCACAGTCCTCTTTGTAACAGCCCTTAATGTATTTGACGATTGTTATCAGGTTCCCCTCTCAGTCTTTTCTCAAGACTAAAGAATGTTTTTAACCTTTTCTCATAGATTAGGTTTTCTAAACCTTTTATAATGTTTGTTGCTGTCCTCTGGACTCTCTCCAGTTTGTCCACATCTTTTGGAGAGTGTGATGCCAGTACTCCAGCTGAGTAGAGCAGAACAATTACCTCCCCTGTCTTCCATATGGCACTCCAGTTAGTAAACCCTAGGATATTAGCCTTTTTTGCAACTGCATCACATAGACTCATATTCAATTTGTGATCCATTATAACTGCCAGATTTTTTTCAGCAGTACTACCACCTAGCCAGTTATTCTTCATTTTGTAGTTATGCATTTTATTTTTCCTTCCTAAGTGAAGTACTTTGCACTTATCTTTATTGAATTTCATCTTGTTGATTTCAAACCAGTTCTCAAATTTATCAAAGTTGTTTTGAATTTTAATCCTATCCTCCAAAGTGCTTGCAACCCTGCCCAGCTTGGTAATTTTGTGCAAATTTTATAAGTATACTCTCCACTTCAGTTACCAAAGTCATTGATGAAAATATTGAATAGTACCAAACCCAGGACTGACCTCTGTGGGACCCCACTAAATAGATCCCACTAGTTACTTGAATCAGCACTTTTTCAATCTTTTGGTTCATTTGACCCCAAATCTCGAAGTGAAATTCAGAATACAAAGTCCACATGAACTGAAATAGAAAAAGTTTGATTTGAACCCCTGTGAACAGCAACCACTGAGCTTCACAGAGCTCTAAATATCAATTTATCTCAACACTTTTTACATGAGATGTAAGGTCAAAAATGTTTAAAGTCAGTGATTTATCATGAATCATTTGTATGGCTGTGCTTAACTGTAGACAAAATTGAAGACACAGACATACCAAAATACAAGAAAGAAGACATAGAAAAGGCAAGTGGGTAAAGTCTTCCATAATTTTGGCTTAAGAAAATAGATATTTGGCTACAGTAAAACCCAAAACAACAACTGTTTTATTTATCATGGTAATTCCATCTAGCATCAGAAGGCAGCCTTCAGTAATTCTCTTTCTTAGACTATGTCTACACTACCGTGGGATCGACACTGCTGCAATCGATGCATCGGGGTGAATTTAGTGGGTCTAGCGCAGACCTGCTAAATTGATGGCAAAGTGCTCTCTGGTTGATTTCAGTACTCCATCGTGAATGAGAGGAGTAAGATAAGTCGAAGGGAGAGCATCTTCCATCAACCCAGTGCAGTGTAGACACCTGCAATAAGTCGACCTAAGCTACGTTGACTCCAGCTACATTATTCATGTAGCTGGAGTAGCGTAACTTAGGTTGACTTATTGCAGTACTGTAAACATAGCCTTACCTTCATGTTTTAAACTGTTAGACCATATTATGCTGTACTTGTGACATGAGAGTGATGGATATTTAAGATCCATTGTCTTTATTCTTGATGAAACAAGAAAATGTGTAAATTAACTAAAATAATTCTATTCTAGCCAACAATATTACTTTTATAAAGTATGTTCCTAAAGTGGGTACTGGCTTCCATTCTCACAGCCCTTTTACATGCTGGAGCTTTGCCTAGTTAAATATATATGTGTATCCAAGATCAGTAATGCAATTTTCACTTCTAAATCTAAAACATCCCTGCTGGTTAAAAATAATCCTTGTAGAAAAACAGCAGCTGATGAGTGTGCAGATATACAGTGAGCCATTTATATCTTTTAGTGATTGCACAACGTACTTTTCAGACTTCTTTTAGTGCATTTTTCTTATCTAGGCAGTTCTATTTTACCTTAGTTATTTTTTTAGCTTCACAGTTAATTATCTGTTTTCTGTGTGAAACAAAGACAATATATCCCGAAATGACACAGCTATTGACAAGTGTTGCACAGTATGTAGAACTAAGATGAACGAAGACATTAATAAAAAATGTTTTGGGTAACAAACTAAACAAATACTTATGGAACCAAAAAAAGAGAACAGAGTATTATAAATACCAACAAGATGTCAATATGGCAAAATGACCTTTTGTTGTAAATGAGTATGTTCAACAAAAGTGCAGAGTTGGAATAAGATTTAAATAGTCCTATCACCAAAATGAATGAGAATTAAGAAGGTAAATTAATTCCTAAGGGAAATCAATGTAGATCTCATTAGTTTGGGGACAAGATACCTTAAAACTTTTAATTAAAGATAATATTTACTCCAAATGAATAAGAGTTGGCAGGTTTCTGCAGAATCTATAATCTCATTTATGCAAATTTTTTTATATTATGCCAGATATCATTAATCTCATTGGAGATGCCCTCCAGACTGACAGTCTTATAGCACTGAGGTGATTTCCTACAGAAGTCGTTTTATCTACACAAAAGAACTCTAACTCAAGCGGACACAAACCATAAAAAAGTCTGAGCAATTAGAGACATCACTTTGCACAAATAGGGTACCGACTTTATCATGTGAGTGATCCTCTCATAATGAGCTCATTTATAACAGAGCCCCTCTTTCCACTAACAACCAAAATAAATTAACAATAGCTAGAACTCATCTTCCTTATTTGTCTGTATAGAAAACTGTCTAGGTCTTCCATGACTTGGGAAAAAATTCTATCTTTAGAGTCTGAGTTAGTCTTCATGAAAATAGATAGGCAACCCTTAGACTAAATAATCAACAGTGAGCAGCAGCTGAAAGGCTCCACAATTCCATTTCATAATCGAATGGAAGAAAATAACTGGTTTGTTCTTACATAACGAATTTCATAGTAAGGCTAGACTGTGTTCTAGCCTGATTATGACTAAAGATTCAAGTTATAAATCTATTAATGAACTTTGTATGAATTACTTATTTAAGGGAGAAGACTGCAAGATACAGTATAATCAAGCTGAAATGCAAATTTATACAGACAACTCACTTAAGAGGAGGCAAGTTTGTAGAGCTATTGAACTGCTGCTGACCATGCCAGGTATGGCCAAGTAAAACCCACTTGCTGTGTTGCAGAAAAAAAGAGATATGTGCTAACATGCCAGTACCCTGGATACCAGAGAAACATACCTGCTGTAATGAATGAGGAGCTGCTTGTAGCAATCTAAGAATAATGATATGTAATCATTTTATGAACACTCTGTGACCTGGTCAGTAAGGTGAAGTTATAGCATACTGGGTTAAAAATCTTTCCTGTATGCATGTATTGATCGATCTTGACAGGGCTGTTGGAAAAGCAATCAAGAAAGCAACACAGTAGTCCCAGGCACACATATGAAAGACAATGGGGAAAATATTACCTCTGAAGACCTTATATCCTGTCCCTAACTGAGTGACAAGCCGTGTTTTGGCAGTGCTGGGACCCAACAGATCAAAGGGCTATAAAGTGTTAAAAAGTGACTTGTTCTCTGGAAAGGAGGATGATCAAAAGGACTAAGCACCTTTTAAAGAAGACTCTCCCTGAAGCAAGGAGAGTGAACTGATTTGTGAGTTAATGAAAGAGAGTGTGACCTAGACCCCAGCTATCTTTGGGGGGGCAGAGGATCTATAGGAAGCTTAAACTACCAAGATTCCCATGTGGGCCTTTGGTAAACTAAACATGCATATAGCCTATTTTATTGTTTTAAAATCTGATTTCTCTGAAAAGTTTCTGTCTCAGATAAATAATACTTTGCTTCAAGAAAGTTATCTGGTCACTGGTTACCACTATCATTGCTCCTGGGAGGAACAGAATTGCAGAGTCTGGACAAAAAGTAGACTTGTTGAGGTAATCATAGCTGACCTACCAGGATGCATGATTCAATCCTGACAAAGGTGATGGCTCTAGGCCTGAGACCGGAGAGCGTGTGCACTTGAGGAGACTGGAAGGAGTCAAAGATGCGGTTAACCCAGTAGCTTTGATGGATGCAATGGAGGACTAGCAGTGAAAAAGATACGGGATTATTAGCTCATTCTAATTTCTCTGCACATTGTTGCCACTTTTTCCTTCTTTAACTTCTCTTTTGCGTTCTAATGCTCTTAGGACTTATCTGTGCTCCTATAAGGCCATTTCTCAGGAGATTTCCTTCCCTCCTTCCTAGGGGAAGGATAATCTTGTAGCTAACTCAGAGAAAGGCAGTCAGCAGACTATCATTCTATTCTTGGCTCTACCAGAGACTTCCCATGTGGCCTGGGGCAGGTCAATTACTGAAAACTCTGTCTCAATGACAAAATGGGGATAACAATAATTCTTTACTTCATGGGAAGCTTGTGAGATATAACTTTTGAAAATACTTTGAGATACATAGATTGAAGGGCTATAAAAGTGCAAAGTATAATATTATTACTATGATAATTTTAATCACTTTTTTCTATTCAGAATCCAAAATGGATTTTGCTTCTGAGCAATGCAACTTAGTATAATATCACAGTTGGCACAAGTTTCTATATGAGAGCCTCGTAGCTTTATAGTTACAGTTCTGTGACGACAGAATCACAGCCCTGTTTTCTTTTTATTTGACAGTCTTTCACTAGAAATGTACAAATGATTCACAGACTTCACTTGAATAATCAGTGGGTAACCCTTTCTCTGTCAGGCCTCCATGCCCACCAGTCAGTCATTATACACCTTTTTCCCATAGCAACTGTGTCAACTCAGAGTGTATCCTAAGGCTGCAATATCACCACTTGCTTGATTTACAGAAAAGAGCACATCAGTGGACAGCAAAATCAATGCTCATCTGATTACAGATATTTTTCAAAAATATTGCAGGCTCAGTTCATTCATCTTTTATGTCGGTTTTCCAACTAAGGCCAAATGTTGGCATGGTAGCTTCTGCAGTGTAGCTCTTAGCCAGAGCTGCATCACCCCGCCATCTTCCTCACTGCAGATGAGCTGTGCCAATCCTGAAAGGTGACAGACATTTTGGGATAGCCATGTAATTCCTATACTGCTGCCCAACCCTATATGCACCCCTGGGACACATTCTGTGACTCTGCCCTCTCTCACGGACACATGCAACAACTGGGGCACTGAGGGATGACATCAGGGCAAAGAATGCCTTCTCCATTTCCCACTAGAAGGTGCAAGATCTCCTCATCTGACTGACCACCAGGGAAACTGAATGGGTTAGCACAACCAAGAGGCTGACTGCATTGAAAAAGAATTGCCAGCAGGACAGGACAGGCTTTGCAGCCATGGAACACAGCTCTCCCCCTCCTATAGTGAATAAAGGGAAAGAGGAGATTCCAACTCCACTGACTTCCTCATACCATCTTCTCCTCACTGACTGATTTGTTGGGGTTTTTGTGTTCCTCTTTAGGAACCCCAGATCACATTCCCCCTGTGGCTGCTCCAAAGAGCTTACTGGTGCCCTGGCACTGATTAACCTTTGCTGGCTATACACAGGAACAGCAAAATAGATTTTGCAGAGGGCTACTCAGGAGAAAGCACCTCCTTTACATAAGCTTGACTGTACACCCTGTTCCTGCAGGGCAGGTAAAGAGCTCTTCTTCCTTTCCTGCTTTCACATTGAGCCTCACTTCCAAATTGTGGAGGCTAATGTAGAGCTGACTTGGACTTCAGGGTGAAACTCCTTAATCCTATATAAAGTCGAATAAGCTGACATTTTGTGGAATGTGGGGAATAAAATGTAACCCTAACCTGCACATTAGATGTAAGGCTCCTGAGCAGCCCACTCCATAGCCCTTCACAGATGGAAGGGCAACAGGTATTCCATCCATCGTATAAATTAACATTAAATGGCCCTACTCCAAGATTGTCCTGAGTCTACCTCAAATACCTGTACCTCACTGGCATTTTTGATGATATTGTGTGCCCCATACCAGGGCATGATTTTTTTCCCCCAATCACAGAGATTTTCATAGCTTCCACCCCCAGTGAATTTCACCCTTAAGGGATAATTATCAGGCTATGCATGTAGGAGGTCCATGGATCTTAGATCAGGGGACAAAATCCTGTCACCCAGGACACAGAGTGACTTTGTTGCACTCCCACCAAATAGTCATTCTTCCACATGAGGACAACCACAAGATCTGCAGTGCATTCATCTGTTGCCCCATTTTGACCTGAGCAGTTTGTCAAAGTTTAGGGCCCTGGGGATGTTCCAACTAGAAGCAGAAATAGATGGAGCCTGATATTTTTTGTAGGTATAAAAAATGTACAAAGTCCTGTTTCTTCTAATGCAGAAGGAACCAAGAACAAAAGGAGTCATTTCCTAGTTTACAACCCCAAGTTTTTCTACCTTTTCTAAGGTCATCATACACCATGCTCACAGGCTACCGCTTGGCTTTCTTGCTTTTTGCCTCTGGCTTGTTCTGTTCTCTGTTTGCTCTTAATTTGTCTGTGTTTTGCCTTCCCTGGACCCACCCACCATTGGTCCCAATACCCAGTAGAACTCGCCACCCACAGGGTGCTAATTTCTGGGCAGACTCTATTAGACATTGTTTTAGGTGTGACCCCCTTAAGTATTTTTACAGCTATCTTACATGAAGGGTGCATTCATAGAGCAATTTGAATGAGGTTTTAACTCAACTCATAACAAGGTTTCACTCAGCTAATAACAACAAGCCCCCATCACAGCTTTGCCTATTTTCCTGATGAGGCCAAAATGGTGACATCCAGTATGACCCATTCTCAAACAGAAAACACAAACAATGTAACAAACTGAAAATGATACAAGGTTAACTATCTACATATGTACAGTATCTTTCTGTCAAGATGTTTTTACATCATCAATCCCAATTGGTTTTTATTCCCATCCAAGCCCTTATGGGAGTTTTCGCTTCCGGATGGTCCCTCTTTCAACCACCAAACAGGGTTTCTTTCAGCAGCCCCTAAGGAATGCCTGTTGTTGCTGTTGATTTTGCTGGCAGAACCTGCCCATTCTGTTTAAATGGGAGTTCACCTCTGTAACAACTTTTCAAGCCTCAACTTCCATAGCTACAGTCTCAGATTTTGGGGGAAGGGAGGACTGCCAAACTGAAATCCTGCCCCGCAAACTGCAAGCATTAGCATCTGTGTCCAATATGAAAGGGGGTTGAAACATGGATAAGCCAAGAGAAGAACAATCCCAAAAGCCTTTTTCAATTCTGAAAATGCTAAATCACACCCTGCTGACCACTGCAATGGTTTCCCTTTGTTACCATTTGCTGCCTGTCAGGAACATTCAACAAATGAACAAGGATCAATTATTTCAGAATCACAGGAGTTTAGGCAGCTAAGATTGTCATACAGCTAAATTATCGACTTTAATAGAGTCATAGACTAAGGTCAGAAGGGACCATTATGATCCTTGAGTCTGACCTCCTGCACAACGCAGACCACAGGATCTCACCCACCCACTCCTGTAATAAACCCCTAACCTATGTCTGAGCTACTGAAGTCCTCAAATCATGGTTCAAAGACTTCAAGGTACAGAGAATCCTCCAGCAAGTTACCCATGCCCCACGCTGCAGAGGAAGATGAAAAACCCCCAGGGCCTCTGCCAATCTGCCCTGGAGGAAAATTCCTCCCCGACCTCAAATATGGCTATCAGCTAAACCCTGAGCATGTGGGCAAGACTCACCAGCCAGACACCCAGGAAAGAATTCTCTGTCGTAACTCAGATCCCACCCCATCTAACATCCCATCACAGGCCATTGGGCATATTTACTGCTAATAGTCAAAGATCAATTAATTGCCAAAATTAGCTATCCCATCATACCATCCCCTCCACAAACGTATCAAGCTTAGTTTTGAAACCAGATATGTCTTTTGTCCCCACTACTCCCCTTGGAAGGCTGTTCCAGAACTTCACTCCTCTGATGGTTAGAAACCTTTGTCTAATTTCAAGTCTAAACTTCCTGATGGCCAGTTTATATCCATTTGTTCTTGTGTCCACATTAGTACTGAGCTTAAATAATTCCTCTCCCTCTCTGGTATTTATCCCTCTGATATATTTCTAGAGAGCAATCATATCTCCCCTCAGCCTTCTTTTCATTAGACTTAATACGCCAAGCTCTTTGAGTCTCCTTTCATAAGACAGGTTTTCCATTCCTCAGATCATCCTAGTAGCCCTGCTCTGTACCTGTTCCAGTTTAAATTTATCCTTCTTAAACATGGGAGACCAGAACTGCACACAGTATTCCAGATGCGGTCTCACCAGTGCCTTGTATAACGGTACTAACACTTCCTTATGTCTACTGGAAATACCTTGCCTGATGCATCCCAAGACCGCATTAGCTTTTTTCACAGCCATATTACGTTGGCAGCTCACAGTCATCCTCTGATCAACCAATACTCTGAGGTCCTTCTCCTCCTCTGTTTCTTCCAACTGATGAGTCTCCAGCTTATTACAAAAATTATGATTAATTCTTAAATGCATAACCTTGCACTTTTTACTAATAAATTTCATCCTATTACTATTACTCCAGTTTACAAGGTCATCCAGATCTTCCTGTATGATATCCCTGTCCTTCTCTGTATTGGCAATACCTCCCATCTTTGTGCCATCCGGGTTTCAACACAAGTTTCAACCACTCCCCATCTTTCCCATGCCAGAAGCCTACCACAGCATGTATCTGATATAATGGTTTCTGCCCCCAGGGACAAGACAATTGGTTCACTGCAAACCAGTTCCAACAAACCATTTGTCTCACCTGAGCCATACCTTTAAAGGGAATTTCCACAGACTGAATTGAAAGACACCTTTCCTGGCACTGATTATTGTACACAGTTGTTAACTATAAAGAAATCCAAGTCCATTGTTAACTCATCTATTTCAGTCACCCAGACTTCTTGCTCAAATTCCAGAGGACCAATCTTCAAACTCAATTTTTGAATGGGTACCCTTACCCCAGTCAATGTCTCCATTTCAGTTTGGATACCTGATTCCCTAGACTTTTTAAGAAAGTCTGGTTTAATAACGTATGTTTGAGCCAGTCTCAATCACCCCTGTGCATTTTATAGATCCTAATACACACTCAATAGCCAAACTCCCATTGTTGGTGTTCAGCTGCCCAGATCTACACAAAACTGGTGGGGCTGCTCTTCGTGATTCTACCAAGCTTTGACCCTTCAGCTTTGTGTTTTCCATTTCCCCAAACTGGGAGATTTCACAAGACATTTCTGGCTGTCTGTCTTGGCTTATATTTATAACAATCCTTTCTTCTGTGGCGAATTTTGTCACATTACTAGCATTTAACTGAACTGTTTCCTTTAATTTTTTCATTATTGCAGCTTTCCCTTGTTTTGCAAACTGAATAATTTTTCAGTTCTTTTAATCATTCAGTAATGTCATGGACCAAATTAGAATCCCCTCTTTCATCAGACACAGAGCCGTACTTAGAGGGCTCTTGGAGATCAACTTAGTTGCTTCCTCTTCTGGTGCACTGCTGCAAAGAAAGATACAAGTTCTGTGGCAAATTCCATAGCCTCTTAGAGTGGCTTTGGCCTCCTCTTACTGATCTTGATCTGCAAGTTCAAGTCCAGCTAAGCACCTATAAACTGATCCATCACCAACTTATCCTGGAAGGTCTTGTTGGTATCTGGATATGCCAGGAACGCAAGCCTCCACAGGTCCTCTGCCAGTTGAGGTGGGGTTTCATATTTCCCTCTCCTAGCTTTTAGCTGTGCCCTGGCCAGCTCAGATTGATAGCTAGCTCCAAACTACATGTCTGAAGCTTATACGAGGTTTGGATGACTCATTTTCTTTTCTGGGTGTGAGTTCTGCACCTGCATCACAGCTGGGCCACTGAAATTGGCTGCCTTTTTCTGTCTTTCTTCCCAGCCATTCGAATTACAATGTTGAATTGAGCCAAATAAGACTCACAGGGAGTTTTCCCCTCAAAGATAGCAGGCGTTTGCATCATCTGAGCTGGGACAGCCTGACCTCCCCTCTATGGGTTACAGAGTAAAAAACTGTTGTAAATGTCCAGTCTCACCCAAGTCCTCTAATTGGTCACTTCCAGATCCAGGCACTTGCCTTCTGCTGTGATCTGTGACCCTTTAATTTCCTTCTGGAGTTGAATTTTCAGCTCCTTCGGTCCTTACAGCTCATCTTGGTTAGCAAGTTCTAAACTGGTCAAAGCCTACTTGGTCTCCACTATTTAATGGAAAAATTCTGTTCTGTGGCAGTCAGGTTGCTGGTTACCTCATCAAGCTATTTTACCATTCTAGCTTTGCTGCATGGCAGTTGGTTTCCAGTTTGTCCAGGCACTTTGTAATTTCTGTTCCAAAAGGGATTTTATCTCAACCTACGAATCATCTCTGAGTTCTTTCTGGGAACCTCCAGCTCTTGTTTTAGGCCCTGTGTTAATTCCTTTTGCAAAATCTCTAGCTCCAGTTTTAGGTCTCATTTTAATTCCTGCTCGGCATTTCTGATTTCTGCAAGTAATTCCATTATATAGTCCTGTGACCCAGGGAGTCCCTCAGTGCTAACTAGCAGAGGGCACACCATACCACAACTTACATCAGGCCTGATACACTCATTGCCCCAACACACTGGTGTCATAATCTGTGTCTCAAAGGTGTCATGTTAGTTTTAGGGAGACTTGGGACTGGAAGGGCTGTGGGTGTCACTCTGTAAGGAGTAACTAGGTTGGCGGAAGCCAGGGTGAGGCCCCTATCCTGTATGTTGCTGGGGTCAGGGCTCCAAGTCAAAACTGCACAGCACAGACACATCTAGGGTTACTAGACAGGTGGTGCCAGAACCTCTTACAGTTCTGGGTGGACCCCCAAAGCATCACAGTTCCATCTTGGTTCAACAGGAATACCAGCTCACAATCTCTCTCCCTGGAAACTAGATCCTACTCCTAACACCAGTGTTGCCCCTTTTTGATCTGAGTAGTTAGTCAAAGATAGGTGCTTTGGGGATGTTCCAGTTGGAAGTAAAAATTGATGGAGTCTGGTCTTTTCTTTGATGCAATCTTATTTAAAATGATGTACTAAGTCCTGCTTCTCTGAATCCAAGAGGAACTAAGAACAAAAGAAGCAGTTACTTAACTTACAGACTGAAGCGTCTTTACCCAACACCAAACCCAAAAGTGCTCTCTTTTGTGTTTACAGGGTCACACACTGTGCTCAAAGGCTACCGCTTGGCTTTCTTGCTTTTTGTCTCTGGGCTTGTCTACATCACAAAGTTGCAGCGCTGGTGAGGGGGTTACAGCGCTGCAACTTAGGAGGTGTACACATCTGCAGGGCATCACCAGCGCTGCAACTCCCTGTTTACAGCGCTGGCCGTACTCCCGTTTTGTCTCGGGTGTAGAGGATCCAGTGCTGGTGATCCAGCGCTGGTAATCAAGTGTAGACACTTACCAGCGCTTTTCTTGACCTCCGTGGAATAAGCAGGTATCCCAGCATACCTGAGGAAGCCTCTCTGGTAATCAAGCAGGTATCCTTCCCCGCGGTTTGCTCCGGTGTTCTCCGAATCCCCCCCCCAAGCGGGTCTCCTTCCCCGCGGTTTGCAGGGGGGTTCGGGGAACGCGAGAGCAAACCGCGGGGAAGCAGGTCTCCTTCCCCGGTTTGCTCTCGCGTTCCCCGAACCCCCGAGCAAGCAGGTCTCCTTCCCCGGTTTGCTCTCGCGTTCCCCGAACCCCCGTGCAAGCAGGTCTCCTTCCCCGGTTTGCTCTCGCGTTCCCCGAACCCCCGAGCAAGCAGGTCTCCTTCCCCGGTTTGCTCTCGCGTTCCCCGAACCCCCGTGAAAGCAGGTCTCCTTCCCCGGTTTGCTCTCGCGTTCCCCGAACCCCCGAGCAAGCAGGTCTCCTTCCCCGGTTTGCTCTCGCGTTCCCCGAACCCCCGAGCAAGCAGGTCTCCTTCCCCGCGGTTTGCAGGGGGGTTCGGGGAACGCGAGAGCAAACCGCGGGGAAGCAGGTCTCCTTCCCCGGTTTGCTCTCGCGTTCCCCGAACCCCTGTGCAAGCAGGTCTCCTTCCCCAGTTTGCTCTCGCGTTCCCCGAACCCCCGTGCAAGCAGGTCTCCTTCCCTGGTTTGCTCTCGCGTTCCCCGAACCCCCGAGCAAGCAGGTCTCCTTCCCCGGTTTGCTCTCGCGTTCCCCGAACCCCCGTGCAAGCAGGTCTCCTTCCCCGGTTTGCTCTCGCGTTCCCCGAACCCCCGAGCAAGCAGGTCTCCTTCCCCGGTTTGCTCTCGCGTTCCCCGAACCCCCGTGCAAGCAGGTCTCCTTCCCCGGTTTGCTCTCGCGTTCCCCGAACCCCCGTGCAAGCAGGTCTCCTTCCCTGGTTTGCTCTCGCGTTCCCCGAACCCCCGAGCAAGCAGGTCTCCTTCCCCGGTTTGCTCTCGCGTTCCCCGAACCCCCGAGCAAGCAGGTCTCCTTCCCCGGTTTGCTCTCGCGTTCCCCGAACCCCCGAGCAAGCAGGTCTCCTTCCCCGCGGTTTGCAGGGGGGTTCGGGGAACGCGAGAGCAAACCGCGGGGAAGCAGGTCTCCTTCCCCGGTTTGCTCTCGCGTTCCCCGAACCCCCGTGCAAGCAGGTCTCCTTCCCCGGTTTGCTCTCGCGTTCCCTGAACCCCCGTGCAAGCAGGTCTCCTTCCCTGGTTTGCTCTCGCGTTCCCCGAACCCCCGAGCAAGCAGGTCTCCTTCCCCGCGGTTTGCAGGGGGGTTCGGGGAAAACTGGAGCAAACCGGGGAAGGAGACCTGCTTCCCCGCTGTTTGCTCTCGCGTTCCCCGAGCAAACAGCTCTCCTTCCCCGCGGTTTGCAGGGGGGTTCGGGGAACACTGGAGCAAACCGGGGAAGGAGACCTGCTTCCCTGCGGTTTGCTCTCGCGTTCCCCGAACCCCCCTTGAAGCCGCCCAACAGCGCTGCAGTGTGGCCACATCTAACACCACTTGCAGCGCTGGTTGCTGTAAGTGTGGCCACTCTGCAGCGCTGGCCCTATACAGCTGTACTAATACAGCTGTAACAACCAGCGCTGCAAAATTGTAGATGTAGACATACCCTCTGCCTCACTTTCTGTTATGTGTCTGCTTTCAGTTTGTGTGTTCTGTTTTCTCTCTCACATACACACCCCTGGTCCCAGTACACAGTGGAATGCCTTGCTCACAGAATACTACTAGCTTCTGGGCAGACTCTATTAGTCCTTGTTTAAGGTGTGGCCCCTTAAGTGTCTCTTACAAATATCTTGAATGAAGGGTGTGTTCACACCTCGGTTTGAATGACTTTTTACTCAACCCACAACTGGGTTTCACCCAAATCATAACAAGTCACTTTCCTGATCTGCTCTAGCCCCATCTCCTAAACATTCAGGCATGCAAAGATGCCGGGAGACTTTGCAAAGCTGTGTTCCTGATCCTTGGGACTGGATGTTTGACGTTCACAGGAGCTCAGGTGGGAAGACCATAAAGATGGCTGTAAGTCTGATCCTCAGGCTGCCAATCAGATCCCAAGAAACAAATTGCTGCTCTAAATTGTGCCAGCTGAAGTTATCCATCAGGGACCATTCCAGCAGCTGGGAATTACTAGAGTGCAGAAGTACTCCAGTCATGCCATCTTTTCCCTAGCAACAGCCCCTACACTGTGGAGCTAACTGTGCAGCTTAATTCCCACATTCCAGTTAAGCTGGATCAAAGTTTGCTTTGTACCACAAAAGTTAATAGTATCACAGAAACTGTCATTTTTTTGAACAGTGGTTTGAATTAATCACTTCCAGAGACCTCAGTAACATTTTCACTTCAGCACCGGGGCACTTGAGCTGGAGTGTTAAGCCAGCAGGGCCCTGTAGCTCTCAGTTGCTGCAGGTGGCAACCCCCCATAGCTCCCAGCCTCCAGCCCTGCAGCTCTACAGCGGGAGGCCCCTAGCAGCTTCCGGCTGTCGCAGGCAGTGAGGAGACTCCACAGCTCCTAGCTGCCATGGGGAGGGGGGGAACCTCAGTACTCTCAGCCCCCACAGGCATCTGTGGACCCCAGAGCCACAGCAGCAGTGGGTGCTAGACCCCCCCCTTCCCATTTTGTCACAATTATTTTTAGTAAAAGTCAAAAACTGGTCATAGGCTTCCATGAATTTTTGTTTATTACCCATGACTTGTCCATGACTTTGTCCTGCTTTGAGTAGGGGGTTGGACTAAATGACCTCCTGAGGTCCCTTCCAACCCTGATATTCTATGATTCTACTAAAAATAATCATGACAAACCCTTAGCCTTATTTACTGTTTCATTGGTACCAATAGGTTCTGTTCCTAAATAGTGATTTTTCTCTTAAGATGTCTTTGCATTAGTATGTAAGGAATATTTAGAATCTAAGAGACAAACTTAGTAATGAAAAGTACATCACAAAGTAATGGATCGAGATTTTAGAATCCCAGGGGACCCAAAAGCCTTATAGCAGCCTATAGAATTCACAGTACTTGTAGCTTTCAGCCAACAGCTAAACCCTACCACTGAAACACTTTGTTCTCCCTCTCATCAGGTAATGACATTTCAGAACCCTTTTCTATGAAAAGAAAACTTGTATGGATGAACACACAATTTTAAAAAACAAAACTAATTTTATTACCTTTACTATGTATTTACTAATCTGATCTCCACCAAGTAGCAAAGAACCATTGAAGTCAATGGCAGTTGAGGACACAGATACTACCAATTTAGGGACAGATCCTTGACCCACCCTTCATACATATACAATGGACTGATGAATAGAGAACCTATGGTCAAGGATTTCACAACCCTGGCCAGCTAAATGTACACAAATCCTGTTATGCAAGTTGTTACCAAGTAGACTTATTTGTATTTAGCTACAGAAAACCAGTACTCTAATGCAGTGCTTGCCAAGTCTCACATTCTGAGACTCAGTGATTAGTTTGTAAATGTTTGCCTCTGATTACTCAATGGCGTGAGCCTCCACCGTCCACTTGTTACAGTTTCAGATACCTTCATCCTTTCTCCCATGCTGCCTCACACGCTTGGGCGGTGTTCCTGGTAAATATCCACAAAGCCACCACATTATCCATCTTCAAATTTCTCAAAACTTTGCTGTGATACCTGATAAAACTTGACAACAGTTTGACTAGTAGTGTGCAAGAGACCAGCCTGTCATGTGAACCAACATCATCTCATTGTTCCTGCTATTCTCCCCACCTGTCTGTATCCATCCATAATTTCTTGTTTTACTTAGACCAGTGATACTTAGACCTCAGTGGTTCAGGAGCCTAATTAGCAATCACCATTACCCAAAAGAGCCACAGTAATATGAATTTATTGTTTTATTTACTATAGATGTATATTATTCTCACAGTAAAATGACTAAGGGTATGTCTACACTACGAAATTAGGTCGAATTTATAGAAGTCGATTTTTAGGAAGCGATTTTATACAGTCGATTGTGAGTGTCCACACTAAGCACATTAAGTTGGTGGAGTGCGTCCACAGTACCGTGGCTAGCGTAGACTTTCAGAGTGTAGCACTGTGGGTAGCTATCCCACAGTTCCCGCAGTCTCCACTGCCCATTGGAATTCTGGGTTGAGCTCCCAATGCCTGCTGGGGCAAAAACATTGTTGCGGGTGGTTTTGGGTACATGTCGTCAGTCGCCCCTCCCTCTGAGAAAACAACAGCAGACAATCGCTTTGCGCCTTTTTTCCGTGCAGATGCCATACCATGGCAAACATGGAACCCACTCAACTCAGCTCACTGTCACCACTGCTGTTGTGTCCTGGGTGCTGCTTAAAAATCCCATTTCATTTGCATCAGCTGTTTTTAGAGGCTCCAAGGAAAGGCTATTCAGTTGTGTGTCTACAGTTTCGGGTTTCAAACAGTTGATATTTCACTTCTTCTTTGAAAGGGACAATATTTTTAAATAGATACACACCGAAAGCTAAAACAGAAAGAATAAAATCTCTCAGAATACCAACTCTATTGTCAGACTATTTTTATTTTTTATCTGACTGGTAAAACACTGTCGGTAACTAAGAGTCACAACTTCAGTTGTTTTTTAGTCTAGTCGTCTTTAGGGAACTTCTGTTTTTCCACCTTTAAAGATAAGTCACTCCTGTCATTACAAAATAAACCTTTATGAACCAATACCTTTTATATCCGTATTGCATATATAACTATACCACTAATGCAGAGCAACCAAATGTATGAGTATCTGTCAAATCGGGCATAACAAACATGAAATTTACCAGCTGAGCTGCCTGAGCCAAAAGCTGCACTGCCAAAGTAAATAGACATAGTAGATAACCACTAACCCAGCAACTGAAGGGATCCAAAAACCCATGCAGAAATCTAATGAAGGGATAAGTAGAGCAGTCCAGGGGAGGGGTGTGTGGTGACAATGAGAAGCCGAGCATTGCGATGTGGAGAAAGACATTTTTGGGGAAAGGGCTGAAGGGTGAGGGACGCAGTATGGGAAGGGCGGGAGCGAAGTGAAAAGTGTGTTTTGGAGAGAGGGGATACAGGCAATCTTCTACTCGAGGACGATTGAGAAGGCGATTTAAAAAGTGGCCGTGTTGTGGCATGGGGGGAGGTGGGGAAAACACTTGTGATGGAAAAGCGGGGGAGGGCTGGGATAGCATGGGGGCTGTGTGTGTGACTGAGAATGAAGAGTCAGAGAAGGGAATAAAGAGCTAACTCCCCCTGCAACACAACACTGCCACTCAGGAAGGGGGCTGCTCCGAGAGGCTTGGTCTCGGGAGCTACGGGAGGCCAGCGAGCCAGGAGCTGCTCAGACACTGCTGGGGGAAGAGAGGAGGCTTAGGGCTTGTCTACATCAGAAAGTTGCAGCGCTGGTGAGGGAGTTACAGCGCTGCAACTTAGGAGGTGTACACATCTGCAGGGCACCACCAGTGCTGCAACTCCCTGTTTGCAGCGCTGGCCGTACTCCCGTTTGGTCTCGGGTGTAGAGGATCCAGCGCTGGTGATCCAGCGCTGGTAATCAAATATAGACACTTACCAGCGCTTTTCTTGACCTCCGTGGAATAAGCAGGTATCCCAGCATACCTGAGGAAGCCTCTGGTAATCAAGCTGGTCTCCTTCCCCGGTTTGCTCTCGCGTTCCCCGAACCCCGAGCAAGCAGGTCTCCTTCCCTGAGGTTTGCTGGGTGGTTCCGGGAACGCGAGAGCAAACCGGGAAAGGAGACCAGCTTCGCCGCGGTTTGCTCTCGCGTTCCCCGAACCCCGAGTAAGCAGGTCTCCTTCCCTGAGGTTTGCTGGGTGGTTCCGGGAACGCGAGAGCAAACCGGGAAAGGAGACCAGCTTCGCCGCGGTTTGCTCTCGCGTTTCCCGGAACCACCCTGCAAACCGCAGGGAAGGAGACCTGCTTGTTCGGGGAACGCGAGAGCAAACCGCGGCGAAGCTGGTCTCCTTTCCCGGGTTTGCTCTCGCGTTCCCCGAACCACCCAGCAAACCGCAGGGAAGGAGACCTGCTTGTTCGGGGGTTCGGGGAACGAGAGAGCAAACTGGGAAAGGAGACCAGCTTCGCCGCGGTTTGCTCTCGCGTTCCCCGAACCTCCCTTGAAGCCGCCCAACAGCGCTGCAGTGTGGCCACATCTAACACCACTTGCAGCGCTGGTTGCTGTAAGTGTGGCCACTCTGCAGCGCTGGCCCTATACAGCTGTACTAATACAGCTGTAACAACCAGCGCTGCAAAATTTTAGATGTAGACATGGCCTCAGAGCGAGGCTAAAAGGTGTGTGGTGAGGAGAGTTGCAGAAAGAGGGCCTAAGAGCCCACGCAATGCGTGGGAGCAGGGCTGAGCTGGGCAGTGACGCTGGGCTGGGCTGGCTGGGTGCTCCCCGGTGGCAGCATGCTGGGGCTGAGCAGCACCCAGCACACTGTCTGGCTGAGCGAGCTGCTGCTGGGCTTTGACAGTCTGGTGGAGCAGAGTGAGCGGAGCTTTATGGTAATTGCAGTTCTCCACTGGTGAAGCAGACGGTGCAGTAGGACTGCATGGTCACCTGTGTTAATCAGCTCGCCACACTGGCCAAACAGGAAATGAAATTCAAAAGTTCCCAGGGCTTTTCCTATCTACCTGGGCTGTGCATGTGAGTTGAGAGTGCTGTCTGGAGGAGTCACAATGGAGCACTCTGGGATAGCACCTGGAGGCCAATACTGTCGAATTGCGTCCAGACTACCCCAAATTCGACACAGTGAGGTCAATTTTAGTGCTAAGCCCCGATCCGGAGAGGAGTACAGAAATCAATTTTAAGAGCCCTTTAAGTCGACAAAACAGGCTTGGTCGTGTGGACAGGTGCAGAGCAGTGGCGTGGCCAGGTTTTCAGGGTAGAGGGAGCAAAAAACAAAAAAAAGGTGTCCCCTCCTTGGCTCCCCCTCTGGCCACGCCCCCTTGGCTTTCCCCCTCTGGCCATGCCCCCAGACCCCCCCCCCGCTCATCTTTCCTCCTGCGTTTCCGCGCCGGCCTTCCGCGCCGGTCTGCTGCCCCACGGCTCCTCCAGCCGTGCAGCAGGCAGCGCGGCCAGCAGGCGCGGCTTCCGAGACGGCCTGCCGCCCCGCAGCTCCTCCGGCCATGCGGCGGGCAGCGTGGCTGGCAGGCGCGGCTTCCAAGACGGCCTGCCGCCCTGCGGCTCCTCTGGCTGTGTGGCGGGCAGCGTGGCCAGTGGGCAGCACGGCTGGCAGGTGCGGCTTCCGAGCCGGCCTGCTGCCCCACGGCTCCTCCGGCCGTGGGGCGGGCAGCGCGGCCGGCAGGCGCCGCTTCCGCGTCGGGCTGCCGCCCTGCGGCTCCTCCGGCCGTGCAGCCAGCAGGCGCAGCTTCTGCGCCTGCTGGCCCGAGTGGAAGCAGCTGCTTCCGCTGAATCCCACCAGCTACACTACTGGTGCAGGGTTAAACTGATCTAACACTGTTAAATTTGACCTAAACTTGTAGTGTAGACCAGGGCCAACTATTATTATTTTATCCACTACAATTGGTTAATAACATAGTAAAAGCATCCTGACTGGTTAACAACTCAGATTGGTTAGTAATTAAATCATATTGTTTTAATATCACATGCTGCAAAGAGCTGCAGGAAACACACTAAAGAGCCACCTGTGGCTTGCGAGCCTCTGTCTGAGTATCACTGAAGTAGAGTGTAAGCCTTGGGGGTTAGGGACTGTCTTTTTGGTCTGCATTTGCAAAGGCCCTAACACTCAGGGATACTGGTCTACGACTAAGGCTCCTAGGGCTAGAGTAAAACAAATAATGAATAATTTGAAAGTGGAAATAAGGGCAATTCTTCCCATCTCCACCTCTTGTGCAAATTCTGTTCCTTGTCTCTAAATAGCCTATTACTTCCTAGCTACAGAATATATTTTTCCAAGTCTCTGCTATTTTTCATTGTTTCATTGTCTTACAGTGCACTGTTTGCTTTGGCTCCTTGCCCTTGGACTTTTCTTTGGCTTCCTCCCTAGGGACCCTGTACAATAGTGCTGTGGGGGTAGCACTCCATTCTGGGTGCAGCAAACCCCACATGCTGTGGCCCTAGGCTTCCTATATACCATGAGCCTGTGCTTCCTCCTAAGAGGCCCTAGGGTGCCATATGGTTATTTAGTGCCCCTGTGCCATAGTTTTCTCCGGAGCATCTCTCTGAGGTAACTGTCCCCCACCCAACTCCCCCCCCCACATACTTCATGGCTTTCCATCCCTATGTTCTGGTGCCCCTAATATTTTGGTGCTGTGCGTCCAAGTACTTATGCTGCAACCCACTTTATTGTGCTGCTGTGTCCCTTCTGCCCTGTGCCTTGTCCTTGGGGCTCCCCTCCCCCTGTCACAGTGCCCTGCCCCCCAGGCTGCCCTAGGGATCCCCTCCCCCTGTCACGGTGCCCTGCCCGGTCCCTGCCCCCCAGGCTGCCCTAGGGAACCCCTCCCCCTGTCACGGTGCCCTGCCCGGTACCTGCCCCCCAGGCTGCCCTAGGGATCCCCTCCCCCTGTCACGGTGCCCTGCCCGGTCCCTGCCCCCCAGGCTGCCCTAGGGATCTCGTCCCCCTGTCATGGTGCCCTGCCCGGTCCCTGCCCTAGGGGCTCCCCTCCCCCTGTCACGGTGCCCTGCCCGGTCCCTGCCCTAGGGGCTCCCCTCCCCCTGTCACGGTGCCCTGTCCGGTCCCTGCCCTAGGGGCTCCCCTCCCCCTGTCACGGTGCCCTGCCCGGTCCCTGCCCCCCAGGCTGCCCTAGGGATCTCCTCCCCCTGTCACGGTGCCCTGCCCGGTCCCTGCCCCCCAGGCTGCCCTAGGGATCTCCTCCCCCTGTCACGGTGCCCTGCCCGGTCCCTGCCCTAGGGCTCCCCTCCCCCTGTCACGATGCTGTCCGCCCACGTAACCTACTGTCCTTGAGGCTCGCGCACAGCTAGAAGCTTCTAGACCTGGCCAGCAGCCCAAGCCAGGCCTTGTGTTGAAAGCGGTTGCCAGGGTAGCAGCCCCGCCACGACACCCTCCCACTCCGTTCCCCCACCCTATTGGGAGGCAGCCAGGGCCAGTGGCAGCCAATGGGAAGTGAGCGGCGCATCCCGTGAGCTTGGTGTGCGGAGGGAGAGACGAGCCGCGGGGAGCCGGCGGGCTACACTCCCGCGCCACAGCCCGTCGGGAGGGAGGCCGGGCGAGGAGCGGAGTCGCAGCCATGTTCGGGGCTGGGGGGCTGAGGGAGCTCTTCGAAGAAGACCCCTTCTTCCGGTGAGTGGTCGGCGGGGCGAGGCACCTGGCGGGGGCAGCTCCCAGCCCGCGCGGCGCTCGGGGAGCTGGACTGTCCGGCGGGAAGGGACTGGCTGCTCCACCCGCCCGAGGCTGGGGGGCTGCACCGGCCGGCCTGATGCGTGTCTGCCTCATCCTCGCACCCACAGCGGCTTGGAGCCGGCTCCTCCGGTCCGTCCCGTCGGTCTCCTTCCCCGGGGTGTGTGTGGGAGCCAAGCGCTGGCGGCGGCCCAGCCGTGTTTGCGCTTCAGCCCTTGCCGGGCAGGTGGGTACGGTGGCTGAGTGTGATGCGCGCTGAGGAGACATGAAGGGGGGGGTCCGAATTAGAACCGGGATCTTCGACCCCCTGAAGTACTAACCAGAGAAACAGTTGAAAGCAGAAGATGGTGAAGGCACATGGCTGTGAGCGTCCTGCTTTGGGGAGGAAACTTAACAGAGCCACTTAGGGAAGACTTTGGGTCAGGGACTTAGGCTGCAGCTCTGTCCACAGCTCCTCCATTGCTAGCAGTGGGGCAGTGGGCTGGCATTTTTATCGTTGTGTTCTTGAGATCTGCCGGTGGCGGATGGTCAGGCCAGTACATGCAAAGCATATGAAGCACTGGAGTTCATAGTTGTATAACTGTCCTCCAGATCAAAGTGTGGCATCTTTCTGTCTGTGTTTAATGCCTTTAGCTGTGTGTGTGTGTTAGATTTCTTGGTTTACAATATGTTCCAGCAAACACTGAGTTAATACATCTCTTAATCTCAAGGAAATGACAAGTAAAGAAAGCGTGAATTGATTTCCAGAACCATCATACTGGTGCTCTTCTTCTCATCTCCCTGCTTCTCCCACTTTCCCCACTCGAGGCTACCCTAGGAAGAAGTCATTGTTGTGTGATGGGTATTATCACATCCTAGTTGGTGAAATGTCATATCAGAGGTAAATGCCTGTCGTCATACTCTCACGCTATTGCACAAATCGTTTGTATATTGCAGTCCTATTGGCTAAAATGCCAATATCTTATATTTAAAAAAAGATTTAATCCATATTTTTATGATTTCTTAACTGCAGAAAATGCAGGTTGCCTGATGCTTCAGTTGATCCAGTGGGACTGTAAAGATGATAGACTACAAAAAGTGATTTATGATTATATAACTTCAATATTATGCAGAGCCCTTATAGACTATGCGGAGCACAGGTATTATGAAAAATCTACTAGGTTTTTTTCTTACGTACTCTATCTAAAGAAACTTTTAAATTAAGGATCACAGTCTGAGAAGATAAGAATGAGCATACGGGGTCAGACCAGTGATCCATCTAGCCTAGTATCCTGTCTTCTGACAGTGGCTGCTGATGCCAGATGCTTCAGAGGGAGTGAACAGAACTGGGCAGTTTTATCGAGTGAGCCCTCCCCAGTTCTAGCAGTCAGAGGTTAGGGACACTGAAAGCATTGGGTTCTATCCCTGATCATCTTAGCAAATACCTATTGATGGGTGTATCCTCCATGAACTTAGCTGATTCTTTTTTGAACCCATTTGTACTTTTAGCCTCCACAGCATCCTCTGGTAATGAGTTCCACAAGTTGACTGTGTATAGAAGTTGTTCCTTTTGTTTGTTTTAAACCTGCTCCCTATTAATTTCATTGGGTGACCCTTGGTTTGTGTATTATGTGGAGGGATAAATAACACTTCCTTATTCACTTTCTCCGCGCCATTCATTATTTTATAGACCTCTATCATAGCTGCCTTTAGTTGTCTCTTTTCCAAGCTGAATAGTCCCAGTCTTTTTAGTTTCTTCCAAAGGGGAACTGTTTCATACCTCTAATCATTTTTGTTGCCCTTCTCTGTATTTTTTCGAGTTGTAATATATCTTTTTTGAAGTGGGGTGACCCAGAACTGCACACAGTATTTGAGGTGTGGGCATACCATGCATTTTATATAGTGGCATTATGATATTTTCTGTCTTACTCCCTTTCCTAATGAATTTTGGATGCTTCTGCACATTGAGCAGAGGTTTTCAGAGAGCGATCCACAATGACTCTTAAGTTTTGTCTGTGTAATTGGGAGTATGTCTTCCAAGGTGCATTACTTTGCATTTATCAAGACTGAATTTCATCTGCCTTTTTCTTGCCCAGTCAGCAAGTTTTGTGAGATCTCTTTGTAACTCTTCACAGTCTGCTTTGGATTCAGCCAGAGCACGCACAAACAAACAAAACTTTTTTGAAGTATAAGATATGCCAGAACAATCCAGATCACATCACTCTATGTAATTTCTCTCATTCCCTTCTTCCCCCACTCCTTTTATGACTCTAATCTAGATTATAAACTCTAACTCTATAAAATAATTACAATGTCTTCTTAAAAGTAGCAGAGAGTCCTGTGGCACCTTATAGACTAACAGACGTATTGGAGCATGAGCCCACGAAAGCTCATGCTCCAATACGTCTGTTAGTCTATAAGGTACCACAGGACTCTTTGCTACTTTTAAAGATCCAGACTAACACGGCTACCCCTCTGATACTTAATGTCTTCTTACACATCTAAAGCACACATCCATCAGTGGTGCTGTAGAATATCTGATAGAAGAATTTGGCCCTACATCATCACTAATTAGGAACGGATTATTCATTATTGCATTTATTGACATGTGTAAGGATTAAATTATCAATAAATATCTTAAATAAAGCAGGTCTATTATTTTTGTCTGAAACTGACCTTGAGAAAAGGTTGATCTTGATCTATTTCTCAGTTTGTTGGGATTTTTTTTTTTCAAGAGTTCTTCAATGTCCATGTTCCATTTGATATTTCTGAGATAAAAATTTCTGGGTTTTTTGCTCCAAACAAATTTTTATTTTAAAATTTAAACTGATTATAGTAAAATAAAAAGGATCAAAAATCAAAACATTTTGAAAATGTTAAAATACTTCAATTGTCCTGACTAAATTATTTATTTAAATCCCCCCCTTCCCCTCCAGGTTGTCGGTTCACAAATATTTTGAAGATTGACTTTTTATCTGGGTTGAGGGCAGGAAATTTTTTCAAAATCTCTAAAAATGTCCCAGGTTGGGACTACCATTTTCCACCCAGCTGTAATAATGTCTTTATAACATGATTCCATACTGGGGGTTGCTGAGTGGGAGAAAAGAAAATACATGAACTTTATGAATCAGAATAACTACTAGCCTCTATATACAGCCCAGCAGCTCCTCCTTAAAAAGTCCTCCCATACAGAAAAAGCCAAACATTGCTGCTACCTTTGAAGCTTCCATTCGCAAGTTCATGCTGCCCCAGTACTTGTCAAGATTACTTCTTGCCCTGAAATATTTTTTTGTTCTAGTTACACACAACACTACAGGCTATATTTTGAATGTCCATCATATCAGCTATGTCAGTTCTCTGCTTCAGTACTTCCCTACTACATGGAAGTACCTTTACTTCAAAAGTAAGCAGCCAAGGCAGGAACCTTTAACATCTATGGACTTCCCCATCATTAGGGCCCTACTAAATTTATGGTCCATTTTGGTCAATTTCACGGTCATAGGATTTTGTAAATCCTAAATTTCATGGTTTCCGATATTTAAATCTGAACTTTCACTGTGTTGTAATCGTGGGAGTCCCAACCCAAAAGAAAGTCATGCATGGTGGGGTCACAAGGCTATTTTGGGGAGGGGGAATGTCACGATATTGTCATCTTTTCTTCTGCACTGCTGTTGGCTGCGGCACTGCCTTCACTGTCTGGCCACCTAGCTCTGAAGGCAGCAGCGCAGAGGTAAGGGTGACATGGTATGCTATTGTCACCCTTCTGCGTTGCTGCTGGCAGCGGTGCAGAAGTAAGGTTAATAATACTACACTATGCCATCCTCACTTCTGTGCTGCTGCTGTTGGTGGCTCTGGCTTCAGAGCTGGGCTCCCAGCCAGCATCTACTCTCGGCCACCCAGCTCTGAAGGAAACGCCACCACCAGCAGCAGTGCACAAATATGAGTAGCAATATAATACAACAGCCATATTTCACAGGGGAGATCAGCTTTCATGGTCTGACGTGTTTTTTATGGCCGTGAATTCAGTAGGGTCTTAGCCATTATGCTAGAAAGGGAGTTTATTTTAGACATTTGGCAAGCCATGCTCCTGCTAAAAAATGAAGATGCCTATACGAATTGGAAGTTATACTACAGTTTGAATATGTAAGTATACTATAACCGAAAAGCCACTGCTGCTCACATATCTCCTATATAAAACAGGAGTTGGTTGGCTGAAGGGCTGACATACAAGGTGGAAACTAGTCAAAACAAGCATTATTTATAAGAAAGTAATATCTCTAACCTCAGATAACACAGTTTAGCATTCTATTTGTTTCTCCTGAGCTGCGAGACAGGGTTGCACAATTTTGACATGAGGAGATAGCCAGTGTTACCTTTGGCAAATGTATCTGCAGCAGGAGTTCAGAGAAACTACAGTGGATTAGAGCAAAGAAGAAACTGAGCAACATAAGAACACCCGTACCGGGGCAGACCAAAGGTCCATCTAGCCCAGTTTCTGTCTACCGACAGTGGCCAATGCCAGGTGCCCCAGCGGGGGTGAACCTAACAGGCAGTGATCAAGTGATCTCTCTCCTGCCATCCATCTCCATCCTCTGACAAACAGAGGCTTGGGACACCATTCCTTACCCATCCTGGCTAATAGCCATTTATGGACTTAACAACCATTAATTTATCCAGTTCTCTTTTAAAACGCTGTTATAGTCCTAGCCTTCACAACCTCCTCAGGTAAGGAGTTCCACAAGTTGACTGTGCGCTGCGTGAAGAAGAACTTCCTTTTATTTATTTTAAACCTGCTGCCTATTAATTTCATTTGATGACCCCTAGTTCTTGTATTATGGAAATAAGTAAATAACTTTTCCTTATCCACTTTCTCCACATCACTCATGATTTTATAGACCTCTATCATATCCCCCCTTAGTCTCCTCTTTTCCAAGCTGAAGAGTCCTAGCCTCTTTAATCTTCCCTCATATGGAACCCTCTCTAAACCCCTAATCATTTTAGTTGCCCTTAGTTTAGTTACCCCAATCATTTTAGTTGTCCTTTTCTGAACCTTTTCTAGTGCTAGTCTAGCAACCACCATCCATTCTTCCAAAACAGACAAGAAGCTATAACCAGTGGAGCTATTTCTTTCCGTACGTATCACTGTGAAATTGCCTCACGGGTGATCTGTGCAAGATGAGTTGACATAAGTGCTAACAGTACCTTGAGGGAAGTGTGTATTGCACAGAAGAGGTTGTTAGGGGAAGGACTGTTCAAGGATTAACATGGTTTACAACAATTCTGACTGAGTACAGAGTTCATTAGACAAAACTGGCTGTGGGTAAAACCAAAACAAACATTAAACTCTGTACTGCACTAATAAATGCTGTTCAACATATTAATAAATGATCTGAAAAAGGGATGAACAGTGAGATGGAAAAGTTACAAGCCATACTAGATTACTTAAGTTAGTTAATTCTGAAGTAGACCAGGAAGAACTATATAGGGATCTCACAAAACTAGGTGACTGGGCAAAAAATGGCAGACGAAATTCAATCTTAATAAATGCAAAGTAACGCACAGTGGAAAATATAATCCCAACAATACAGACAAAATAATGGGATTTAAATTAGCTATTACCACACAAGATGGATCTTGGAGTCATTTTGGATAGTTCTCTGAGAACATCTGCTCACAGTACAGCAGCAGTGTTTTTAAAAACATACAAAAAAAAAAGCTAACAGTTAGCAACCATTAGGAAAAGACTAGATAATAAGACACAAAATATCATAATGCCACTATATAAATCTACAGTTTGCCACGCCTTGAATACTATGTGCAGTTTTGGTCACTCCATCTGAAAAAAATAAACATAGAATTG
This sequence comes from Gopherus flavomarginatus, assembly GCF_025201925.1. Taxonomy (NCBI): domain Eukaryota; kingdom Metazoa; phylum Chordata; order Testudines; family Testudinidae; genus Gopherus; species Gopherus flavomarginatus. The sequence continues at coordinate 91,478,922 of NC_066624.1, forward strand.
GGAAAAGTACAGGGAAGGGCAACAAAAATGATTATGGGTATGGAACAGCTTCCATATGAAGAGAGATTAAAAAGACTGGGACTGGTTCATCTCTTTTTTAAGATGAAAAGTGGAGTATGCTAACATAGAATACGCTACTGTAAAATCATGAGTGGTGTGGAGAAAGTGAATAAAAATGTTATTTACTCTTTCACATAACACATGAAACAGGGGTCACACAATGAAATTAATAGGCCGCAGGCTTAAAACAAACATAAGGAAGTTGTTCACACAATGCACAGTCAGCCTTTGAAACTCAATGCCCCGGGGATATTGTGAAGGCCAAAAGAATAGCTGGTTTCAAAAAAGAATTAGATGAGTCATTGATGGACCTGTCCTCCATGAACTTTTACCCAGGATGGTCAAGGATGCAACCCAGTGCTCTGGGTGTCCTAAATTGTGTCTGTTAGAATCTGGGACTGGATGACAGAAGATGGATCACTTATAAATTGTCCTGTTCTGTTCACTCTCTCTGAAGTATTTGTCATTGTCCACTGACAGGATACTGGGCTAGATGAACCATTGATCTAGCCCACTATGGCCATTCTTATGTTGCATGTGCACACCTGAGAGCATGCTCTGGGCCTTATCTCAAGAAGAATATTACTTGTAGAGTTAACTTTCTGTAGTCCTCAGGCTAGCCTACATTTATACTTGACTGGTACCATTGACCTCTAGAAACTCATACAATATTGTGGCAACTAGATGTGCAAGATTTTACAGGAACTGCAAAATTTCCCTTAACAAGGATTCCCACATGAAAGACACAATTGTTGGTAATTGTCCCATTTAGAAACACTTTTCATTTATATATGAAAGGAAAGATGAAAAATGTAAAGTCTAGTTCATTGTAGGTCACATGTTTAAAGGATAGTGGAAACACCACCATACTTTCAACTGTCATAATTCCTCCTTTTTTTCTGGCTCCAGTGCTGCTCTAGCAGATGGGGGATTGTTTGCAAGGGGAAAAAAAATGTGTGTATGTGTGTGTAAGTAAGAGCGCATGTGAGAGTGAGAGATTGACTGCTGGAACAGTTCTTGCAGAGCTGCTTTACATACAGCTACGGGGTCAGCTTACTTCTTCAGCCAATGACTAGATTAACTGCCAAATTAGTGTAATAAAGGCTTCCACTGCCTCACAAGGAGAGAATTTTGACTGATGAACTGGAAATAGTGTCTGGGTTAAGAGTAATATTATAAATGTCTCCGTCTCTAGACAGCTGTCCCTGGGAAGCACTAGTTGATCTTGGCCAAAATGCTTCCAGGACCTAGATGAATTTCCTTCTGAATAGCTCAGGTCAGTGCAGAAGTTAGATCTCTTCTGTTGTTTTTAACTTGCCAATGTGTTATATCACTCCAGATGTTATCTTCAGTGTGACTTTCTGCTGCTTCTGACTTCATTCCAAATCAGAACTAATATAATTTCATTTTAAAATAGTGAATTAATTAAATTGTTTAATTCCAAACAACAAGGAGTCCTTGTGGCACCTTAGAGACTAACAAATTTATTTGGGCATAAGCTTTCGTGGGTTCTAGGTCTTCGGCATTTTGGGGGTGGAGGAGTGTCCACTCCGGGTCTTCGGCAGCGGCGGGGGGGGGGTCCTTCAGTGCCACGGAAGACCTGGAGCAGACTCCCTGTTGCCGAAGTCCCTGCCGCCGCTGGGTATTTGAACTGGTTCCTGCAGTTCATAAGCCAGCTCTGAACATGGCTACCACTCTGAAACTTAATTCCAAATGTGATCTTCCAGGGTAGATTTTATTTAAATCAAATTGATTTAAATCACTAGTCAGGAAGACTTAATTTAATCATGGATTTCTACATAAAAGTGCATTCTTCACAACTCAGATGTAGGTTTCATTTTTAGAAGAATTTGCCTGTGACATCTCTGTTGTGTGGACTGTCCTGCTCTTAATGACTGAACCATGTTGATGAAGTGTGGGTTTTCAATCATACAGAAAGGAGAGTTGCATAAACACACCAGGCAATTTTTTCATCAATTACCTCTTTTTGTACTCTGCTGATTCTTATTACAAACTTATCTGTGGTTGTTTCTGGATGATGGAGATTTTTCTTTTTCCTTTTTGCTACAGATGATATACTGTGGCTATGTGACATATACATGATGCAACTGAAACACTATGGCAGATATCTCTAAAACTGTAGGAAATAATGGTGATCTTGAAGGTGGATAGTCTTCAGAATCCTGTATGTTGAGGATGGATTCTCCTAAACAAAATAAATCAGTGCAGTTATTTAATTACCGTACTGCTCATTTAGTATTATTCATTGCATTCACTAACACTCAATACTACTTTAAAGGTGAAATTGTAAAAGGAAGATCTGCCTATTTCAGCTATTTATTTTTTTATCACAATTGCATCTAAAATGATAGTACCATAATGTAACAACTATATTTTTTTGCTCAAACATGAGAATTCAAGAATATTCCAGAAGGAAGACGGGCAGTCCTTAAGAAAGAAGTATGAAAGAAAAAAGTTTCCCAACCTGAAGATCCTGCATGTTCAGACATGTTCCTTTCATATTATTCAACGCAGCTTTCTCCTGGGAAGGATCACTTCTCATGATGATGTTTCATTTGGACAACCAGGCCTTGCATTTCTTTGTTGCACTGTTTGCATTTTGCACGCATGCCTGTCTTACCCACAGGTAGAGGAACTGCGTTAAAATATTTCCAAACTGGGTCTCTTTTACAGCCTGCTGCCATTATAGGTTTTCCCTTCTAGTGAGAGAATGGTATGGTAGATCTCAAATCAGTGAAGGCTACGCTCAGAAAGACCTCAAGACTTCTGGAATATGCTACTCCAACAGTTTCACTTTTGTTTCTACTGCCTGTCCCTCCCTTCTCACATTTATCTCCAGACTTCTTCTCCTTGTCCAGATCTATTCTGCCCCCAACAATCTTCTATTCACTGAACTTTTTGAAATTTTGCACTTTTAGAGAGAAGTAAGGGATCGATTGACTCTGTGTACACACATTTGCAGAGGGACAATAGGGTTGAGGTCTGTTATTTCTCACCACTATATATTATTTATTTTAAAACATTTTTGCTGTTAACAAGCATGTTATCTCTGGAGACACAAATCCACAGTTTGATAACTGCAAAACTAAGCATCTCTGATGGTATCTTCTAGACTGAACACTGAGTCCCATTGGGTAGATAGAAAGATTAACCTAAATAATCTATACAGAAGCCCCTGGAACCCCATAAAATTGGTTCCCTAATCCATAAACTATTGGAGCACATTTACAAAGCTGTTCTTAAACATTACATGAATGTTATCTCATACTATAGAATTAGAATTTATAATCCCTGTTCCATAATGAGATCTCTTTGAGCTATAATGTATCGTAATTAAAACTATCTTTACATAGGTTTTTTCCTGAAAAAGCATTTTATCAAAGAAATCTGATTTTTTTATTTAAAAAAAATTAATTTTTATCCACCCTGTGATCCTCTAAAGTAATAAAAATATGGTTATTCAGTTGAACACACATCTTAGAATAAAATGTATGATTAAAATAAAGAGTAGCAATAATATTTTTACCATTTTCTGAGGACATTGTTATTTTCAACTGGGAACGAAGAGCACTTTTTTAGGAACTTCAGACTTTGTCCTGCAAATGCTTACACTTGCAGGTAATGTATCTCAGTGGAGTTACTCACAAGAGTAGAGTTACTTGCATAAATGTTTGCAGTATCTGTCTTTTTTCATTTTTAAAATGATTTATATTTTGTCTTGCCATAGTGATTATGAATTATGCCTGATTGATAGTTTTAAAAGACTGGATCCTCTTCTGTCCACCGAGCATACATAATTCGGGTAGTAACAAAGGCTATCTTTCCTACCAGCTACAGCAGCTCCTGAGTTGGAGGACCTGCCTGTACAAGTGAGACAATAATTCACTCCTCAGACCCTCCAAATCCTTAACTTTTCTGGTGCAGCTGTCACAACAGTTTTGTGATATGAACATTTGTTTGAGATGAACTGAGACCAGTACAAAATCACTTCACGTAAACCCCTTCACCATCAGATTGAAGAAACTTTTGATTACTATTGACCTGGATGGAGTATGAACTGTGCCTCGGATGAGAGAGGTTCTATATCCCATTACTAATCCTCTCAAAGTCTTAATTTGACTTTTACTGGAAATTTATCTACCAATTAGATCATAATGCAATATAATTACTGCATAATAGTGGAACAACAGATTTGCTTTGCTCTCAGAGTTGCCATTGCTTCCATTATAAATGTACTTATAGTGGCTTATAACATTTTTTTAACATGTGAAGAACAGAAGCTTGGTGTGCAAGATCCTTATCTAGTAGTGGAGCTTTAAAAAGGAAAAAAAATTCTTGAGAAAGTCAGTTTTGTAGCATAGGGGTACAAAACATGCAGGAACTCGTTCGTCAACTTTCCTCGCCATTACATCTTCCTCTTTCTCGCCCCGAAACCCGCAAACTCAAACTTGAGCAACAGATGAGTTATAAATATTTTTAAAAGAATTAGCATCTTCTCTCTCCATGATGGGTTGTTAAACTTAAATGGGCTTCTCCATCTCTTACTGTCTGATAATGCCTGACCAGACTGTACCACTGCAAATATTGTACGTCCTGCTAGGACCAACAATTGGGTGGAGTCAAATTTAAAAAACAAAACCAAACCCAAAGCTACACCTCTATCCCGATATAACACAACCCGATACAACACAAATTTGGATATAACGCAGTAAAGCCGCGCGGGGGGTGGGGGAGGTGCGTCCTTCAGCAGATCAAAGCAAGTTCAATATAATGTGGTTTCACCTAAAACGCGGTAAGATTTTTTTGGCTCCCAAGGACAGCGTTATATCGGGTGGAAGTGTAGCATGAACAAGATTGGCTAACTCCTTATCCCTGTAATTATGATTTGAGTTGTGGTCTTCAGAGATGTAACAGTAGTCAACTGAACATGTCGTGTCCCCCAAAACACAGAGTTATTAGCTTTCCATTCTTAAAACGACAATACCCACCTGTTGAAGTAAAATAACAGATTGACAGAGCCAGAAGAATACCTAGAAGTCACCTACTCCAGGACAGGCCCAACAAAGAAAGTAACAGAACTCCACTAGCTGTCACCTTCAGCCCCCAACTAAAACCTCTCCAGCACATCATCAAAGATCTACAACCTATCCTGAAAGATGATCCCTCACTCTCACAGATCTTGGGAGAAAGATCAGTCCTCGCTTACAGACAGCCCCCCCAACCTGAAGCAAATACAAGCAACCACACAACAAAGACACTAACCTAGGAATCTATCCTTGCAACAAAGCCTGTTGCCAACTCTGTCCACATATCTATTCAAGTGATACCATCATAGTACCTAATCACATCAGCCACGCCATCGGGCTCGTTCACCTGCACATCTACCAACGTGATCTATGCCATCGTGCCAGCAATCCCTCTCTGCCATGTACATTGGCCAAACCAGAGAGTCTCTACGCAAAAGAATAAATGGACGTAAATCTGACATCAGGAATCATAACATTCAAAAACCAGTAGGAGAACACTTCAACCTCTCTGGTCATTCAGTAGTAGACATAAAGGTGGCAGTTTTGCAGCAGAAAAGCTTCAAAAACAGACTCCAGTGAGAAATTGCTGAACTAGAATTAATTTGCAAACTAGATACCATTAACCTGGGCTTGAATAGAAACTGGGAGTGGACGGGTCATTACACAAATTGAATCTATTTCACCATGTTAAGTATCCTCACACCTTGTCAACTGTCTGGAATGGGCCATCTTGATTATCACTACAAAAGTTTTTTTGTTTTTTTTCCCTCTTGCTGATAATAGCTCATCTTAATTAATTAGCCTCTAGAGTTGGTATGGCAACTTCCATCTTTTCATGTTCTCTGTATGTATATATATCTTCTTACTATATGTTCCATTCTGTGCATCTGATGAAGTGGGATGTAGCCACGAAAGCTTGTGCTCAAATAAATGTGTTTAGTCTCTAAGGTGCCACAAGTACTTCTGTTCTTTTTGTGGATATAGACTAATATGGCTGCTACTCTGAAACCTGTCTTGTTGGTTATTGGCAAACCTGGAAATTTTTGTATACTCTATACTTAGGATTGCACCAGCAGCTCCCCTTTAGCCACATCACAAAACAAGATCCTGTACATAAGTTACTGGACTGGGAGTTGGGAGATCTGTTTTATTTGTGGGTCTTCCACTGACTCATTGTGTGGCCTTTGACAAAACACTTAATCTCTTTGTGTCTGCTTCCTGGACAATACCTATGCCCATGTTTTACAATCTCACTTTTGTAAAGCATTTTGAGATCCTTAGATGAAAAGTGCTTTAAATGCTATGTATGAAATATTTCAGATTCTTAGAATGCATTAGTCTTGCAGAAATATTGGAGAAATGTTAAGAATAAAACATCATGGCCAAAAAGTAAGACCTCAAATTTTTTCACGTTTCTTTGACTTGCTTCATTTATAAGTATAGAGGTAATACCTTTACCAGTTGCCAAATAGTAGTAGTTTTGTTTTTTTAAAAACAAGCCTTTTGTTGTACCACATTTAATTACTGCATTTTTCATGAGATGTTTTCTCCTGAAAGTTATATCCCCACGGGATGAAATGTAATGCAACTTGCTAGACAAACTGTACTTGGAAAACTACTATAAGTTCTGTATGTTCTTGGGCATGGCACACTGAGCATATTTCATTTGGTGCTTAATAGGGAATGAGACCTGTCCTTTGTGTGGGAAGGAGAAGATAACTTAACACACAGAAAAAACTATTTAAGAAATGGTATATGCATTTTGTATTTTGAAATCTAAACGTATTTAAAGTCTGTGGAGTAGGAGGAGGCTTTATGGAAGTGTATGTATGCAATTATAAATTGTGGTGACACTCCTATGCTTTATGGTTTTGAGAACAGTGGTTGTACAGCTGAAAACTTGCTTGTGCTTGTATTTCTCACACTGTGAGTAAGACATTTATCCTGTGAATAACTGCCAAGACTCTTTGATGCCTTATAGTTGCTTATCATGTTTGGACTGAAGCTAAAACTAGGGTGGGTTAGGGACTGCTCTTAATAAAAAAATCTACTTCTAGACATGGAATTGTTTGTCTGCACTGACATGGATGTAAAGTACATGCATAGCTTAAAGAGACACTGGTTAAAAATCATGCTTTTTAATAAACCTCTTCACCCAATATTACAAATATAACTCTAGATTTTTTAAGACAAGTCTTATGTAACCAGTTTTAAAAACAAACTTGCGTACACCATGGGGCCTAGTGAGAGATACAGATATGGAGGAAGGAGAAAAGTCAAGGGTGGCAACATAGCTATAAGCCTGGGATGTAGTATTTAATGGAGAGTGGTAAGGAAAGAAATTAACCTTTAGTGAGTATGAGGAGATGATTGGATGTTGGAGACAACATGCCTGTGAGACTAGGAGGGTGATTTGGGACTCATTCACATAGAGGCGGTTAGCACCATGGGAGGTATTAAGGTTTTCTAGAGCCAAGAAGAGGGACTGTGGGCAGAAGCCTGATGGACACACATGAAAAGGATGAGGGGAAAGAGGACAAGAAGCTATTGAAGAGGGGAAGGATTAAGAATTATCCCTTGAATTAAGCTAAAAGGAGAGATGCAGCTACCTTATTCAGGTTGGCTTCAGTGTAGCAGAGAAGGTAGTAAATGGGGTGGACTGGATCTGGAGGAGAATAAAAGAAAGAGTTCACTGTTCTTCAGAAATGTGGAGACACAGATTGAGAGTTTATGGGAAAAAACAAGATCAGATTTAGAGGGATAAGTGGGGGTAGGAGAAGAAGAGAAAATGCTTTCCAAGATGGAAAGCGGGATAAAAGGTCATATTGGGAGGGAAAGAGAGACGAGTAGAGGTGGGCAGAGAGCTTAAAATAAGGGAGAATGAGCCAGGAATGGATTTAGTGAATGATATGGGCCTCGAAGGTGAGGAAAAAAACAAACGTAGGAGGGATGGAAACAACCAAATGGAGAGACGAAGAACTAAGCCTAATATGAAGATAGGAGTATTCAAGTTTTAGAGATCTGGCGTTTAGTTAGTGTATGGACCAACTGGAAGACAAAAGTGGAGCAGGGTGATGCTCTTAAAACTGAGAGGGAATTCCAGATGTAGCAGGTGAAAGGAATGGGGAGTGTGGCCAACAAATATAAATTTGATGGTATTAAAGCCTGGCAGGCAGGAAAGGTATGAGATTGGGTTGAAAAGAAGATGGATTTGAAGCATGTGAGACCTCACTAAAGGTGATGAGGAAGAGAATGAAATATGGAGAGTTGAGAGCCAGAGGGGTTGATGATGGGAGGATGAGGCAAAAGAGTTATGGGGAATAGAAGAGAGAAATACATGGGGAAATGAACAGCAGGATGAGGGGAATAAGCGGAAATCTCTGCCTCCCTGGGGTTTATTACAATGGAGCTGTCCATTGAAAACAGTTTTTGCTATCAAGGTGATGAGGTGTCTGGAGATCCATGTGTCTAGTGGCTTTAAGTGGAGTTCTGGTTATTGCTCAGCAGGCCTGGCCTATTTCCTAATCATTTTACATAGTTTGGTATTGGTCACGTTAACTTTCTAAAAGAATAGTCATGAGTTTTTTCTTTCTTTCTTCCTACCACTCCCTAGGGAGCCTTTTGCTGCGCAGCATCAATACATGCGTCAAATGATGAGAAGTTTTTCTGATCCTTTTGGACGAGATCCATTTCTCAGTATTACAGAGGGTGACGAAAGAGCTCGAGGTCAAAGAGGACACCATGATTCTCAGGTTGCTTTAAGAGGAAATCAGAGAGTAAGTCCTTTCATAATCTCAAAGGATTTTTTTCCTTTACCAGTAATTAATTGTTTCAAGTATTTAGCATAACACTTCAATTTTAGACTCTAACCTAGTCTAATGGATGGGATGCTGGTCTGGGAACAAGAGATCAAAGTTATATTCCTGGCCTTACAACTGGCCTATGTGACGTTGGTCTAGTTACTTAATCTCTCTACCTACCCTAAAATGGGGATAATGGTACTTGCCTACCTGTTTTAAAGTGCTTTGTGATCTCTGAATGAAAAGCACTATATAAGAGTTTTACTTAACTCATTTGTAGCTGTTTTATGTTAGAACTGGTGATTGAAAAAAACACTTGTGCATGGCTAATATTTAAATAGCAGGGATAAAATTTTCCAATGGAAGAGTTTTCCCTAAACTTCCCTTTATTTTTATATATGAATTTCCTTTATTTAATAATGTTGAAGGAAAGATTTTAAAAGTGGGTATCTAAGATATACCTTTAATTTACAAACTCCTCTCTTGGGCCTACGTAATTATACACACAAATGTAGTCAAGAATGTTTGCATTTAATTACTGGAAGCAGTATGAGGGTGCATAAATGTTGTTCCAGTTGAAAATCTGCCCCTAAACATGTATGGCAGATTAAATCAACAAAGTTGGATGATTCATAGCTAGCCACTATCAATGTCCTTTAGCTGTCTGAAGCTACTGGGCTGCAAAGCCTCCACAAACCATCTGCTCTTTGAAGTGGAGAGGCTTCAGTCTGTGGAAGAAGGCCTATAATGCTGTGGGCCCTAGGTTTTTGGATTTCCATTTAATTTACTTACCATGTTGTGTTCAGATGATGTTGGCTTTAGAATAGTGAAGGGTCTTGCTTTCTCCATAATTCGTTCAGTTATATCTGCGCCTAAATATTGTAATGGCTTGTCATTAACCTTGAATTTCCACTTTCATGGGTGTAAGACACATTTGAAACCAAGTCATCTAAATTGTTGGAATAATGTTAAGCGTTATACAATTTCTTTACTTTGAATTGGCGCTTCATATTCTGCATTCAGCCTGATCCTTATATGTCTTGCCACCAGTTATATGGCTGTAACAATTAAGGAAGATCAAGTAAATGATATGAAATCTAATAATCCTGGAGATTCTCTGCAAAAGAGAAGAAAATTGGCAACAGTCTGTCTTATATAAAGTGCACTTTCAACTGACTGGTTGTGCAGTGACAATTATGGCAATGTTTCTGTTGCTAAATCTAATCTGGTTTCTTGATTTAGAAAGGATATATGTTTTTAAATAATATGACAAATATATTTTATGTTCAAAGTATTTTGACTTTGTTTTAAATTAGATATGAACTACTGCCATTTAGTTCAAGGATAACACAACTACAGGGGGTTGTGGAACTTTGCCAAAATCAGTCACTGTAATTCAAACTTACATATTTGGAGCTTAATAAACATAGCTGGAGCTCAAACTGTCACCTGCAGGTCAAAAGAGTAACTGGCAGATTCTTTCCCCTGTGCTTATAAGCTGAAAGTTAGTTTAACTATAGATAGAATTGGGCCCATTTGGGGTCTGATTCTGCTTCCATTAAAGCCCATGGGAGGAGTAGGCTCTCAGGCTTCAGTTCAGCAAATGCTTAAATATGGGCTTGACCTTATTTTAAAAAAACAACAAACAAAAACAAAACACAGTGGGATTTCTCACTGTCTAATCTCAACAATTGTGAGGCACAGAGGAACATGAGTTGTGGTTGGGAGGAGCTTAGTGTTTGAGGACACTGAAGTATTTTGAAAGAGCACCAAGAAAAATACATCTGCCTAGTCCTGGTGCCTAAAGTCACCTCAATATCCTTTTAAAAAAATCCTTGTGTCTGCTCTAAAACTTGTGGCCAAGTTGCACAGAAAACTTAGAGCTTAGAGCTGACCTGATGGTAGTTCAGTGTGCTTATTTGCTCCAACCATAAGTGTTAGAGATGCAAGAATGAAGAATGCAGATGAAATCGAAATGCATTTGATAGAGGAACATTTCAAAAGCATAAAGTTCAACATTTCAAAGCATAAATATTTAGAAACTACTGTGGATTTTTGGGTGTAGATATTTTTGCTCAAGGGATGGTTCAGTCAGACTCGGTATTATACAACAGCCAAGGTATAGGGACATATCAGTGTCTTTATTACAGATTTAAATTATACACTTTAAGAAGAATTAGTTTATTTAAAAGCTTCAGAACTTTTTTGTCTGAGTCCATGCTGGGAAACTATCCGGTCATTAATGAAAGTATAATTCCTACTGTGTTTAAGTAAATTATAGTGCCTAAGTTTCATTTTAAAAAGGAACAAAATGTATGTTGCAACAATCTGGGAGCAATCACATTTGTTGTTTTAAGATTTTAACTGTTCTTCCAGGTTTGTTTGAACACTGTTTTCTAAACAGATGACAAAGCTTGTTTTAACTTTTGTTTTTGGATGGGGAGGGGAGTGGAAGAATACAGTGCTTTAACATGTGCAGTAATACTCTGATTTCTTAAGTTGTCTTCAGTGTGTCTGATTCGAGCTGTAACTTGTCAGGTTTATGAATTTTTAGTTTCTTTCAATAAACAGTTGGATTTTGGTTACCACAGATATTAAGCAGAACTAACTGAGAAGTTCAAAAAATTCAAAATTGCTATAGAAAAAGCCCCCAGGTGCTGATTTTCTTTTTCCATTTTTTAACCTGCTCAACTACTGAGGAAGCCACCTTTATGAATGTCCAGTCGTAGTGCAATAAGAGCTTTTTTATGGATTTAAACTATTAGGCAAATATTAAATGGTTTTACATTTTTATTGTAAAATAAAGGATATTTAATTTCTAATTGACCATGATCAAAAACTAAATTGTTGTTTAGATATGAAAGGAAGTCATGACAGTTACTTGTGTGCATTTGTGCATTTTTTCCCAATACTAGCCATCAGCCTTAGCTGCAATGTATATGGCTCCATACAGCGTATAATATTCTGCAGTCAGGTGTTGTATTCCATTTTGAACTTGCATTATTAGAAAGTGTTATACTCTTATGAGCCACACACATTTTTTTAGGGGTGTGTTTGTGTGTGTGTGTGTGTGTGTGTGTGTAAATTTAACATCTCATCCTTATTACCTGGAAATTTTAAATTTGTTTTCCAGCATTTCAACTGCTCTCTCATACAGGGATATTCAAGACCAACTAGTCAGTTTTACAGGCACTGGATCTGACAGTGTTCATAGCTGCATCTATTTATGCATCTGTACAAGAATATATTTATGCACTGTGGATTTATTAGTCTTCAGACAGTTCTGTATGTGATGATAGATATACTTAGAACTTCTTTGCAATGACCTTTGAAACTGCTGACATAGTAGGGTTGATTTGATTTATCCTGAGGGATCTGAATATTTTAGAGAATATATATATATTTCATTTTTAAGTCTACATTAATCTCTTGCATTACATAAAATGAGAGCTTATGAGTAGATCAGCTGTATCACTTATTTTAATTTTTCTGCCCTAAAATTTATGCCAGCCTTATGTAAATTTGTTTGTTTCAGTAGAAACAAACTTGTTGGTTTTAATTATCCTCTGTGACTGCCTCTGCTACATAAGCAGAATTGAGTGTTTGGGGAAGCAGGGGACATTTGAAATAAACCTTATGTTTTAATTACCTCTAGTATAAACGTTGCTGTGGTACACATTTCTTATTATTTAAGTACTTTTATTACATTTGTGTAAATATGATTTATTCAGTGTGAGTGCAATCATCTGCTTTTATTTTGAAATAATTGTACTCTTGTGTCTACAGAAAACTGTTTCATGTTATGTTGTTTTAACATATTGTAACTCACTGAGGTCCCCTTAAATAACACTTTTTTTTTTAATTTTACCAAAAACATATTATTTCAGTTGCTATATGTGAAAGTGCACTGGATTTCCCTTAACCATGATGCATAATCGGTACAATAACTAAAAGGAACTGGTACTTTTCTTCCAGGCAGAGAGCTGCTCCCTCATGCCCTTTGGCAGTTTTGGTAGCATGGTTATTATCCTGAGAGAAACAGCCCTTGTAACTTTTGCTGACATATATGTATTGTCTTTCTAACTAAAACAAGAATAAATCGTAGCTACATGGTGCTTTCTAACTACTGTAGTTGCTTGTTAGAAATGCTGAGTGATATAACAAAGGAATGTTTGTTTTTATCTAGAGAAAATGCTGAGGTTGAGTAAATATTCTATTGATATCAAGTTTGATACTGCTGCTGAAAATTTTTTTTCTAAATAGTTTTGGATTTGTCCTTTTAAAAATTGATATACTTTTGTTTCATTTACAAAACTTTTGGGGAAAAGATAATTTCTTTGATCAGTATTACTAGCAGGGCAATATCAGTTCTAGGACCAGAACTTGAATTGTGCCAACATTTTTAGTTTGTTGGGGAATGTCCTCAATAGCTTGGGGGGGGGGGGGGGGGGAAAGGCACGGCTAGCTGGAAAAAATCCTTTTACATTTTTTACACAGATAAAACTCATCCCTTTATCACTGTCATTCTTTGGCCCTTGTAGCCAACTCAGAAGCAACATAAAACAACTCTAACAAATGGAGACGTTTTCCACAATGATAATGCCTCTGACACAGTGTCTCAAGTGTTATTGCAGGATGGGTGAAGAGTGCAATGCAGAAGAAAATGAGAATACTGAGAGCTTTGACAGGAACATGCACACTAGCTTGTGTGGTTGGAAGCCATCATTCTGATACAAGACATTCAAATGATACGCAAGCTCCTTGCTGCTCTGCAATTAAATAATTAATTAGGAAATGTTGTTTCCATAGCAATACCATGTTCCTGCTGATGATATCAATGATACTGGTTCTCCAAAACAAAAATAGACCGAAGTAGTGTCATTAGCTTCTCCATTGATGACGAAAGAAAATAACGCTGTCAAGAACCTTCTAAGCAATAATATCTCCTGTATATGTGAGTATGGGAGTGAAGGTGGTAGTTATGGCCATGATTATTCTTTTTGGATGGAAGAAGAGAGTAGAGAATTTGGGAGACCCAAAAACGTTAATAACATTTCCTTTGACAAGAGAACTGTATCTCTCACTCTAAAATGTGCAGTAGTCTGATCTGCCTGTTTCACTCTTAATGAAACAGTCATGATTTTCAAATCAAATTCAAAAATGGAATTTTGGCGTCAGTGTATTTACCATATACATAAGTGTTTAAATTGGCTTCAGGAATGGTCATCCTTAAATTAAACTTACTCAGCCAGCATAATTGTGTGTTCTTGAAGTATATTTTTGGGAGCAGTATAGTAACCTATAATTTCTTCCCTGTCTGGACAGAGACAGATGCTTTATTTAACTTAATCCAGTGACATAGGCTTGTTCAAGTTTTCTTCAGACCCTTGACAATAATTACACAATTTCAAAGGCTCACTTTTCTCCTTCAGGCTGTCCCTTTTGATATGGACATGTTTTCTTACAAGGCAGTTTTGTGCCACACTGGAATTAGCTGCTCACTTTATAGTTTTGCATTTTAATTCTGAGTCATTTGTCAGTGATGTGCAAAGATCTCCTTCCCATCCCTACTCCAGAATGACCAGGAAAATCACTTTTTCCATAGTGCTTTCTTGAAATATGTTGCGAATTATGCAATTAACTTTTAAACGGTGAAGAAATGCTTGCTTATGCAGTATTTATGAAACAACTAAAGCCTCCAGTAGTTCATTAGGTTAACCCAATGTGGTGCATGCTAGTCAGAAAGGAGTCACTCCTTTATACCTGCTGCTTCTCTTAGGTCTGCTGTCTACTTTATCCAAAGGAGATATAATGCATTTGACGTGTAAATGTAGATCTTGTGACTGAGAATTATAAAAATTGGAGTTTACTCAAAGGTCTGTCGAGTAAATGTGTTTCTTGATATGTCTGTTTCTGTTTATCTATCTGATCAGAACACCATTCCACACCTCTTTCTGCCTAATGAAGTTTAGCCATGAGTAACAAATACTGGTATATCATTAAAGAAATGTGGTTTAGAGGAAATTACCACAGGGTGGAAGCACAACTGATTGAAAGACCATATCCAAAGAATTATCATGGTTAGCTGTCCTCCTGAGAGGAAGTATCTAGTGGAGCCCTGTAGGGGTCTTTCCTGGTCCAGTACTAGTTAATACTTTCATTAATGACTTGGATAATGAAGTGGAGAGAGTGGTTATAAAATCTGCAGATGATGCCAAGCTGGAAGAGATTGCAAGCACTGTGGAGGACAGGATTAGAATTCAAAATGACATTGACAAATTAGAGAATTGGTCTGAAAACGAGATGAAATTCAAAAAAGACAAATTCAAAATATTACACTTTAGGAAGGGAAAAATCAAATGCACAACAACAAAATGGGGAATAACTGACTAGATGGCAGTTGAAAGGGATCAATGTGGATCATAAATTGAATGGGAGTTAATGTGACACAGCTGTGAAAAAGGCTAATATTCTGGGGTGTGCTAACAAGAGTGATATAAATAAGACATGGGAGATAATTGTCCTGTTCTACTAAGCATTGGTGAGGCCTCAGCTGAAGTTCTGGGCACCACACTCTCAGAAAGATGTAGACAAACTGAGTCCGGAGGAGCTCTGGGGTCGGGTGCGGGGGGGGGGGGAGGGCTCTGGGAATGGGGCTGGGACTGAGAAGTTTGGGATGTAGGAGGGTGCTCTGGGCGGGACCGAGGCGTTCAGAGGGATGGGCGAGTGCTCCAGGCTAGGGCAGGGGGTAAGGTGCGGGAGGGGCATGTAGGCTAAAGTTGGGGTGTGGAGACAGGCTCAGGGGTGCAGGCTTGGACCCCTTCTTACCTCAAGTGGCTCCTGGAAGCAGCGATATGTCCCTTCTACACAGAGACACAGTCAGATTACTCTGCACACTGCCCCTGCAGTACCAGAGGGGGCCATTGGAGCATGTAGGAGTCGGAGGGGGCCATGCCGCAGCTTCCGGGAGCTGTGTGGAGCAGCCCCAAACCCTGCTCTGTGGCTGGAGTGAGGCAAGCCTCAGACCCTCAGTGGGAGCTCGTGGGCCGGATTTGGCCCACGGACCGTAGTTTGTCCACCCCTGCTCTATGGAGGTCATAGCACTACCTAATGAGACATTTGTTGAACAATTGCTAACAATGTCTGAGAAATTTCACTGATTACATTTGGAGTCCGCCCTGGATCCTCATTCATGTCCTTTTCTGGCTGACTGCTTTGTTTATGAATGCAGCCAGTGAGATTTGCACATTAGAGATGCTCTGCCTACCTTGGTGTTCTAAGGGTGGAAAGACATATTGCAGTTCTAGTTTGTTTGGTTTTCTTGATGTCACCAGAATTGACAGGTTAGTCAGTCCAAAGAGAGGTTTAAAGGGACAGAGACCCCAAACAATTGTCAATGCCATCCTAAATGTGTGCTTGTTTTGACATTCCAATAATTTCTAAAAAACTATGATCTTCCCTTTTCTGTTTTCACCTCCACAATCCCAAGTTCTTCTTCGAGTGCTTGCTCATATCCATTCCAATTAGGTGTGCGCGCGCCGCGTGCACGTTCGTCGGAGACTTTTTTACCCTAGCAACACTCGGTGGGCCAGCAGGTCGCCCCTTGGAGTGGTGCCGGTATGGCGCCTGATATATACCCCTGCTGGCCCGCCCGCTCCTCAGTTCCTTCTTACCGCCCATGTCGGTCGTTGGAACTGTGGAGCACAGCTAGCCGTTCTCCACCTCCCTAGCGTTTCACTCTTCTACAGTTTAGTGTATATAGTTCTGTTATTATAGTAATAGTTGTAGTTATAAAGTTAGTTAAGTGTAGTTGTAAATAGTTATACAGAGGTTATACAGAGGATCAGGGGTTCGCCCCTTTCCCTCCCCGTGGTGCAGGGGCCCATGCCCGGTTCACCCGGCTTTAAGCCTTGTGCGGCCTGTCATCGGCCGATGCCCACAGGAGATCCGCACGACTCCTGCCTGAGGTGCCTAGGCGAGTCCCACCTTGTGGACAAGTGCCGGATCTGCAAGGCGTTCAAGCCCCGAACGAAGAAGGAGCGGGACAGTCGCCTGAAGCAGATCCTGATGGAGGCAGCGCTGACTCCCCCACCGTCGGCACCGACTCCAGCACCGGGGCCAAGTGTCGCCTCCGCTCCGGACCGCTCGGCACCGGCCCGGCACCCTAGCCAGCACCGCTCCCTCTCCCCGAGGAGCAAGAAGCACAGGGCTCCTGCGGTGCCTACAACTGCACCGCAGTCTGAGCGTGCCTCCAAACCTGACTGCCCGGCACCGTCATCCGCCGCGGCACCAAGCGTCGTCGCACCGTCGACTCTGGCTCCTCAGGGACCGTTGAATCCGGTGCATCTCAGCTCCCCAGTGAGAACAGCGGTTGAGCTCGTCGCGGCCTCCACGCCGGAGACCTTCTCCGTTGCACGCGACCTCATCGCCATGACAGAGCCCGAGCTGCCCCAACCCCCGGCACCGCCGGTGCGGGTTCTCCAATCGATGGGCAAGCCCGCCATGGTGCGACCGCATTCGCCGGGCACTACTGGGCATCGGTCCCATTCCAGATCGAGGGACCACTCTCAGCGTCACCGCTCGAGATCCAGACGCCGCTCGCAGTCCCGAGACCGCTACCTGCGGCACCGGTCGTACTCGCGGCACCGTTCAAGATCCCGGTCGCCGTCGTACTATTCTCGGCACCGGTCTAGATCGCGGCACTGACGTTCCTCCCGCAGCCGATTCCGGCACGGCAGCGTTCGGCACCGGTCGACCTCCCGGCACCGAGCTGGTAACAGGTCCCGGTCCAGATCGAGGTACCACCATGACTCCCGGTACCGCTCGCCGGCACCGCGCAGCGACGTCGGGGTGCGCAGAGGCCTGACGCAGTCATCGACGGCTCCTCCATGGCCTTCAAGGCACTCGTCCGCTTCTTCCCGGATGGACAGCGCCTCTTACGGGGGTTCAGATGTGCAGGCCCACCTGGACCAGGGACCACCACAATGGTCCTTTTGGAAGCCCTGGGCATACCACCAAGCCCAGGGCGAACCTTCGGGCCCCGCTCGCTCCAGCCAATCGGAGCATCGTGCACCAGAGGCCACGGTCAGCCGGCCCACCCCCCCCTCAGGCATGGAGGAAGTCCCTACGGATCCCCTGGCGCAGCAGGATGCTCGGGAAGTGGAGGTCCCTCTGGACGAGGCTTCCGTTCAGGAGCCACTCCTCCCTGGAGTGTCTTCTTCCTCGTCCCCAGATGAGGCAGTAGCGGGCACATCTTCATCAGGGCCCCCGCCGATTGATCTCCAGGCTCACCAGGACCTTCTGAGGCGAGTTGCCCAGAACATAAACCTTCCTGTCGAGGAAGTCCTGGAAGTGGAGGACCCGGTGGTAAGCATCCTTTCTGCGGAGGCACCGACCAGGGTAGCCCTCCCCTTCATCAAGTCGATCCAGGCGAAGGCGGACACCATCTGGCAGTCTCTGGCCTCCATTCCACCCACTGCCTGCGGAGTGGAAAGGAAATATATGGTACCATCCAAGGGGTATGAGTACCTCTATGTACACCCCGCTCCCTGCTCCTTGGTGGTACAGTCAGTCAATGAGCGGGAACACCACGGCCAACAAGCTCCTGCGCCAAAATCCAGGGAAGCCAGGCGCATGGACTTGCTGGGCCACAAGGTTTATTCCGCGGGAGGCCTTCAGCTCTGTGTGGCGAACCAGCAAGCCCTCCTGAGCCGTTACAGCCACAACACCTGGGAGGCTGTCGGCAAATTTATGGAGCTCCAGGACTCACGCCAGGAATTTTCATCTCTCCTGGAAGAAGGCAGGAGGGTCGCCAGGACCTCGCTACAAGCGTCCTTAGATGCCGCAGATTCGGCAGCAAGAACACTGGCATCGGGCATAGCCATGCGCTGTATATCGTGGCTGCAGTCTTCCGGACTTCCGCCGGAGCTACAGTACATGATTCAGGACCTGCCATTCGATGGGCAGGGCCTTTTCTCTGAGAAGACAGATCCCAGGCTACAGAGCCTGAAGGATAACCGGGTCATCATGCGCTCACTGGGAATGCACACGCCCTAGACTCAGAGAAGGCCATTCCGCCCCTACCATCAGCGCACTTACCCCCCGCCTCGCCCCAGACAAGATTTCAACCGGAGGCGAGGTCGGCCGAACCGTAGACATCAGCCAGGTCCTCAAAGGGGTAATACTTCCGGGTCCGACAAGCCACCGCAGGGACCCAAGGCGAACTTTTGAAGGTGCGCCCGAGAGCAGCTTACCAATCCCTTCCCTGGATCCACTTCATTTCCTCAACCGCCTCCGCCCCTTCCTGCCGTCATGGTCCCAGCTAACCTCGGATCGTTGGGTCCTGCGCACGGTGCAGTTTGGTTACCATCTTCAGTTTGTTTCTCCACCCCCCTCCCATCCTCCCTCCTCGTCCCTCTTCAGGGACCCCTCTCACGAGCAACTTATCGTCCAGGAGGTTCACAAGCTCCTGCTCATTGGAGCTAGAGAGGAGGTGCCAAGGGAGCTAAGGAGCAAGGGGTTTTATTCCCGGTACTTCTTAATCCCCAAGTCAAAAGGGGGCCTTCGACCCATCCTGGGCCTGCGAGGCCTGAACAAATTCATCAAAAAGTTCAAGTTCCGCATGGTAACCTTAGGAACCATCATTCCCTCCCTGGATCCCGGAGAGTGGTACACCGCTCTCGACATGAAGGACGCATACTTCCACATTGCGATCTTTCCCCCGCACAGGCACTATCTTCGCTTTGTGGTAAAACAGGACCACTACCAGTTCACGGTCCTCCCCTTTTGGGCTCTCCTCAGCCCCCCCGGGTGTTCACCAAGTGTATGGCGGTCGTCGCCGCTGCCCTGCGCCATCGTCGTATCCATGTCTTCCCTTACCTCGACGACTGGCTCATTCGAGGCACGTCGGAGGCGCGGGTGACCGGGCACATCACCATCATCACGGAGCTGTTTGCGAGTCTAGGCTTGACCATCAACCCGGACAAGTCCACTCTGGTGCCTACGCAGAGCATAGAGTTCATCGGGGCAGTGCTGGACTCCAACCTCGCGACGGCCAGCCTCCCCCGGCACCGATTCCAAGCCATAGTGTCCATGGTCACAAGCCTATAGGCCTTCCCGACCACGTCTGCTCGAACGTGCCTCGCTCTCCTGGGACACATGGCCGCATGCACCTTTGTCACCAAGCATGCAAGACTCCGCATGTGCCCGCTGCAGACCTGGCTCGCGTCGGTCTATCGACCGGGCAGGGACGCCATAAACACAATCGTAACGATTCCAGCGAATGTTCTCGGTTCCCTAGGCTGGTGGACAACGCCCTCCCAAGTGTGTGCGGGCCTGCCATTTCACGCCCCTCAGCTCTGTGTCCTTGACGACGGACGCGTCATCGCTGGGCTGGGGTGCACACCTGGGGACCCTGCATACACAGGGTCTGTGGTCACAGAGAGAGTTGACTCTTCACATCAATGTGCGGGAGCTGCGGGCAGTTCGCCTAGCATGCCAGACATTCCAACGCTATTTGCACGGCCGTTGTGTCGCGGTATTCACGGACAACACAATGGCCATGTATTACATCAACAAGAAGGGCGGGACCCGGTCCTCCCCGCTGTGTCAGGAAGCAATACGTCTGTGGGACTTTTGCATAGCCCACTCTATTCATCTAGTGGCCTCCTTTCTCCCGGGAGTGTGAAACACCCTTGCGGATCACCTGAGCAGATCCTTTCTGTCCCAGGAATGGTCTGTCTGTCCGGACGTCCTCTATGTCGTTTTCCGGAGGTGGGGGTTTCCCCAGATAGATCTGTTCGCCTCCAGATCGAACAGGAAATGCCAGGTGTTTTGCTCTCTACAGGGTCGCTCCCCGGGCTCCCTGTCGGACGCGTTCCTCATTCCGTGGACGGGACGTCTTTGCTACGCCTTTCCACCCTTCCCTCTCGTCCACCGAGTCCTGATCAAGGTCCGGAGAGACAAGGCCTGCCTCATCCTGATCGCTCCGGCTTGGCCGCGGCAGCCTTCGTACACGATGCTGCTCGATCTGTCCCTGGCGAATCCAACTGCCCTACCTCTTTGGCCAGATCTGATCACATAGGACTTCGGCAGGATGCGCCATCCGGCTATACAGTCCCTCCATCTGTCTGCATGGCTCCTGGCTGGTTAAGCCAGTCCGAGTTGCGCTGTTCTGATGCAGTACCACAAGTGTTGTTGGGCAGCGGGAAGCCTTCCACGCGTTCAACCTACCTAGCGAAATGGAAACGCTTCTGCTGCTGGTGCAACCAGCACGGCCACGACCCACTCTCCGTGCTAGTCCCCACCATTTTGGACTACGTGTGGTCTCTCAAGCAGCAGGGCTTGGCGATCTCCTCTCTGCGCGTCCATCTCGCGGCTATATCCACCTTCCATCCAGGCGAGGCTGGCAAGTCCGTGTTTTCCCACCCTATGATGTCAAGATTCATCAAGGGCCTGGAGCGGCTATACCCTCAGGTCAAATGGCCTACCCCTACTTGGGACCTGAACCTTGTCTTGACTAGGCTCATGGCGCCCCCCCTTCAAACCCTTAGCCACATGCTCGCTGCTGTACCTGTCCTGGAAAGTGGCCTTCCTAGTCGCTATCACATTGGCTCGGCGAGTCTCGGAGCTTCAGGCTCTAACCGTGGACCCTCCGTATACGGTGTTCCATAGGACAAGGTACAGCTGCGACCGCACCCGGCGTTCCTCCCTAAGGTCGTCTCCGCCTTCCATATTAACCAAGACGTCTTCCTGCCAGTCTTTTACCCAAAGCCGCATTCATCCCGAAGAGAGCAACAGCTCCATTCCTCAGATGTCCGAAGGGCTCTCGCGTTTTATATTGAGAGAACTAAACCCTTCCGACGCTCACCACAATTGTTTGTGGCAGTAGCGGAACGCATGAGAGGCATGGCAATCTCCTCCCAGCGTATCGCATCCTGGGTCACGTCCTGCATCAGGACATGTTACGACTTGGCCCGCGTGCCAACGGGGGCCCTTACTGCCCATTCTACCAGGGCTCAGACTTCGTCGGCCGCGTTTTTGGCTCATGTCCCCGTCCAGGAAATCTGCCGTGCAGCCACCTGGTCTTCTGTGCACACCTTCGCATCACACTATGCACTGGTCCAGCAAGCTAGAGACGATGCCGCTTTTGGCGCAGCGGTTTTACAGTCTGCAACGTCTCGCTCCGACCCCACCACCTAGGTAAGGCTTGGGAATCACCTAATTGGAATGGATATGAGCAAGCACTCGAAGAAGAAAAGACGGTTACTCACCTTTGTAACTGTTGTTCTTCGAGATGTGTTGCTCATATCCATTCCACACCCGCCCTCCTTCCCCTCTGTTGCAGTAGCCGGCAAGAAGGAACTGAGGAGCGGGCAGGCCAGCAGGGGTATATATCAGGCGCCATACCGGCGCCACTCCAGGGGGCGACCTGCTGGCCCACCGAGTGTTGCTAGGGTAAAAAAGTCTCCGAATGTGCACGCGGCGTGCGCACACCTAATTGGAGTGGATATGAGCAACACATCTCGAAGAACAACAGTTACAAAGGTGAGTAACCGTCTTTTTCCCACCCGTGCTTTTTGGCTTTTAATTTTTAAAAAAGGGAGTTGTTTTCAGCTCATTTGTATTTGTGAATTACTCGTAGGCTCTACAAAGCTTGTGAGAAGTTTATTTGGTTGCATCTTTGGAAACATGCATGTGATCGTCTTGTCTTGTCTTGTCAAAGAACAGCCTTAAAATTCACAGTTTATTTTCATTGTTTTGTTTGTGTTTTCCTGTAGCTAATAATTTCTCTCCTCCAACAGAATTCAGATTTCCGAGATCCTTTCTTTGCAATTGACAGAACTATATCAAACATGAGAAACAGTATGCTAGAACTGCAAAGAAATTTTGTAAGTACATTTCAAAAAGTCAGTCTTAAAAGTATTATTTATTGACCAGAATAATAGTGTTTAAAACAGTTATTCAGGAAGTCCTCTAAAAAGCCATATTACGATATCTATGGGTTGCAGAGAGAAAATTTTTGGTTTTTGCCCAGAAAGTATTGGAATTTTAATTCTTTATACGATCAGTTGTACACCAGTTATGTCTATGTACTTGAATAGAATGTGGTCAAATGTGTTTAATTTATTAAGGTGCTCTGGTAAAACATTTTTGTTATCAGTACTGAAGACAGTAGAACACTCGAACATTTTTATACCCTTTATCCTCCCAAATACATTACATGACTATTTTATTATTTAAGTGCAGACTGTGTACTTTGTTCTGTATATGACACACACATAAAGACAGTTCCTTCCCTTCTGAAGTACCAATCCTGCAATAAACTCCACAAAAGCACATCCCATTGAAGTCAACAGGGCTGTATGTGGGCAGAGGGGTCCCTCTGTGTGGACAGACTGCATGATCAGGGCTTAAAGCAAGATTCACTGGCAAATACAGAGGATACTGCAAACTCAGGCTTTTCCCCCCTATTTTTTCCTGATGTAATTCCTCAAAAGTAATATTGAAATGGAGAAGGTGTCTAATGTGGGATACTGTTCTTTCTTCTTAGGTTATATGCCCGCTTTAATATTTGTATTAATTTGAAGTGTATCAATTTCAGGATCATCTCTCACTCAATCCAGATGCACACTCATTCAGTTCTTCTTCTGTGATGACGTATTCCAAGATAGGTGAAGAACCACCAAAGGTTTTTCAAGCTTCAGCTCAGACCCGCACAGCTCCAGGAGGCGTAAGTATTCTTGAGACATGGCTGATTATTAAATTTTCAGACTGTATATTAATGCAGACTCAAGTTCAGTCTCCTTTAAAATGCTTACTGGGGTGAATTATTTCTATAATTTAGAAAGATATAGCAATGGTGTAATAGAGTGTATATCTTAGAGAGATACTGTTTGAAAATACTCTTTAAGGCATTATATCCTGTGCTATCCCCTACTAAAGCTACTTGTATACCCATTTTCTCAAAAGCTGAATAGGTTAGTAATACAGCTGCCAGTTCTGCATTTGCTGCTTTTTGAACCAATGTATAATGTCATATTCCTTTTGCCTATTGGGGAACATTTACACCTAAATATTTGCAATCGTAAGACACTAAGTCTCTGCATTTATACATGACTTTACTTCAAATCACTTTATGTACCCATAATAGTGCAAAATAGGTACTTCGAATTATCTGTTGAGCCTAAGTACTTGACTTTTAAATGCTTACATAATGCTTCAGATGAAGATGCCCTCTCATTAGCTTCATTGCAGCTGTTGTGTATCTAATTCTGCTAAGAAATTCAAATTTAAATTTGAACCCTCAAACAAGGTTCATGAAAGATTATATGCAAGCAGTATGATGCTGTTGAAAATATCCCACAGCCAATCATATCAGAGCTCAAGCCAGCACTTGGTTATCAGAAAGGCTCTAATAATATACCTATGAACACAGTGATAAGCAGTGGCCAAGAGTTTCAGACAAGTCAACATGACAGCCTCGTTATTAGTTGCCCTTTCATGTAGAGAATACCAACACATACTTATCTGTTCTGTTGTCAAGGAGAATGTTTAAGGCTCTCTGCAGGGGTTATATTTAGGCTGGGCTCTGACAGATTTTGAAACAATTAATAATCTGCATGCATATTCTCTTCTTAAAAACTGCTGGGTGGTAATATTATCTTTCC
This sequence comes from Gopherus flavomarginatus, assembly GCF_025201925.1. NCBI lineage: Eukaryota > Metazoa > Chordata > Testudines > Testudinidae > Gopherus > Gopherus flavomarginatus. The sequence continues at coordinate 91,503,498 of NC_066624.1, forward strand.
TGTCTGCCAACAGTGGGATGAGTATTGTTTGAGCTATCAGTCTTTCAGCCGGTGGAATTAAAATAGATTCAGTAGGAAGCATCTGTTTTTTTTTCATAAATTTCATTTTAAAACAAATTTATTTTGAGTTGAAAATAAAACTCTGAGAACTAATTTGTATAATCCACTTTTTCAGTTGAAGTAGCAATTGCAATATAATTTCTCTTCTTTGAGCAGATCAAAGAGACTAGAAAAGCACTTAAAGATTCTGAAAGTGGGCTGGAAAAAATGGCTATTGGTCATCACATTCATGATCGTGCCCATGTAATTAAAAAATCAAAGAACAACAAAACTGGTGATCGAGAACTGAATCAAGAATTTATCAACCTGGATGAATGTAAGTCTTCCAGCACACACCTCTGATTTTTTTTAGGAAGTGCTGATTTGTTGATCTGGCCCCTTCAGTAGGTGTCAAGTTGGACACCTAAAAATTGAGGAACCCCAAATCATCAGTCACTTTTGAAAATGCTATTCTGTGGGGGAGGTGTTGGGGGAGGGGGTGGTCATACTTGAGGGTAATCTGAGTGATAATGTTTTATGGTTTTGAATGAACAGTAATATATTAAACCATATAAAATTCCAGTGACAAAACTTTGTGTTTTAATGCAATTGCTTTGACTAGTTATGTAGCAATTGTAGCTAAATACTCTCTCCTAGGTTTTCATCAAGTTTAAAACAAAAATGTTTTTAACTTTCTGCAGCTGAGGCCCACATATTTGATGAGGAATGGCAGAAGGAGATTATGAAGTTTGGAACATCTGGAGCTAGATGCAATTTAGAAGCTCCAAAACACAGAAGTAACCATCATATAAGCAAGGAAGATGCATCAAGGAGGTAGAAACGGTTTCTGTAATGGCTCTAATTATGCTGATAGTCTTTCCTTTTTCTTAGAAGAAAATGAGTGTATGCTTGTATTTCATTAATAAGAACTTTCTGTTAGGAACCTTGAGAAGAAATAATATACTTACTCTCTGCTTCACAGATTATGTAGCTGAAGTGTAATTCAGAGTAGTATTTTGATATAACTAAAATTTGAGGAAATACTAGGTGTGGCTTTCAGAAGTTTTGGCAGTTTAACCTATTTGGTTATAATTCGACTTGTAAATTTTTTACAATTTTATTTTTTTAGACAAGTATGTTTTTATCTCAAACAGAGATAGAGAATAATGGTAAAATTGATCACATGCAAATTGGGTTCACTGTGTTAAGGCTGAATCCTCCACTGTTCACTCAGAGGTGGATTGGTCCATCCCCTTGAGGAAAAGAGCAGGAGAAGGTCAGAAAATTGCTGTATTCCTCTCCTGGCAGTATCCCCTGGGGTGAGATGCATAGGTTCAGGAGGAGACAAGGCCATCCAACCCCAGAGACCAGGGAATCTGTGGGAAAGAGCATGCCCCATATCTATGAAGGCAGTAGTTTTCTGTTCAGCGTAAATTGTTTTCCCCATGCTTCTCCTTTGGTCTTTTTTTTATCAGCATAACTCCAGTAAGAGGTATGCTGCTCTTGTCAGCTGCTTAGTATCAACCATGGAGGATATATGCAGCAAGAGTTAATGCTGGCTCAAACTAATTTCTGGAGTGAGTAGGGAATACTGTGGTAAGAAGCACTAGTCCTTGTTTCACCTTCTCCCAAACCATGCAGAGTGCTTTCCATGTGTCACTTCTGCACAGTCCTAGAGGGGAAACACTGCCACAATGCAGAGGCTGCATTAGCCCCTCCTCCAGTATTCCATGGGCAAGTTGTGCTCATGTAAACTGAGTGACAAATCCAACTCTGGATTACTGCTCAGTTTTTAATCAGACACAGTTCCCATTCACTTCAGTGAGTTCTGCCAACATACCAATTTGCAGCTGTCTCTTATCAATACATAGATACACAATAAACTCAACAAAAAGCCTAGGCTGCTAAAGCGTCTCATCCACTGAAACATGCTAGTAGTTTTACCAGCAGAGGATGTTTCTAAGTTGTAAAACAGCTTAAATACATATCATAAAGGCTTGCATAAAAATAACTAGATTTTTCACTGTGTGACTTGTAAATGGAAAAAAATACTTGGCCAATGCATCATATTGTTCATCAAGCATTCTACAATGGTTTTGATTGTGTTTTGTTTCAGGGAGAAACCCCACCCAAAACCACTGATTGCAGGATCCAGAAGACCTGAAGTTTCTGTGGAGAACCTCAGTGTGAAAGGATCGCACGTCCCAATCAAAACCAGCAAAAGATAAATGGCTTGTATAATGATTTGGATGGGATCTTTTTCAGAGAAGATAATGGTGCTAGATCATAGACCAATCCCTGGTTTTTAAGTGTTAGTGTGCCCTGCTCGTCTAGTCATTCGACCACTGAATGTTCTTGAAGACACCAGCTTTTGGCTATTACATCTGGGTCTGAGCAGTAAAAGAAAATATTTACCACTGAAAAGCACTTTATCGGGTTATCACTTTTCTATATACTGTAAGCTATAATATTTTGCCTTCCAAGGCTTTTTTCCTACAATTATGCTAATCTCTCAAACTTTTCAGCAGGCTTGGTGGTAAAACTACATCTTTTACCATGCTATACAACTTACACAGGAACTAAATTCACTTTTTGTAAAATTATTTTTTTGTGGCTGAAGCAATACCAGTGTGGTTTTGGTGAAATTAGATTTAAAATTATACTATAAAACTATTCAATAGCTATTGAATAATCGCCAGATTCATGGTAATTTCCGTGATTTCAGAATGTTAACGGAGTCTAAAAATAAGTAAAGTAACTTGTTTTTAAGTAAAAATTTAAGTTTATCAACATTCTTATTTATCACTTTTGCATACTTGATTTTCTGTATGTTGTTCATTGATTTCAATGGCTTTATATTGTATCTCTTAAGTGGTTCTACATCCTTTGTGTGTTTCCATTGAAGGTAACCCATTATTTTTCACCACTGCAGATTCTCTATTCTAGGGCTAGAGTTAAGTAGCATGATGGGTTTTCTATTTTCTGTAGCAATATACTGTAGTTCCCTTGTATGAACAATAGATATGACTGTTGGCATTCGTAACCAGATTGGTATGGAAATCAAATTTGGTTCAGCAGACAGAAGTATATGAACTAAATGCTGAATAATTACACCATTCCCTCTGTAAATGATAGTTTTAAAAACATGTGTGCAGGAAATGCTACTTGCAGTCCTCCTTCTTCTATCAGCTAAGTTTGTGGCTGTGTTATATCATTTTATGTCCTGATTTTTAAGGAATCCAGGATCTGGTAAACCTAAAAATTGTTGACCTCCCTTGAAAATTTTACTATTTCAAAGTTCTTCCTTGTTTGTACTTTTTGTTTTCTTTTTTAAAAGTTTCCTTGGCTTAAAGTTATTAGGCGAAAACAAACTGAATGACTTATTGGGAAAAGTAAACCTCTTAATGTATGTTATCTGTGTCAAAGTTCATGCACCATTTTGTTACTTGGAAGGAATTGTAGATATAAGCATGAACAATGAATCTGTTGTGTTTAAGTTACAGCATTTGACTTCTCATGGCCAAGATGTATACTTTTTTAATCATATCAACCTTCGAGGTGTCTTTAAAACATGTTTTTACTCTGAAATCATATTGATTTTTTCCCCCTGCAGATCCCTAAATTATTTAATATTATCATTCTTACACTTAAACAGGGCATGTTATGTGTATTTCTGGAATGGAAGACTGTTTTCTCTCTGCTTGCTTAATGCAATGGGTTTTCTTCAAATATTATAGTAAAAGCCAGTGTCTATGGTTTAATGTTACTAAGACCCATTTGTAGTTCATACAGTCAGAGTCAGACTTATTTACAGATAATAAATCTTAATCTGAAAATGTACTGTCCTTAGATACTAACCAGTGTACAAATTTGAGGCCTGAACCCACTTTAATTGAAGTTAATGGGGATCTTGCCATTCATTTCATTTAGAGCAAGATTAGGCCCTTAATGTATGTTTCAGTTTTGTCACCTAGATTCTCTAATAACAAGCAATGTAACCAAACACTTAATATTGTATTACAATTCTATTGTCTAAAATCAAATCAGAAGGAAATCTTCTGTTTAGGAGATCCTGTATCTTCATAAAAAAAAATCTACATCTTACAGCCTTTCATATTATTTGACTATACTTAACCTTTTCTCTTTACATCTTTTATGTGTACTTGAATAGGAAATATTACTGACACATAAAGTACTTCATTCTTTATTAAATAAGCAGATACTATGATTGTAAAGAAGCAGTGGAGGACTAATACACATTGTTGAATTGGATGTAATGTTAATAATCTAAAAGTTAATGCAGGAAAATTGTTTCTAAAGGTATAAAAATATAATTCTTTGGTTAATAAAGAGTTGTTTATTCTTTAACCTTTTGGTTTTCTGCTTAGCTTGTACCACAGTGTGCATTGTGTTTGGTTTGGGCTGTTATAATACTTTTTCATACAGCAATATTCTGTAGGGAAGTAAATGTGCTGGCTGTTAAAAGAAAAACATGCAGCTAAAAAAATGCAACAAGGATAAGATAGGAAAACTATTCTTAATATCTCTGTGCAATGACTAGGATGGATTTCAGAAAGATGGTTCTTTCACTTGGTAGAGTACTTCTCTTTAGTATCACTGACTAATGCGTGGCATCACAGAAAATTCAGATTCAAGTTGTCCAGTGTTATAGTTCTTTGCCTAAGTAGAGGCAAATGAAACATCTCTTGTATTCAGCTTAGTTTTTCACCTGGCTGGGTTCTGTTTTGTATTTTTCTTTCTGGCTTCACCAGGTTGTCTGGCTTCTTCCAATCTTTTTTTACAATATAGATGCTTATGCATTACCACAGAGACCATTAACTCTTTTTTTGTAGGAACCACTGAACAGTTTTCAAACGGTTGTAACATTTGGGCATTACTGACCTTGAATTTGTAGCCTCTATGTGAAAGGCAGGCTCCATATTCTCATATCAACAATCCCCTTATCTATACAATTCCCCAACCACAATTGCATTAGTGCCAAATGCAGTACTCAGCAGAGGCCAAGGATTGCATAAACATGCACATTGAATTACTGCCTTGTCCTAGCCATGCAGAAATAAAGACGAGATATGAGGAGTGTGGTTTTAATTAGATTGAAACGTCATTAGTTCATTTGGGAAATATCTGGCAATGAACTGTACATTGCAGGACATTGTTTCCTAAAGTTTCCATCTTTTGGGAGGGCTGCCATCAGCCCTCCTCTTTTCCAACCTAGTCCTTCCTTGTTGCTGGGACCCCTTGCTCATAGGTCAGTAACATTGCAGTAACATGTAGAGCGCAATACAGTTCAATTTAGCAACTTTCATGAGGACTCTTAAAAAAAAAAAAGAAAACTAGCAGATACCTTTGTATTTAAAATATACCAGTAAAAGTGCCAACTCTTCCACAAATTTTCCTGAGGGTGATTCCCTGTACTATTTTTCATTTTTTAAATGTTCTTAGAGGACAAACACTGAAAGTGTCAGAAACTCTAATTCAGTTGACGTTGTCACGTGCAGAAAGGTTCTAGAATAAAATTACATATTCTAACAAGCTTCTACTAGTTCTTGTGCCATAGGTCATGTTTTCACTCAGTGTGAAAGCTATTTGAGGATGTCATCTCAAAGTTTCAAAGCCTCAGAAAATAAATTGAAGCCCACACCTAAATCCAGTTTGCCTCCACTAGCATAGGAAGTAATGCCTCTGATCATGAACACCCTACTGGGTGGTGAGAATTTCCTGACTAGTGTTAAGATTGAAAGAATACTTTGCTCAAGGATGTGGTAGAAATGAAAGCCTCATTGTGTAAAAAGTCTTTTGTCCAAGACACTAGAATCTTTTGTTAACGTTTTCCTGAAGTGACTAACAAAATCAATATTTTAAAATGTACAATCCTAGAGATGGAGTGATGCTGCAGGAATAGAGAGGAGCAGTGAGGCAGAAGAAAAACGTGTTTACTAGCTGAACACTAGCATTCACCCAAAGTGAGACTCTGTCTTTTGGAGGGTTTAGTTCTGAACTATTTAGCCATATCCAGAAACGTGTTGGATATTTTAAAAAGAAAAAATCCCTGGTGAGTAACACACTTCATCTGTGTGTAGTTACTTAAATTTATAAATCTGACACCTATCCCATTCTTTGCATACTTTTAAATAATTCTATGCTCTTGAAGGTAGGATGGTTGAAGACTATTCCTTTGAGGAGTAATGCACCTGAGATATAAAGTTATTCCACATGAGGTTATTATCTGATGAGATTACACCCCCCTCCATCCTTGACTAGTGAAATCTACCCTGGCAGAGTAAAAGATGACACACCGGAAATGAGTTTCACTAGGGAAAGAACCTGTTCTTGCACCTGCCTGATGAAAGATTTATGGTTGCAATGGTTGGGATATGTATGAATTCATTTTCCCAGTGTAGTGTTTCCAGAACCTGTGAAATCCCTACAGTATTGTTATTAAAACTCAATATTTAGTGCCTAATTTTCCCACTGGCCTCAGTCTGCTGTTGAGCTTTGGTGCCCAACGTTCAATTTACATGTATATTTGCATACACCATCAACCTAGGTAGACATCTGTGAGACTTGTAAAATTCAAATTTACATCACATTGGATTTTGAGTCCTCAGATGTATTTGTGCAACTGAATACTCAGGCACTGAGTCAGCAACGCACTTAAGCATCAGCCAAGAAGCTTCTTATTGGAAGGCCAAATTACACCTGCCCTGCTTATAAAAGCAATCCCTTTGGAGTCTGTAGAATTTCATGCAGGAGTAAGATGACACCAAATTAGATCACAAATTCTAACACACAATATACCAGTTTGACTAGATGAAGGTTCATATTTGTATTACAGTAGCACTTAGAGCTATCAATTGAGATAAAAAAACACACCGTTAAGCATTGCACAAACACATAATAAGAGACAGTCCCTGCCCTGATGAGTTTACAATTAAATAGAGACACAAAGAGTAGGAGGGGAAATTTGCACAGAGAAGTGAAGTGACTTTTACAGTGTCACACAGCTGCTTAGTGCAAATTTTTCTCAATATGTCAGCACACTTGGTAGTTGAAGTTCTGTTTCCTTAATAGTAATATAAACAATTAAAATTGATTTATTTGTACAAAACTTAGTTTAATTCTGCCTGTTCAGCCCTATTGACTCGTGGGGATACAAGAGTATAATTAAGGCAGCATTTTATGGCATATTTAGTTTCCATCAAGGTATTTTTGTTTCCTGGCTGTACATTAATGGGCACCTGAACACTTAAACAGCAAGTGCTGCAGTAGTTCCTCTATCTTCCCTCCCCACTGTGCAAAGCATGCGTTAAACTTCAAGGACAATAAATCATGTAATTGACATCTATGATAGAACAGCTGATGAAGGCTTCAATCAGAAAGGAATTTCCCAGACGTGGATACTGCTTGCAAGCTTTGTGTTGTATGTGCCATGGCATATACATTTTGTACGTATCTAAAGTTACCAATCAATTTAGGAATGCCAAACATAGAAGTACAGTACAGAGAGGTGTGGATACACAAATGTATGAATTATTTGGCTAGAGGCCAGAGTTGGTTCTTTTAATAACTCTGATCTCCAAACATACTAACGAATTAAAAGTTGAACTAAAATAATTGAATATGTATTCCTATCCAAAGAACCAAATGGATTTTCTGCCTTACTTTGGAAAAAGACTGTTCAACTTGCTGAAGGTCAAGTTGTGAGTAGAGTTGCTGTTATTACTAGAACGATCTAAGGTTGTTTGGAACAAACTACATATGAAGTAGTGATCCATTTTAGCGAATTCCATGATAGCTGTAATGCTGATAACTACTCTGAAAAAAAGGAAAACCTTTTGCAGTGGTGAATAGCAATGAATTAAGAGATGGTACTTATAGGATAGCTATTGTGACAATGTTTTAAGCAATTTAGGTCACTAGATATTCAAATTTTAGTCTTATTGCATCAAACATGTCTGCCTGCCCTAGTGCAACATACTGCATTAGAATGTTTATACATTTCTCCTTGCCATCATTAAACCCTGCTCTGAAGTACAGATCCAGTATGCTCTGAGGAGAATTTCACAGCATTAAAAACCAAATTAAAGTTTTAAATCTTCCACTTTGCACATATTTGTGTTCAGGGTGTGATAACTGCTTATAATAGGTGGCAGAATAAAGCAGAATGTAATGTATGTGTTGTGCTTATGCACCAATACATAGTATAATCAAAAACTGTATAGCAGTGACAGCACAAGCATTCTGAATGTTTCTGCTTCCTTGCTGCCAATAAGCCACCACAGTTGTGTCCCCTGATAAAATAATTATTAGAATTTAGCACAGCCTAGCTTTTAATTTTCCCCTGCCCTCTTTGAAAATGGTTTAATAATTTACACTAAGGCTTGGAAAATCCATTTACCATTGGCAAGTGGGGAACTTTTCTTGGTGAAGGAGGGTGCATGACAAATTACTGCAGAATGTATCCTTTCATTACAAAAAAAAAATTCCATATATTGTGAAGACAGCTATAAGAATGTCAACTAGTTCTGGACTGTCTTCCTGCTGCTATCCAGTTCTAGCGCATCTGCTGCTGCTCAGTGTAAGCAGTGACACATAAAGATGGAGCAGTGAAACTGACAAATATTCAGTTTTACTCCTCCACTGCATGACAAAGTTCTGAGCACCTCTTGAGTTGCGGGGAAGGAGGGGGGGAGTGGATGAGCAGAAGCCTGCCCACATCGAAAGGCCCTTCTCCCAGACTAAGGGGAGGAGCCACTGAATCCAGGTCTCAACTGAAGTCAGGAAACAACTAATAGAAAACAGAAGTGAAGGTTACAGGGTCAAAATCAGGGATCCAGAAGAGGACACTGAGAAGAGAACCCTGGACAGTTCCCACTGCTCCTCAAAGGAGCCCAGAGGCTCTTTGCCCAGATATGTGATCTGAGGGAGGAGCAGAAATAGGCCCCACAGTTACAGAGCACTTCTCTGTCCAACATCTTCCTCCTGTAGGGCAAGTTCTGAGCATCTGCAGATGCAGATCTTGGAGTTACTAAAATTAAAGATATGCAGTGGTGACATCTTTCCCTCCATCCATCCAACTCCCTAGCTCTCCTTCTCTCCCCCTGCACAAAAGCCAGGAGACCAGAGAAGATGGGGAGAGGTGAGGGGAAAAATAGAATAATGGAGACTGCCCTCTCACAGCAGGCAGGATGCTCTTGAGAAAGATAGTAGTAGCTGGAAACTTTTCTACCCTCAGTCAGGTGGCTAGGGGAGGGGTAGAGAACATCAGAGACAGACATCCTGCCTCCTTATAACATCCAGGAAACTCTGTGTACAAAAGAATAGATGGGATCCTCCGCACCTGCAGTAGAGAAGAGTCTCCTCTGGGAAGAGAACAGATAATGAAGTTCCTTTTCCCTTTCAGCAGTTAGAACAAGGAGGAAGCTTAAAATTTGCTACATATACCAGTCAGTGACGTATGGAAGATTAAGGCCACAAGCAGTTTCTGGGCCAGCACCCTAGTAAAAATCTCAGAACCCTCCAGCCCTTTTGCTGCAGCAGGCTTCTTACAGGATGTTGTCCTTGGATCTGTCTGGTGTTCACCTTCATCCCATCCCTAGTACATCAGGCTCTGGCTAGCAGATATTTGGTATATTTTTTCAAGTCTTCTATTACACATTTATAGCACAGTTCATCCCAAATGATCTGCAAAACAGTGTCCCTGAAATGCACCCACCTGTGGGTGGACAATAAAATGCACTGCAGTATTGCAGGAGGGGAATTCAGTGAGGTACCCTCAGGTATACATGTTTCTTAATCAGTGCAATGGACCTTTACGGTCAACAAAGAACTGACACAGCTTTAATTTTTAAGATTTTGTCAGAAAGACACACAAGCCCCATCCTCCTCCTTTTCACACACATTTATAGTGCATGGTACGGTATATTTTCCTACTTTAGAAAGACAGTGAGTGGGATTTGCTGCAATTTGAATTTATGATTCCAGGGTGTCTTAAGTCTTCATACTTGGCTTATACCTTTAAGCCATTCCAGCATGTTCAGTTTTGGGACTGAATTCTTCCTATTCTGAGAACTGCTTTGCCACCACTGACTAGTCTTTTAATATTCCAGAAAAGTCCTGTTTATCTAATTTTTGTACCATTCCACTTATATCACAAAGGGGCCCAACATGATACGGTTTCTAAGAGGGTACTGTAATATAAATAACAAGTATAAACACCCCATCTCATTATTGCTGTGCTTAGATTTGAATTAAGACATTGTTTGCCAGATTAATCTATATAATGTAATCAGTGTGTCTGGGGGTGGGGAAGGACACTGTATTAATAATATATTTTATACAAAACACTTAATATGCTATACACCTACAGTACCACTGAAACACAGCCCTCACTAGCCTGGAAAGTGCTGGTGGACAGCAGAGCATGATATTTGGTATAGTTCTTAAGCGCCAGCTCCTGGAATCAAGTGATTACAGGAGAATCACAGCTTGCATTTAAAAAAATTGTAACTTTCTAACCTTCATGGTTGAGGAAAAGGAAGCTTGAAAAATGTGAGTCACAGGCACCCTAAGGCTCATAATCCAGAAGGCCAATACACAGAATCTAACCTTTATTATTATTATTGTATTAATACTACTACTAACACTGCTCTACAGCCAAAATGCTTCTGAAATAAATGTAGTCCAGCTTTACTAATTCTGGGTCACTGAGAATGAAAATGATGCTTAAAATTGTTGATTGGCTCTAGTTTTCAAGATATGCTATTGGGTCAGTATATACAACCCTTGACTTGGGAATGGTGGAGGATAAGTGAGTTATAAAGGGAAGGGATCTCAATTTAAACCAGAAATGACTAAAATACATCTTTGACTGGATCTATGAATAAATCTATGACTGGGTTTGGACAGTACTTGCTTTTTAGGCAAAACAATGAATGATGCAATCTGAAGCTGGTATTGCGTCATACATAATATGAATTGCATCATGTTATTCCTAGAAGTCATGGATGATGCAATCATAACGAAGCTTACATCACTCTGCTGAACAAATTGCCCTATATCAGCTCTAGAAATAATACAGTGTTGTGCTCTCTTATTTGTCAGTGTTTGATTTTGCAAAGGGACACATTTCTGTTTAGCCAAAGTGAGCAGAGATGCCTTATACTTGTTTGAGCAGCGCAGATAACTTCTGCTATGTTTGTGGTGAAGTGATTTTTGCATCACAAAAGCGCAGTATAACCACTATGGTTAAGAGAGCCTATCACCTTTATTTTGGCTGCAAAATTGGTGATCAGGACAAGAGGTGGGCGCCACACATATGCTGCAACACATCTTCACCAGTGGTTGAACAGGAAAAGGAAATCTGTGCCTTTTGCAGTGCCAATGGTTTGGAGAGAGCCAACAGATCATACCAGCAATTGTTACTTCTGCATGGTGCCTCCAGTTGGGAAAGGTGTGTCAAAGAAGTAAAAGTGGACTGTGCCTTATCCAAACTTTCCATCAGCTATATACCCAGTACCCCACGGAGAAGGACTGCCGGTTCCTGATGCACCAGAATCATTCTCACTTATGTCAGACGAGGAAGAGGAAGAGGATGAAACTTCTGGTCCTGAACCATCAATGTCACAGGACCCACATTTTCTCCCATCCTCCTCCTCTGAACCACACCTCATAACACAAGGTGAACTGAATGACCTTGTCAGGGATTTGGAACTCCCCAAGAGTAAGGCAGAGCTGTTGGGCTCCAGACTACAGCAGTGGAATCTCCTGGCAGGCTATCAGGGCAAATGGAGCCCATCAATGCTTGCAGACTATTGCTGGACAGTGACAAGAGATGCTCCATTTAATGAATACAAGAGACAAGCCAAGAAGCACCCAGTAGACACGAGTAGGACTAAACTATTACATAATATTTTTTTGCCTTTTGTTTCATAATAAATTTTATTTATATAACCCTTTTGCTGATTTTTAAAGTGTTACATAAACAGGACAGGTGAAATATTATCATGTAAAGCAACCATAAACACATGAAAAGACCTAGGTTTACAATTTATGATTAAAACTCTACTATCTACACAATATACATAGACATAAAATGTAAAAACTTAAATATCTTAGAAACAGTAGCCAATCAGTTGTTTTAATTGTCATATTTGAATTCAGCACATCAAAATACATAATAAATAGCACATTTTATCTCTGAAGCAGATGACTTCTCAAAAATTGTAGACCAATGTAATTAATATATTATTATTCAAAAGAATCTTGTGATTTTTAAGACAGGTTTATCGAATGCTTGGGGTTGGCAATCCTGAGGACACCTTTCCTTATGCTGCCACTGGGCAATTCACCGCCCGTGCCTCAGTTTCCCCAGCTGTAAAAGGACGCCAACGATCCTGACCTCTTTGTAAAGCGCTGCGCACTCCGTTGGTGGCGCGTGCCAGGAGAGAGCGAGGCGTTCATTAGTTGTGATGAATGCTCCCGCCAGTGGGAAGCGCCCCACGGAAGCCACATGAAGCGGAAGGGCCTGGCTCCCATCCATACAGACTCTCCTCCAGGCGGCTCTAACAGCACCCAGCGCTCGCCGAGCCCCTCCCCCTCCCGCCCTGCAGGTGGCGCTGCCAGGAGCCGGACGGGTCCCCTCTCTGCCCCGGAAGTGATACCCAGTCGGGCCGGAAGCGCGCGGGCTGTGGGACATTGACGGTCAGAGCCTGAGGGGAGCGGTGCGCGATGCTGCAGCTGTTCAGAGCCGGGCTGGTGCTGGGGCCCCGGCGGCGTCAGGGCTCGGCGCTGCTGTGGCAGCAGGTACTGGGCTAGGCCAGGAGCCTCGCTTGTTTCCGCGGGGCCAAGCTGGCCCGGGGGCTGGAGTCCTTCTGAGTGGGGGAGCAGCCCCCGGCCCGGGGAGTGTCTGTAAAGGGCCAGTTCCTGCCCCGGCCGCTCGGGGCTGCTGGCCGTTAGTGGCGTTGGGTGCTGTTGCCGTCGTGTCAGGGGCGAGGGCTGTTCGGGCTGGCGGTGGTAGACAGGGCTTTGGAGCGGAGCAGGTTTTTGCCTGGAGCTGGAGCGGGACCGGGACGCAGCTCCAAATCCCTAGTAGTACGGAATACCACGCTCCCTCTGCCACTAGGTGTAAAGCCCGGACTCGCTTGCCTGCCATGTGTCTGGCAGGGTTCGTGATCCTTGGGGGGGAAGCCTGGACTGGGACCCCCCCAGGCATGCAGTGGGCGATGGGCAGGGATTCATGGAGTCTAGGGGAAGCGTCACAGTCCTGGCAGCCCCCAGGCTCAGAGCAGAACTGAGTGTGGTTGAGTGTGTGTGAAGTGGAGCAGCCCATCTTATTTGCCACCCAAAAGATGTGCTGAACACCCTTCCCCTGCCCTGTCAAAACAACAGGTATCTACAGAGTTCTGTGCCCAACTCATAAAAGTTCATGTTCACTTAGGGTATGGCCACACTGCATTGTGAACCCAGGTCTGTGGGACTTAAGCTTGTGGGCTTGGTGTTTCCAAGTCCATTATTTAGCATTCACACTGTACGGTAAACCTGGGTTTATAATTGCAAGATTGGAGTTTTACAGCTGTGCAAATGCATCCATACTCAAGTCTGCAGTTGAGATGTGTCCACATTGCAAAATGACAGGGCTTGGATCTGAATCACAGTGGGACTCTGGCTCTGAGTCAGCCCCATAGTAGAGACCTAGGACTCTGGTCCTGAGTGATCGCTGACTTGAGTTAGACTGATGTGTCTGGATGGAAGGGGGGTTAGGGCTCAAACCAGAGTCAAAACCAGCTTTAGTGTGCAACATAGACCTTAAACCTGTGGGACTCTTGGCAAGAGTATGGGATTAATTTTTGCATCTTGACCAAATTACATCCTAGTTTAGTCAGTGGTCCTTTGTGACTCTCAAGCGCTAGAACAATCCTGCTATGGTTGGGTTACAAACACCACAGGATAATGTTTAAATCCGAACAAAGAATAAAAGCTTTTGTTGGAATAAAAATGCCATTAATATATATTTGTCTTTGTTCACAAAACTTAAATTTATGTCTGAAGTGATCTGAAAGTGCCCCTGTAGACCTTGCCTGCACCCTTGTGAGGCAGGTAAATGTTATCTCAGTTTTACAGACATCCGAGTATGACTTGACTGATGTAAAGGCCATGCAGACTCAGTGACGGAGCTGGAAACAGAATTAAAGAATTTTGGCTTCTATACCTCAGCTCTAATCGCCAGACAAAGGTTCCTAACATTACCCTGATAAATGCATTCTACCAACTCAGTACCCCCAATCTCTCTTGGATACAGTATGTTGCTTCTTTTCTACTATAACACAATGTTAGAATATAATGCTTAACCCACCCCCACCCACACTCCCTCTGCTTTAGTTGAGGGCTCTAAACTAAGGAACAGGTCCCTTCTTCCTGCAGTTGTGGTTTGTATTTCTTAGGGCTCTGTAAGTGCTGTTAATTGTATTCCTAGTCCTGTCTTGTTACTGACCTGCCTCTGCACAGAACTGCTCTATGCTTATTCAGCTTTGCCCTGATCTGCCCTCTCTATAGGCTTTGCTTCTCACCTGCAGGTTACTGGCATGGGACTTCATCTGCACAGAGATTACATTTTTTATTTAAGCCTCTTACCATTATTGTAATAGTGATGCCAATAATGGTGGGAGCATTTCTATGGACACACTGTCATTGACTAGAAATTAAGAGGCAATGAATGGAAAAAAGTGCCCTTCATTCAGTTTCCTATCTTAGAGCATGGAAAGTAAGACTAAGGAAAGTAGTAGGTAGACATAGAGAAGAGTGTGGAATGAAGGGATAGAAAAGAAGGGAGACAGGGTAAATCTATAAGTGTCCAAGTCCTCAATCTCACACACACACACCACTTTTAGGGATGAACTCACCAATAATGGCTATCTTGTCTGCTCATTTTCAGATGTTCCTGATCTCTCCTGTCATCTTGTGACCTATTGTTTCTCTGCTGCTCCTGTTAGGCATAGGCTTTAATACATTGTTCAAAGACCCCTTAAATCCACACTATGGCCCTCCTCACAATAGGAGAACTAGGAGGTTGCTTGAGTGAATTAATAGCTGGTAAATGTAGGGAAAAGTAAAACTGCTACTTCACACATTGTTTTTGAATGTGTGCAGCATCTTCCCTGGTATCCCAGAAAGCAAGAGGGTGCAGGGGGCAAGTTTCTCTGAAACCTCATTGCAGCATCTCTCTCTGCTTGTCCAAGGGAGTGGCAGGCTAAGTGCAGGGTTGATTGGCCCTGGAGTTGGAGGGAGTCTGCTGCCCTAGTTGGGTGGGGGTTCTGGAATATGCTTGGGGAGCTCAGATTGCTCAGATTAATTGATTTATTTTCTATCACAGTAAAACAGAGAAAAGAATCACTTTATTGGTCACAAGGTTCCTTCCTTGAGGCATGCTTATGGTGAGCCATTGTTGTTCTGACATGGACAAAAGGGGCTGAACTGCCTTCTGCTCTTGTTTTTCAGTTTCTCATGAACGGCTGCAGACAGTGTTCTTCAGGAATCATTCCCAATGAAAAGATCCGCAATATTGGAATCTCTGCTCACATTGACTCTGGGAAAACGACATTAACAGAACGAGTCCTTTTTTACACTGGGAGGATAGCGCAGATGCATGAGGTTTGTCTCTGAATTAATGGTATGACACTCATTTTGGAGCTTTTGAATGTTATATGCAATGATTCAGCTATTGAGTTGTCTAGAATTGTTGAACCACAAAGAGTACTGAATGGAATATGAAGGTTGTGCTTAAAGGCCCATTGATCCTGTTTGAAATACAAGCCAAGTGGGGAATCCTAGGGACAGCTCTCTGACTGGTGCTCTCTGACTCCTCCCCTAAGTCACACACATTTGCTGTCACATACACCCCCCAGCACCCTGTTTCCCCCAAACAAAAAAACTCCAACAGACCCACCACCAACATAAATGGAAAACTCCATGCAGTCAAAGGTGAATGTGACAAACTGGAATAGAAAACATAAAGAATGTGCTCACTGGCTCCAGATACATTGGCTTATTAAATTCACAGTGAAATAGAATTGTTTGTAATGGCTTTTTGACCACCAGGTCTTCTTCAGGAATGATATGCAAAGGAAAGAGCAAAGCTAGTTAGGATTGTAGACTTGGGCCACTAACTCAGCTGAATTTTGTTGCCTGTGTGAAAGATGCTTAGTTAGTGCTTATTCAGGCAAAATTCTCATTGAAGGCAGTGGAAGATTTTCGTGCAGTAAATGCTTTGTTTTTTGTGTTTAGGTAAAAGGTAAAGATGGAGTCGGGGCTGTCATGGATTCTATGGAGCTGGAACGACAGCGCGGTATCACAATTCAGTCTGCAGCAACCTACACCATGTGGAAGGACACCAACATCAACATCATAGATACACCAGGTAACATGAACTCTGAGAATTTTGTAAGTGCTACCCTTTCCAAAATATTTTTTGTCCAAAGAAGACATTGATTCTCCCCCACCACTGTTACCAGTCTGATAACAGTAGTCTAACTGTTTATCTGAGCTGATCACACAAAGTGTTGCACTGAACAGAGACTTCCATGTATATGTTTCTGTTTGTTTGTTTGCCAGTGTGGAAATCAACAGAGCAGAGGAAATTCACTGTGTAATTGTTTTGGTAATCATTAGTGGCCTCACCAACTGTGGAATGCAGATTTATCCAGTCTTTTTGCATCTTGTTTCAACATATTTGTAAGCTCCTCAGGCCAAGGCACAGACTTCTTTTATGGCACCATCAAAACAGTGCATAATAATAAAGGTGAAAAGGTATTACAGCTCTGTTCCCAGCAGCCTTTTCCGAAAAGTATTTGACACTTTTGCATGTTTCTACTGTACTTGGGAGTAATCATGTAAAACTCACTGCTCTACTGGAGTCTTGTTTGAGGGTTGAGTAAGACAAACATACAGACTTAGATTCTCTTTATGACAGTCATCTCTTGTAGAATGTGGTTGAAAACATTAGAGCAACTGGACCAAATGTTTATCTCAATCCCAGCTGAAATGGCTTAAGATACAGAGCACATGACGCTCATTGGAATTAGGGGCCTTTGGTATAGACTGAAAATGCTTAATGTCTTTACCATTCTTCAGTGTCCTGTGAAATGCACTTGCGGTTCCTGGCTTCTGGTAGACAACTGTGATGATTTTAACTATGTGGACAATTAGCTTCTTTGTTGGCAGTGTTAAAAGAGAGACCAAGGCTGAATAGCAATGGGCAAAAAAATGTTACTTTTAACATTGATCCCTCCAGAACAGATATGAACCATGTTTCTGGGACAGAGAGGATGACTGTTGGTATCTAATCAGTATCTGGTAAATAGGCAAGGTACAATGCCCTCACCTGTGCTTCTAACAACACCTTGAATTGCTGAAACTGGAAGGATAGTAAATATCAGATCTGTGTTTCACTCTTTACTACTGTTTATATCTTGTACTTCTGTCACCTTAGTCTATGAAAAATAAACTCGTATTATATTTATATTAATATAGCTCCTAGCAGCCCTAGTCTTGGACTAGGACCCCATTGTGCTAGGTGCTGTACACAGAACCAAAAGACAACCTCTGCCCCAACACTTACAATCTAAGTGTTGGGCAAGAGACAGCAGATACAAAGGGAGATGGGGAGCACAAGAAGACAGTGAGACAATATTAGTCATCATGATCAGCAGTGGTATCAGTGATTCTGTTTAATTTTTGTTTATACAGTAGTCTGCTTCAAATCAGTTTCCATTTCTGGCTTTTTTGCACTAGTATAATGCTGTAGTGTTTTGAGTTGTAGTCACTCAAATGGGGATTTCTGTCTGATAAAATCAAAACGCTGTCCAATGGAATTCCTTTAAAAACAATTTCTCAAACTCTTTTTTTTTCAAAATCTAATTTTTGGACAAAATTTGACTTGACAGTGTCCCTTTCAGTATAGCTAAACACTTATTCATGTGGATACAGAAGAGAAAACAACCCAATTGAGTGTAATTCCCTGCTGCAGCTTAAAACATCTCAGAAAATTGTTTTTCTCATTCAGGGCATGTGGACTTCACAATTGAAGTGGAACGAGCTTTAAGAGTTCTTGATGGAGCTGTCCTGGTGCTCTGTGCTGTTGGAGGAGTCCAGTGCCAAACAATGACCGTGAACAGACAAATGAAGCGTTACGATGTCCCGTGTTTAGCATTCATCAATAAACTGGACAGAATGGGCTCAAATCCAACCAGAGCTGTGCAACAATTGAGGTAACTAATGTGTTTAGCTTGTTTGCAGTGCAGTTCCAAACTGTTCATGTGGTGTTTCTTGATGTTCTGAGTAGATGTTAATGAGCCTGCTTAGCTTGTGTGGTAACAGTTCTGAGAACAATGCATAGCTTCAGGTTACATCAGATGGTAGCAAGGTAACAGAAACAACTCTTCTTTAACATCACCGTAAGGTGGTACCAAAATAACTCTCCCATTGATAGAACAGCGGTCAATGTCAGCCTAGGTTATGAAACTTTTGTTTCTCAAAAAGAAGCCAGTTTCATGGCTACTGAATTGTGTCTGTGCCTCATTTGGACTCATTATGATAATGGAGATGTTTATGGAGTCATTTATAAAGATTTAATAAGAAGATTACCTCTGCACTAGGATAATAGTAGTGCTGCAGTGTGTTGTTCCAGTATCCCATGGAGGAGGAGTAGGGACCTAATGGTGGGACAGGCAGTTGTTTTTAGCCTTGTGTCTCATCTTTTTCCCCCATCCTCTTCCATCCTCTAAGTCTGTGCATAGATTCCATTCATAATAGAAGAATAAGCTGGCTCCAAAGTACTAACACACATGAGGGAGAAAGTAACCCCCTGGATTAAAATTACTATTGAAAACAAACTAACACGGGTGAAAGCAAACCTTATTGGTCTGCCAGTGTTTCAATTTCCCTAGGGTTCTCATTTTATGACATGAGCCAGCGAGGCTTTTCATTTGAGTGAAGGAAGGCTTGCTTATTGGTCCCGGGGACACTATTGAAGGACCCAGGTAAGACAGATGAGTTAAAATGCTGCCTTGTCTTGTATGGAGAACTAATTTATATTTTTAAACTTTTCAGATCCAAGTTAAATCACAATGCAGCCTTTATCCAGATTCCCATTGGCCTGGAGGGAAACTTCAGGGGGCTTATAGATCTCCTTGAGCAAAGGGCCATATACTTCGATGGTGACTTTGGGTAAGTGGTTGAAGGCATTTATTATTTGCCGAGACTACTCCCTGTTAACTGAATGCTGAAACTGAGTACAAAATTGTTCAAGTTGCTCCCCCCCCACCCCAAAAAAAAGACGTTTAAAAAAAAAGTTCTCTCTTGGTAGTGAGAGGCGTAGTTAGTGACTTGCCTGGGAGGTCCATGTTTGGTTGCCCAGATTTGGTAGCTGCATCCCTTTGATGGCCACCTGAATGTGGCTGAGAAGGTAAAACAGCACCATTGTTCACTAAGGATATAGGGAATGCAATTCAATTCAGGATCCCAAATCTTTGCAGTCTCTGTGGTTGTGGGCAAGGTGGGAAGACAACACAGTGTTAGATCACATATCTGGTAGAAATCTGGAGCAAGATTTTTATTCTTCTTGCCATTGGTTAAGCTTGTTGGGTGAAATCCTGTCTCTGTTCAACACAGCGGCAAGACTCCCATTGACTTCAGTGCACCTGGATTTCACCCATTGTCTCTCATGAGGGTGGAGTAGATAGGCAGTGTTCCCATTCCTCACTTCATTTTGGCTGTGAATAAAATATCCATCCATCCATAACTTAATAGGGGATGAGGCCCCTAACTTTGCATCTTTATTCAAAACCTGTTGAGATGCCAGTAGGGCCAGTTTAGGGTGCAGCTGTAGCTGCTGGAAACTGCAGCATGAATCAAAGGGGTCTGACATTACAGCTGTCCAGAGGACAATAATTTTGTTTTATGGGAAGTTTTGAAAATAATTTTTGGTCCCCATTGGAAACAAAACAAAAGTTGGTTGAAATGTCAGTTTTCAGACCAAAAACTTAACTTTTTGATTTGGGAAGAAGAGTGTGTGTGTCTGTAGCTAAGGGGTTAAGATAGCCCACTGGCCTAGGATGTGGGAAACCCTGCTCTGCCTCATTCAGAATAGAGCTTTTCATCCCAGACCACTCTGAATCAGGTAGAGCAATGACTTGAACCACATCCCAGGCAATTGCCCTAACCACCAGGCTAGAGAACATGGCATAGTCTCTCTTAACCTTCCCAGTGAGAACTTTGTCAAAACCAATATGTTTCTACGAAATGTTTCGGCTTTGACACAACAGGATATTTTGACAAAATTTCATGTAGTCAAAAATGTTCGGATTAGTACTAGTGGCCAGTCTGGTTGCATCCAACCTAAAGAGTAGGAGATATGCTCTAAAATGAGGTCCATTAGTGCCCGTTTGGTATGTGAGTCTTGGGATAAACTAAAGATAAGGTGGAATTGAGGCTGATATACAGATTGTTCGGCTGCACTGTTGAAGTTCCTCTGTGCTGTGGTGTTGAAGATGCAATATTGATAGACCTCAGTAACTTTTTTACCCACCTAGATGCTGAGACTGCTGAACTGATCTCCAAATTTCATGGCCACTGTGGTGCCCATATGGTTCAAAGCTCAACTCACATGGCTGTCCACAAAACTGATCATGTTGTCTATGCCTTTGTAGCGAGACCATTAGATACGATGAAATCCCAGCTGAATTTAGAGTAGAGGCTACAGAAAGAAGCCAGGAACTGATTGAATGTATTGCTAACTCAGATGAACAATTGGGGGAGCTGTTTCTGGAAGAGAAGATCCCTACAGTTACTGATTTAAAGGTAAATGATGATTCTTGTGGAACCTGTATTATTTATTAGAGATTTTTCAAAGCCTCCTAAGGGTTTCAGGTGCCTAAATACCATTACAGTTGTTCTTTATATTACCCAAAGTGTGCCAAGTGCTACATAATGGAGGGCCACCATTACCCTGTAAAGTGTGCCTTTACCTAGAGGCACCACCTCCCTTGGATGCGAGGCACATTTGCTTCCTACATCAGCTCAGATGGCTAACAAGGCTGCCAGATGTTTTGGTGGGTTTTGTAATGTGGACAGAGAACTGGACTGACACTGCCAAAAGACTGTGAGGTCTGGAGTGGATTTGAACTTTTATGTGCCCTTCATAACTCTGATAGTCTCTGTAAGTATGTCCAGACTTCACACTAAGTCCAAGTTTGTGGGACTCAGGCTTGTGGAGTCAGTGTTTCCAAGCCAGTGCTTGAGTGTCCACACTGCATTGTAAACCTGGATCCAGGTGTCTCCTCTGTGCTAACAGGACCATACTGCACTACACAGAATTTGTGATTCAGGTCTCTTGATGTGACCTACTTCCACACTGCATAATGACAGGGCTTGGACCTGAGTTACAGCAGGACTCCCGCTCTGACCCACCTTCTAGCAGGTTCCTAGGACCTAGGTCCTGAGTGCTTGCTGACCTGTGTCAAGCTGATTTGTTTGTGGACAGAAAGGAAGTCTGGGCTCAAACATGAGTCAAACCCTAGGTTTAGTGTTCAGCAAAAACGTATTCTCTATGCCCTTCTGAATCTTTGAGCCATCTATTTAGTCACACAGGTTCTGTAAGCATTAGTCTGTCACTGTTGATGGCCCTGCTGATATTGAGGTATAGAGATTATGACTTTCTCAGTCACACAGCAATCCGGTAGCAGTGCTGAGAATATATACAAACTTCAGAGGGAATTCTGCACCAAAAAATTAAATATTCTGCACCAAAAATTTTTACTAATTTTGTGCACAATATTTTAAAATTCTGCATATTTTAATTGTCAAAATAACACAAACACAATAACAATATAGTCACACCATTTTCAATTATATTGGTAATTTATTTCAAAATACTTGTCATCAGATAATTGAAAATAGTGTGATTATATTGTTTGTGTGTTATTTTGACAATTAAAATATGCAGAACTTTGCAGAATTTTAATTTTTTTGGTGCAGAATTCCCTCAAGAGTACCACGGTTCCAGCTTTGAATGTATTTTCGGTATCCCAGGAAAGTGGCCAAATCCATGCCGATAAGTGGGCACGATTTCACTGAATTGAACCCACTTAGGCTATGCTGAATTTAACTCAGACTTGATCATGGAAATCGTAACTTTAAACATAGCTTTAGATTTAAAAGTGCCTTTGTCAGCATCTCTTTACTCTGATAACAAAGGAGTCAATGTGCAATTGCTATTTTGTAATGGTTTCCTGTTCTGTTCATGTTCTTATACTGCATGCATCACCATAGGAAGCAGCCCCCTGTGCCTGCTATTAATGGTGTATTATGGAGGCACAATAGTCACTCAAAGTTAGGGATGCATTGAAGGTTCTATTGTAAACTTTATTTGGATGCTCTGGGTTCCTAACTTTTGATTCGAGTAAGTGCTTTGTTTGTTCCTTTTATGTATGTAATGCAGATTAGGATTGAAAGAATATTGATTTTTGGCTCCATGGAGTTTTAATCATGAATTTGCTGTCCAGCATGTGCTCTGGCTTCAGGAGCACTCAGAAAGCTTATACCTCAAGATGCTATTAAAACGTGTCATGATGGGAAAAAGCCTGATTTTTCAGAGGTGCTGAGCAGCTGTTGCTCCCACTGACTTCAGTGGGAATTCTGGGTGCTCTGCACATTTGAAAATCTGATCCACTGTGCTTTATTTGATGAGATGTAAGGGCAAGAAAAACTAACTGACCCACTCATAAAGCACCCTCGCTGCTGAGTGACTAAGACAGTCCTTAATAGTGGCCATAGAGAACTGCAAAGCTCTTCTAGCCAGAGGAGGGAGTGTTGCAGTAATCTGTGCACTCTGTGTTCCTGTTGTGATCTGCTGTAAGAGAGGAGTGATTCTAAGGGTATGTCTACACTACGGGATTATTCCGATTTTACATAAACCGGTTTTGTAAAACAGATTGTATAAAGTCGAGTGCACGGGGTCACACTAAGCACATTAATTCGGCAGTGTGCGTCCATGTACCGAGGCTAGCGTCGATTTCCGGAGCGTTGCATTGTGGGTAGCTATCCCGTAGCTATACCATAGTTTCCGCAGTCTCCCCCGCCCATTGGAACTCTGGGTTGAGATCCCAATGCATGATGGTGCAAAAACAGTGTCGCGGGTGATTCTGGGTAAATGTCATCACTCATTCCTTCCTCCGTGAAAGCAACGGCAGACAATCATTTCGCGCCCTTTTTACCTGGATTGCCCTGGCAAACGCCACAGCATGGCAACCATGAAGCCCGTTTTGCCTTTTGTCACTGTCACCGTATGTGTACGGATGCCGCTGACAGAGGCGGTACTGCAGTGCTACACAGCAGCATTCATTTGCCGTTGCAAGGTAGCAGAGATGGTTACCAGTCGTTCTGTACCGTCTGCTGTGCCATTGTAAATTGGCGATGAGATGACGGTTATCAGTCGTTGTGTACCGTCTGCTGCTGTCATGGGTGCTCCTGGCAGGCCTTAGCTGAGGTTGGCAGGGGGCGCAAAGACAAAAATGGGAATGACTCCCCGAGTCAATCCCTCCTTTATGGTTTATCTAAAAAATAGAGTCAGTCCTGCCTAGAATATGGGGCAAATGTACTAGAGAACCAGTGTATCAGAGAACCAGCGAGCACAGCCGTTCCGTGTCAGATCCCGCAGAAATGATGAGCTGCATGCCATTCACGGGAGGTATCCCTGCAACAACCCCACCCGTTGATTCTCTTCTCCCCCAACCTTTCTGGGCTACTGTAGCAGTGTCCCCCATTTGTGTGATGAAGTAATAAAGAATGCAGGAATAAGAAACACTAACTTTTTAGTGAGATAAAATGAGGGGGAGGCAGCCTCCAACTGCTATGATAGTCCAGGCAGTACAGAATCTTTTCTTTAGACATGAAAGCAGGGGTGCTGATGGAACTCAGCCCCCAGTTGCTATGATGACGGTTACCGGCCATTCTGTACCATCTACTGGGAATGACCGGGAGTCATTGCTATTTTTACCCAGGCGCCCCCCGGCCGACCTCACCTAAGGCCATCCAGGAGCACTCACGGACTGATGACGAGGATGGCTATCAGTCCTTTTGCATGGTACCGTCTGCCACTGGGGAGGGGAGGGGAGAGGATGCTGCTATTCATTGCTGCAGCACCGCATCTACCAGCAGCATGCAGTAGACATAGAGTGACACATAAAAAAGTAAGAAATGATTTTTTTCCCTTTTCTTTCACGGGGGGGAGGGAGGGTAAATTGACGAGATATACCCTGGAACACCCCGGACAATGTGTTTGACCCTACAGGCATTGGGAGCTCAGCCAAGAATGCAAATGCTTTTCGGAGACTGCAGGGACTGTGGGATAGCTGGAGTCCTCAGTACCCCCTCCCTCCCTCCATGAGCGTCTATTTGATTATTTGGCTTTCCGTTACACTTATCACACAGCACTGTGCTGTGGCCTCTGTCTAAAATAGCCTGGAGATTTTTTCAAATGCTTTCTCATTTCGTCTTCTGTAACAGAGCTGTGATAGAACAGATTTGTC
Organism: Gopherus flavomarginatus; assembly: GCF_025201925.1. Lineage (NCBI taxonomy): Eukaryota > Metazoa > Chordata > Testudines > Testudinidae > Gopherus > Gopherus flavomarginatus. Next base: position 91,528,139 of record NC_066624.1, read on the forward strand.
TCCCCATACAGCAATCAGATCCAGTATCTCCCTTATGGCCCATGCTGGAGCTCTTTTTGGATTTGGGACTGCATCGCCACCCGTGCAGATCAGAGCTCCACGCTAGGCAAACAGGAAACGAAATTCAAAAGTTCGCAGGGATTTTCCTGTTTACCTGGCCAGTGCATCCGAGTTCGGATTGCTGTCCAGAGCAGTCACAATGGTGCACTGTGGGATACCGCCCGGAGGCCAATACCATTGATTTGCGGCCACACTAACCCTAGTCCGATATGGTAATACCGATTTCAGCGCTACTCCTCTCATCGGGGAAGAGTACAGAAACTGGTTTAAAGAGCCCTTTATAGCGATATAAAGGGCCTCGTTGTGTGGACAGGTGCAGCGTTAAATCGGTTTAACGCTGCTAAAATCGGTTTAAACGCGTAGTGTAGACCAGGCCTAAGAGTTTGTTGTTGGTAGTACCCAGTGGGATGTCTGATAAATTTGTAAATTTGTATATTCAGTGTGGCCTTGCTCTTATCTCCTCTCCTGAAAGCAAATTAATTAGTGTTATTTAATAGCTGTGACAGAGCAAAGGCAGGTTTACTTATACTAATTTTTTTCAGTGGCAGGCAACCAAGTTCTTGTTTAAAATATTTTTTCTTGGAAAACATGTTGGCTATCAATCCTGAAGGTCACAGTTTTAGTGGATGATGTTCATTAAGGATCAAGTGCTTAAACAAATACCTGGTTCTCTGCTACTAAAACATTATTTACAAGAAATCCTGTCTGATGTACCCCAGCTCCTCAATGGAATGAAAATGATTTTCACAAAAAAAGAAATAAAATTACTTCTGTATCTCTAAAAAATTATTGCTGATGAGAATTGAATGGAACCATAGATTTCCAGTGTCTCATTAGGCTGGCAAAACAGGAATAGGCATTAACAAAATTAAATAGGTTTCCAAAACGCACACACTTGATGACCAGTTAAGCAGAAAAGATGACAATGGAATCTCTTTTTTGTGCATGAATTTTGGTATATCTTCAAATACTAAAAAAAAAGGAGAAAGAAAGAAAGGAAAAAGCATCCAGCAAGATTTGTTTTTCCTATTCAAGAACTGTAAGTTTTTTTCCAGTATCCTCCTTATGAACCATTTTGCTATTTCAAAATATTCTTTCAATCAAGAGAGCTTAAAAATAAACTGCAAGGTAGATGGTTTGTGCTTATGGAAAAGGCAAGTAAAATTATTTAATGTAAAGGATTATTTAATCCTTTTTTGCAAGTAGTTTGAGTTTTAGGATATTTTATAAAAGTCCTGTTTACATGCAAGTGCCATGTGTATCTGTAATGCCTCATGCTTAGCCCTGACCTCAGTGCAAATTGATTCCAGCCCTTCATTTAAGAGATCTTGAGCCTCAAGCGTAAACTTCAGGCCTAAATTTTCAAAACTGACTAGTGATTTTGGGTGCTTTAATATGAGTGCTCAGTAATTTATAAAAATTGGGCCCCTTTAAATTGGGCAGACAAATCACTAGACTAAATTTTCCATAATTGACCTTTGGTGAATGGAGCCCAAAATGGCCTTCACTGGTGGTGATCCTGGGTTGCATTTACATTCAAAAAGTGATCTTGGGGGTAAAAAGGTTGCTACATACATCATTAATGCTATAACAATGCTTCCGGTCCAACCCTGTCCCTTTATGAATGATTATCATATTTTGTTCTTGTTAACCATGTTTGGTTTGGTTAACTTTGTTTGGCACCTTGTAAGGCGTAAGTAAAGAGACAATCCCTGCCCAGCAAAGCTGACAATCTGAACTGCTACAGTGTTAAAGGCAACTACGTTTGGTTCTATGTATATAATATTGGAATTGCTACAAAATTAGAAGTAATTCATAAATGTTTTTCTAGCTTGCAATCAGAAGAGCAACACTGAAAAAGTCCTTTACGCCTGTGCTTGTGGGAAGTGCTTTGAAGAACAAAGGAGTGCAACCCCTTCTGGATGCTGTCTTAGACTATCTCCCAAATCCATCTGAAGTCCAGAACTATGCTATTCTGAACCAGGAGTGAGTGCCAGAGGGAAGAGGGTGGGGAGGACAGGTTTATTTTATGGGTGTGCAGAGTGCTTATAGAATCAGGATTTCAAGCAGGTTCAAAAAAAACAGAGCAAGAAATCTTAACAAAATGCATGAATAATACAATTCATTAGTCGCTTTAAAGAAAAAACATGTATAATAGTGTGTGTAGTAGGCTTGCGTGATAATTAAAAAATGATAAATACCTCCATCAATGGGGCATTCTTTTCACTTGTAGTATAACATTGTTTTACTTCCTCTTAAATATTAAAACTGACATATTTAGTGATCTGGTCAGGTCTTTTTTGTAAGGGTAAAATGATATTAACATCTTAGGTTATATGTAGACTAAGGCATAGGCCATGTTTAAAAATGTCAGGGCATGATTTAAAAAGTATTTGCTATCTCTTACTATAGATATGCCCTCATAGTTTAAAAACAAACAAAAAAAACCCCACCCAAATCTTCAATGCTAACATATATCCTTTTGTGTATAAGTGGTGGTTTGAGTAATCTCCTGTACATATGTGCATATTTTTGGACATCTGTTCATGTAGAAATAAATCTTAGAAGGATGATCAAGTTTCTCTTGCTGTATTTGAGTTGCTCAGATAATGCAGTGATAGGTACAATGTAAAACCTTCATACTTAGAAATTACACTAGTAAATGTTGTTTACCACCCTCCGATCACCAGTATTTTTCAGTTGACTCCTCACCTCTACTTAACCTCCTGCCCTATCATGACCATCCTTCTGTGTTAGAAAGGTTAGATAAAGTTTCTTATGTGATCCATCAGTATTACGTCTGAGCTGTTGAGAGCAGTTACTACTGAGGGTTCTCTCTGCCCTTCTAGCATCCGAGTTGAAATGTTTTCTTTATAATACTTTCATTCCACAATTGCAAGACCAAACCCAGAGGCTCTGAGGTTAGAGCCTCTGAATCGAATAGTAGCATATGGTGCAACAGTCAAGCTAACCCATTCTTGTACCCTTATTGGTATTAACAAGTTGAATTTTTGACCTGCCAGCTGTAGTTGAGGTTCTCATGTGCTTTCCCGCTCTATTCTGTTCTCATGAATACTCCCTATGTTGACATTTACAAGTATGCGTCTCTGCTGCATGACATGGAGGGGACACTTAGCTACAAAGGCCATATCCACACTGCAAAAAAGCACCCGCAGCAGTGAGTCTTAGTGCCCAGGTCTTGTACTAGTGCTACGGTACTAAACACAGCTGTATAGATGTTCCCGCTTGAGCTGGAGCTCAGGCTCTGAAATCCACAACTCAACTACCCCATTCTATCAGAGGCGGAGTGGGAGCATCTACATGGCTATTTCTAGCACCATAGTGTGAGCCTGGTCTGTAGACTTGGGCTCGGAGACTCTCTGCCACATTTACTTTTGTTTTTTTCCAGGGTAAATAGAAATGTTCTGCACTGTCTTTCTTACTATAGAAAATTAGGTCAGTTTAACTATATCGGTCGGAGTGTGAAAAATCCACTCTCCTGAGTGGCATAGTGAAGCTGATATAAATCCCATGTAGACTGCACGAGGTCAATGGAAGAATTCTTCCATCAGTCTAGCTACCGCCTCTCAGGGAGGTGGATTACCTATGCTGATGGGAGAGTCCTTCCCATTGGTGTAGGAAGTGTCTACACTAAAGCGCTAGTGTGGCGCAGCTGTAGCATTTTAACTGTGGACAAACCTTAGGTCTCCTTTCAGAGTAGAATCACACTTCAGTAATATTAACTAATCTTCAAAATACCTGGAAGAGGCAGTAGTGTTCTCTCCATCCTACACATGAGGAGACTAAAACTTGGGAGATTAAGCCAGTTTTGCCCAAGATCATAAAAGGAGTCACTGTTAGAGTTTGGATTTGTACTTGAGACTTTCTGGCTCCCAATTCTGTGTCTGACGCACACCTCTCTCTAATTATACCTGCTTTGAGGATCAGGGGTGAAATCCTGGCCCCTTTAAAGTCAACAGGGGTTTTGCCATTGACTTTAAAGGGGCCAGGATTTCAGTCTAGTTATTCTGTCCCTAGTGCATCTTCCATGAAGAATGAAATATGTGTAATAAAGCGTTGTGCTAGCCACTTCTTCCAGTTGAATTTTAGTGAGATGATGTGAACACTGGTGATAAATAAGTCAGTGCTATAGACCTCCACTTCACTGATGGCTGTAGTTTGTCTGAAGTTGTCTCCAGAGGGCCTGGTCCTGCGATGTGCACAAATCCTACTAGGAGGAGCTGAGCAGCACTTTGTAGCTCCCAAACAAATTCAGTGGGAGTATAGGGCACTCTAGCACCTATCAGGATGGAGCACACAGCCAGAAGAAGCTGCCATGTATTGTCTCGTCACTTAAACTCTCTCCCCCTCACCCTTTTTTTTTTTTTTTAAGGGATTCTAAGGATAAAACCAAACTGCTGCTGAACTCAGTCAGAGATGACTCTGAGCCTTTTGTTGGTCTGGCTTTCAAACTGGAGGTGGGTTATTAATGTTTCTTTTTCATTTGAGAGGAATTTATAGTTAAGCAAGAACAATTGAGGCACAGGACATTTCCTGGGAGATCTGATATAAGTAAGGTTTATCTGCACTGGGACATTAATGGCAGCTTGTCATTAATCCTCAGGAAATGTCTTATGCAGGGATGGTTATTGGTTTTGTAAATGAAACATACTAGAGTTTTGTTTAAAAGCTTTCTGATAAATGTGTCTATTTGTGCATATGACGCATTTATTACTTCATTATTATGTTCATGACATGGCTGAGCTAAGGATTTCTAGCAGATGGATGCCCGTACATTAGCCAGTTGACTTGCTTCATTTACCTTTTTCATGCTGCCAACATCTGATCCTAGCTGATTGACTTAGAGTGTTGAATACAGCTTCTGTTAGTCACCTTAAAGACATACTGTACCCACATTCATTATTTGTGACATGGGTAGAGAACAGAGCAAACGAAACCAAAGGGATCTGCCATAATTTTTATAGCTCAAATCTCTCAAAAGGGGCAGAAGGATAAGAATTCTTCCATTCGGTACATGGTAGATCTTTAATGCTGTTTCTAATTATTACAGTATGTGGCACCCTGCGTAAGGCACCACATGTACTCTGGTTGGCTAGCAAAGGAATTTGACTCTAACATTCAGTATGCACTAAATTCTGGGGACTTATTTTTTAAACCAGCTTTTTATTTCATGAGCATAGCTTTGATCTCAAGATGAATTACCAGGAAAAAGCATTAACAAATGGAAGTAGGATGGGGTGAGGTGATGCAGGTATAATTAATCTTGCCTCAGAATCAGAGTGGTGTATGGACTAGATGATCTCTTATGTTCCTCAGCCCTAAATTTCTGTGATTTTAATTGTGGGTGAAAACATGGATGGCCTCTAACGTGTACTACTGTACCTTACCAGAGCCAGTAGATCTTATGAGATAGAAGGCAAAAAAATAAGAGAGACATAATCAAGAGGTAGGAATAAAGTGACAATGAAGCTGATATGCCAGGAGGAGAATAGCAAGGACATTGGTTGTTTCTTTAGGACAGGCCCAGAGGGCGGTGATGTCATTTAGTCCAGTTAGAACCTTTTTACTGTCTGGCAAAAGAGTTAGTGATGTATTGGTAAATGGCAGGTCCTGGTACATGGTGATGACCGTGAAGAGGATGCTGACAGTAGCCCACGTGGTGATGCTGCTCCCCATTGAGTTACATTTTTCTACAGAAAAATGCCCTAAACAATTGTTAATTGTTCCAGATAGCTCATTTATGGACATCGCTGCTTCTTAAGATGATTCTGGCTTATTGCTGTAACAATTTTGTAGCTTCAACAGAAGGCTTGAAAACCCCATATCAGTTATTTTAGTCTAGACAAACTCATTTAGCCCATTTCTTTTGACTCCATTCTGTGCTGTCTTTTACCTCCATTTTTATACCTGTGTTTGTGACCTTCCTTGCCTCTTTCTTCCATTTTGGCTCAGAATGACGTTTTATAATCTTAAAAATAGCTGTGTTGTAACATATTTGTAGGGTCAGCAGCTATCCTGGCTCCCAAAGCCCGATGGAGCTGCTGAGCTCTGGTCTCAGTGCTCCTTTGATGTCTGTGCCTGTTGCCACAGACAGACAAGTAAATCTTTAAATGGAGATCTTACTATCAGAGATCTAGTTAATAAAGACTGCCAATACATTTCTTTATTTTAATAACTTTTTTACATTCTGCTGTGTCTGAATGCATCTAAACATGGGAGAATTTGGAAATTTTAAAATGGTTGCATTCCTGATACACATCACATTTTTTCAAAAGGATTTGATTTTTCCACTTTTTCTGGGTTGAAAGCTGTTGTTACCTTCCTTCTCTGTGGTTGGAACTGTAGCTGAAAAGTTTTGCCTTCCTTTGATTTATCACAAATAGTTTCAGAGGGAAATGTTATATTCCTTTGAAAAGCTGGAAAGGAGGTGAGTTTGTGCATACATGAGAGGGAAAATAAGGCTTAAAATGAAAACGTGGTTTCATCTTTAATTATAGAGTAGGGACAGAGGTCTCTGTCATATGAAACATTACCATCTGGATTGCTAGGATGCCATGGCATACATTTTAGCAAGCTAGCTTTTGGACTGGTGAGTTGGAAACTTCTCAGGAGATGCCAGATTCTACCCCAGAGTTGAGAGAAGGTTTGACTGTTTTAGAAATGTAGATGAAATTCTTTTTGATGTATAGTTTCAAACTTAGAAACCCAAATTAATGGTGCTTTAGCAACAGTCAGAGCAGAGTGCATATAGAGTAGCTGTGCTGTTGACTCTCATGGTGGTTCTAACCTTTATCTCCATTTTTTAATGCCATTTGCAGGCTGGCCGTTTTGGGCAGCTAACGTACATTCGAGTTTATCAGGGGATGTTGAAGAAAAGTGACTACATTTACAACACCAGGACAGGGAAAAAGGTGCGAGTGCAGAGACTGGTTCGCATGCATGCAGACTCGATGGAGGTAAGTGTCAGAACTAGAAATAGAGGAAAATTTTTGGATGCTGTTATCTGTCCTTGAAGCATTTTTGAAAAGTTGAGGTGCCTGTTCAGCATCTCAAAATAAAGCAACACAGGGCAAAATTCTTCTCTCACTTGACCCATGTTACCCTATTTCCTTTAATAGAGTTCCAAATGTGGAACGGGAAATTAAAATCTGCTCCATTGTATTTTTTTTTCCCAGTTGAGTTGGAGAATTCTCCACATATGTCTGTTCTCCACCCCTGACACCTTATAACAGGGGTCGGCAACCTTTCAGAAGTGGTGTGCCAAGTCTTCATTTATTCACTCTAATTTAAGGTTTCAGGAGGGGGTTCAGGGCATAAGGCTGGAGTGGGAGGGTTCAGGAATCAGGGCAGAGGGCTGGGTTGTGTGGGCGGGTGTAGGGCAGAAGGCTGGGTGTGGAGGGGGTTCAGGGTCAGGGCAGAGGGCTGGGTGTGTGGGGAGGGTACAGGGCAGAGGGCTGGGTGTGTGGGAGGGCTCAAGGGTCAGGGCAAAGGGCTAGGGGCGGGGTGGGGGGTGTAGGACAGAAGACTTAGTGTGTGTGTGGAGGGGGGGTCAGGGCAAAGGGCTAGGGTGCTCGGCTCGTAGGGTTGCTCCCAGCCCCCTGCCCTGAGCGGCTCATGGCAGGGAGCTGGAAGGGATATGCCCTGTTCCACCCCCTTTCCCAAGGCTCCGTCCCTACCTCTTTCTGCATCCTCTATGGAGCTGCATGCAGGCTGCTGCTTTTCCCCCTCCCACTCACTAGGGCCATCAGCTGATTGGCACAGGGAGGGAGAGGGGGCAGGGCAGGAAAGCACCACGCTGGGGGAAGAAGCAGGGGAGGGGGAAGCTTGGCTGCCGCAGAACCAAGCTTCTGCCTCCTGCCCCCACAGGGGAGAGCGGTGGGCAGGGGGGCTGAGTGGGGTTGGGGGCCAGGACTGTGGCAGGCGGCTGTGTGCCGCTCAAAATCGGCTCGCATACCGTGTTTGGCACGCGTGCCGCAGGTTGCCGACCCCTGCCTTATAACATGGCTCTTGGCCATCTGACTGAAGAAGGTTAGATGTCACTTTCTCCTTTTCAGCTTCCTTATTCATGTCTATTTTCCCAAGCCTATTTCCTAGCTCCCCCAATGAAATAGCTCTGCTATGAGGTTTTTAATATAATTCTCAAACTAAAAACTACCTCCCAAAATGCTACAAAAACTACCCCATCCAGAAAACATGCAACTGTGGAAAGCAAGTAGGTTTGCTTCTAGAGTTCTTGCAACCTAAATCCTATGGGCAAGTCAAGAGTGCGTGAAAGTTAGCAAGTGATGTGCTTAGCACCCTTCCTCTTGGGCTAGCTAATATTGAAACTGAGACCCCTTTATGAATTAGCACTGAAGATTTTGGTGTCAAGTTTGTATCCAGCTGTTTACAGCACATTTTTATCAAAGCTGATGTAGTTGGGGATTGGTCCTGCTTTGAGCAGGAGGTTGGACTAGATAACCTCCTGAAGTCCCTTCCAACCCTGATATTCTATGATAGCTGGAATGTTCAAGTAGTTAGCCTCTTAAGCCCCTTTTGCAAATCCCAATCCAGTCTTTTTTATCATAGTTCTTACCACTTGAAACCAGATGTAGCTGTGTGTGTATATTAGATATGCTTTGCCATTTCCTTTTAATACCCTGTATATACCTAACCTGACTTTCTCTTCTTAGGATGTAGATGAAGTTTATGCAGGAGACATATGTGCATTGTTTGGAATTGATTGTGCTAGTGGGGATACGTTCACTGATAAAACCAGTACTGACATTTCCATGGTAAGTACAACTTTTTTCATGGACCTGATCCATCATCACACCTTGGGACTTAATCGGGTTTTTATTCTTTCAGTTCTTAAGCCACTTTACTTAATTTAAATGCTCTGATTATTCAGACAAAGGATATCTACTGAAAATAACCTTTAGAAACATTTCTGATGCCAGTTTAGATTCCTTAAAAATGATACAAGCATGTAAAATTGCGGTATATATGTAGGCATGTATATAAGATACTATACACACACAATACCACGTCAGCTCTCAGGGGAGGTATAATGACAGTTGGGTATAATAGGTAAAATGTTTTTTGTGTTTGTCAATATAAATAGAAAATTTGGAGTTAAAAACATGGAAGCCAAACCATTTAACTAACTAGAAGAACCACAGTCCAGAAAAAAGGTAACTTCACATTCAAGCAACAGTATTAGAAATATTTTTCTTATAATTACTGTATGTATTAGAGTACAGTTTTGTCCTCGTCTTGAGAGGAACTAACAGAATTTAGTAGGAAAATTGGGAAGGAGCTATCGTGCTTTAAAAATATGTGATAAGGCAAAGTGCTTTAAAAAGAGAGAGAGCTGTAATACTAATGCAGATATGTTGGTGGTTTGTCATGTACAATATATAAAATAATTTATCATCATCACTCCCATAACTGCATTGGTTGTTGGGGCACCATCACTGATGAGCAATCAACCATTAAATCATTAGCTTAAGATTTTAAAACCTTTTTGATATACATAAAAGAATTGTAACTAGTCAGTTTCCTTTACTATGTTTGAAATGATGTTAGGTCAGAAGAATTCTTGGTTCTAATACATGTCCACTTGTGGCAATGTTTATCCAGTTTTATAATTCAATAAAAAAAAATTCTTCCCATTACCCGAAATTATAAACCTGTACTAATATCACTCACTCATGCTTGCAAAATAGTTGAATACGTTGTATATATGAATGTCATGCTCACCTCATCCCACTGTCCTTCAGCATTTATTGCATAAGATTTGAGCTTGGCAAATGGGCAAGCTCTTATCCCTTTCCTTCCACCTTAGTACTCTTCCTTCCTTCCTCAGGAGGGCTGGTGGTGATCAGGGTAGTATTCTAGTACAGATTTAGATCTCTTCCATGCACACCCTTCATTCCCAATGCCGTAAGACACAAGCCCAAACTACACACAATAAAGGGTGGATCAAGGACAGGGTGACAGTCTTAAATCTGAATTTTCCTGGCTTTGTGATTGTAGGAACACAACATTATTTTAATTGAACTTTTACCTAGAGATATATACCTATCTCCTAGAACTGGAAGGGACCTTGAAAGGTCATTGAGTCCAGCCCCCTGCCTTCACCAGCAGGACCAAGTACTGATTTTTGCCCCAGATCACTAAGTGGCCACCTCAAGGACTGAACTCACAACCCTGGGTTTAGCAGGCCAATGCTCAAACCACTGAGCTATCCCGTTTAAAAAGTTAAACATTTAAATTATTAAAATTGTCGTTTAATCAGTTAAATGATTAAAGGGAGGGGAGCTAGGGTGGCTGGGGTTGGCGAGCCGGCATGGGGCTGCTCCGGCTGGTGGGGCTGAGGTTAACGGTTAGGTTCGGTTAACCGGGGAGACTAATGCTTACCAGTTTACCATTTAGTATTTTGCATCCCTACTTTTACTATGTCAGATATAAATCTGAACAAGACCATGTAATAAAAATAGTCACCTTTGTTTGGAACCCATAGTCTCTGGGACCAAAACTTCAGTTTTCTGCTATGATCGCATTGCCAGCTGTACTGAAACTTATTTGACAACTGTTCCTTTTTTACTACTACAGGAATCGATTCATGTCCCTGAACCTGTCATTTCAGTAGCCATGAAGCCTTCCAACAAGGTAAGAGCCTGTCAATCAAATTTATAGCCAATAATACAAAACTTTCAGTCTGAGTTCCCTCCCCTATCATTCTACTCTTGTCATTTTACAGTTTATTGAGGGAAACACTCTGGATTTGTCTATGCTGTGAAAATGAGTGGTGTCTTAAAACATGTTAGCTGATGCATTTATCAACATGCTACTCATATTGTTTAACATGCGAATTAAATGTGTTAGCTGGCCCTGATTAGCTTTAGGGATTTATCTACCTTTAAGAAAAAGCTATCCGCTAAATCAAGGTAAAAGGTGTTAACCTGCATATTCACTAAGGAAAAGATTGGGGTTAGCTAATGCTGACCTAATCATGACCTCTTTTCCTACTCTAGAGGTGTTCTTGCTTTGTGGTATGGCACATGCAGGCACACTTACAGGAGTTTGGAGAATGAACCTGATTATAAGCTTATGGATCTGTTTGGGATGGCAAATCCTTGTACTTCTTATTGGGAGGGAACAGTGCTAGCTAGTTAGGATGAACTTTTCAGACCTTTCTATCATCTGCTGTTCACAGAATGTTGAATAAAGTTAATTTATTTTGCATGTGTGTACTTTTTTTTTTTTTTTTTTTTTAGAATGACCTAGATAAATTTTCAAAAGGCCTGAACCGGTTTACAAGAGAAGATCCTACCTTTAGAGTCCACTTTGACAATGAGAGCAAAGAGACAATCGTTTCTGGAATGGGAGAACTGCACTTGGAAATCTATGCTCAGGTGATTATAAAAACTGAATCTGAGACGTATGCAGTTGAGTCTTGGCTGGGAAAAGTATTGCTCTTTGCTTTCTGCCCTAGGATATTGTGTAGTGCTGCTGTGCACTTTAAAAACATCTGCCACAATCTTTCATGTAGGTGGGCTAAGTGATCACAAGATACAGGCCCTGATTCTGCAGTTGTGACACTATGCTTGTGTGGTGCCAGTGGGTAGAGTTTGGGCGGAAAGCTGTTTTGAGATTTCAAAGACTTCCCACTGCACATTGGGATGAAACTGATCTTTTGCCATGTGTTGTCAAAAAAAAAAAAAAAGTCAGCAGCCTGGTAATTGGGGCAGTCACCTGGAATGACTTGGACATAAGTCCAAGTTTATGGTGTGAATTAGGCAGAGTAGAGATTTGAACCAAGGTCTTCCACATTCTGGGTCTGAGCCACAATCACACCCATCCTGGATTTGGGAAACCTTGATGAAAGTATCATCAAAACTGACCTTTTCCTGTGAAAACATCCATTTTGATGAATCGGCAATTTCCAAAGAAAAACCATTTCCTCGAAAAATTCCTCACAAGCTGTACTAGCAGTGCTGTGCAAACGTGCACAATTCCACTTGTTTAGATCCAATGGAGGGTTGGGGCCATAATTCATCAAGGATTTTTGGATCTCCAGAATGAAAAGCACTAAAATATTAATGCAAATAATTATTAGCTGCTTAAGTGGGTGGTTTTATAAATGTCTAGATATAGATATTTGTACATTTCTTTAGTCATCTTTCCTGGGCATTAACAGTTTTAGCTGAAGGCTTTCTTCAAAATCAGACTTTGGTCTGAAATTTTTTACCTATTAGTACAAACATGACCTAAGATTACTATAATTAAAATTTCAGAAGAGTACTTTCTTCCCTGTTTGCTCATTTTGTACATTTGGCAGCCTTTTGTTTACAGTGAATGTCACCATAGCCAGTTTCCACTGTTTAGCAACAGAAAGGAGAAAAAGCTCTAAAAATTATAAAGGAAAATGGGTTGTAAAACTAATTGGCAGGGACATCTGGAGTCTATATGAGGTTATTCCCTTAAAACTAGTTTTGACTTTATAAAATGTATGGTATTTCAAGATGTCAGTGTCCCTTTAACAATTTTATATAACACTAAATGGAGCTGGCATTTTATAGAACATAGAAAATCTTGTACAGGTGAAATCTGAATAAGAATATTGCTGTTACCTGTATTGTGGAACACTTCCAGTTCAGAAGTTACTGCTCCTAAACAGGGATTATATCAGAATGACAGTGACATGCAGTTTATTTTTTTCAAACTGCTTCAATGACTGTGATCAAAGACATTGTCACTGACAGGAACAGTCCTGGATTTTTTCTGCTTTCTCTGCAGCGAATGGAAAGAGAATATGCTTGTCTTTGTACCATGGGAAAGCCTAAAGTTGCCTTTAGAGAGAGCATAACAGCACCTGTACTGTGAGTATTCTCCCTATCCAGCATAATACACCAAATTAGCCAAGCACTGAGACATTTTATTATATCTTCATCAAACATTTACACTACAGAGAAGAAATACATAACATTTATTTTGATTTGTTTGGGCATGAAGTAAAATACACATGGAAGGAATAGAGGGTTTCACTGAGTGAGTGAGGATATTGTTTATCACTTAGTCTGTCTATACACCTGTCTACATATATTACTTCTCCATCACCATAGCTTCGGAGCATCTATTATTGCCATATTGGATATGCTTCTAGTCCTGCTCTGCATGTTTTGGCTGACAGCTGTTCTTTATTACTTTAACTCCATGCTGTGGATGCCAAAGAACTTGCATTTGCCAAGGAATAATTTCCTGTGGATAAAACATACATAATATACTGGAGAAGACTGGAAATTTTCTTAGAACAATACTGAACTAGAATACTGATTGCTGTTTAAGAAATAAAAACAAGTGCAGGACTTTAAAAGAAACAAATACAGTGCTTTGTACTGCAATTAGTTGGCTAATTCCTTTCAGGAGCTTCCCTCCCCACAGATGACTAAAATATGGTATGTGTTGTTCACAAGATGCAAATATTAATGAAGATGCAGTGCATGTCTGAATGGTAATATTTGTAATGGGAGGGGAATCTCATGTTATCTGTGTATGATTTTGCACTAAACAGTATCTAAAGCTTTGAGTCTAAAACTTTTTCCTTAAATCAAATGCAAATTATTTTCTTTGGAAAAAAGGATTTACTTGAGACACAGTACTGTGTAGTAAGCTGGTGCCATTTTGGGAATCTAAGGTGCTGCTGCCAGTGCCATGCCCAGTGTGTAGGGCAGCTCCATGGCCTGATCCAACAGCTCTTTGTGGACCTTGCCCTCCTGCTGGTTGAGTACACTGCTTTCATTCCTTCCGGGTTATAGAGGACCCCCCCCCACCCCCATGTCTCTGGTTATCTTCTGTGTCCAAATTTCTCCAACACATGAGCATTTTGGTCCTTGTGAGGGCGTTTAAGCAGATCTGGATTTTTTTTGGCTCCTCTTCTTGTCTCCTTCAGCCGTGGCCAGAAAGGGGAACAGACCACCCTAGCAATAATTTCCCCTTGATGTAGAGGTCTGAGAGCAGCTGCTCAAAGAACCTCCTCCACCTCACAGGAACGGGTCAGGAATTTCACCCTTTTCTCTTTAGTTTTTGTTGTCAGTTAGAATTATAACCAAATAATTTAAGATCCCTGAAGCTCTGACATAAGTGGAGACACTTGGTCTGCTACCTGCATACAAAATAAGGCAGAGTACTCTGGAGAATGCAAGGTGGATGGGGTCGTCTAGCCCTGTCATGCAGCCAATCTACTGGCCCAAGCATCAGGGTGAAGGGGGAGCACATCAGTCTGTCTAACGTGGAGGGTTCTGGAAAAAGAATTCATAGGTGGTAATCTAATTTTCCCTTTTGCTTGACAATAAAACTTTTACCTGTGAAACAATATCATGAAGTAGGACCGTGTAGTCAAATTCCAAGTAATCATCGTTTCTTTTCTGGAACCAACATAAAGACAAGACAATAAGGACTGAGATTTAAGTTACCTTTTCATTAATAAAAACAGTCATTTAGTTGTACTTGGCGGCAATAAAATGTCCGAAATGTTACAAAAGAGCAATGTATAAAACAGATGAAACTTAGTTTTGCTCTATGCTGAACTTCATTTAATCACAGAATAACATCTGAAAGACAGAACACAAAGTTTAACTCCACACTGACTGCTCAAACAGCTCTGTTTATAAAGTCAGACATGACTAATGTAATGTTCTCTTTCAAGGAAAATACTGGGTTTATTTTCCAAAACAATTTGACTTTTTTAGTGTTGACTCATTTTCAATGTACTTATGTTACTATAGAGACTCTTTGCTTTGGTTGTGTGTTTAGATTTTTGTGACTGTGAATAATTTAGGGTTTGGGCGAAGAAGCTGAGGAGAGCAATTGGTCATTTAAGAAAATCCAAAGTTACATGGGAAGCTAGTACATATTTTAGGGAAAGCAAATCTTGCTACAAAAATACCTGATCTGGGAAGCTAGCAGCAGCAATCAGTTGGATTAGTCCTCCAACCGCTGATACTGCTGTTCATAATATAATCTTGGATGGGAGAACACTGCCAGATGGAATCCCATAGAAGTTAGTTCTGTTTCTGTCGATACTAAACACTAGTTCGATACCTCTTGTTTCAAGCGTAGCAAATGTTTGCATGTGCCATTGTCCAGTCAATTGGGGCAGTTAATCACTATGTCCATAATATATGAATATTTCAAGGCCAGATCTAATCTGAAAGGTGTTGGAATTTAGAGAAATTGTATCCTCTTGCATAAATGTTGGATATAGGTGTTTAAACTTCACCATGCAGAGATACGAAAAAATTGTTCCCTTGGGTGAAGAGGTTAGAGCAGGGTTGGACAAACTTTTTGGCCCGAGGGCCACATCTGGGTATGGAAATTGTATGATGGACCATGAATGCTCATGAAATTGGGGGTTGGGGTGCAGGAGCGGGTGAAGGCCCCAGCTGGGAGTGCGGACTCTGGGCTGGGGATGAGGGGTTGGGGGTACAGGATGGTGCTCCAGGCTGGGACCTAGGGGTTTGGAGGGTGAGAGAGGGATCAGGGCTGGGGCAGAGGGTTGGAGCATGGGAGGGAGTCAGGCTCTGGGTGGCGCTTACCTCAAGCAGCTTCCAGAAGCAGCAGCATGTCCCCCCACTCCCCTCCGGTTCCTATGTGGAGGCACAGCCAGGCAGCTCTGTGCACTGCCCCGTCCGCAGGCGCCGCCCCTGCAGCTTCCGTTGGCCATGGTTCCTGGCCACTGGGAGCTATGGGGGCTGTGCATGGGACGGGGGCAGCGTGAAGCATCCCCTGGCTGCCCCCACGTGTAGGAGCTGGAGTGGGGACATGCTGCTGCTTCTGGGAGTCACATGGAGCAGGGCAAGCCCCCGACCCAGGCAGGAGCTCGAGAGACGAATTCGTCTGGAGGGCTGGATGCAGCCCTTGGGCCATAGTGTGCCCACCCCTGGGTTAAAGGAAGCAGGGGGATGTAGCCTCCCAACTCCAGGGATCTGTGAGAAAGGGAACTCCCTCTTTGCTGCTCCTATGACCTGTTGTCAGCCTCTAAATCCAATCCCTACAGCACACGCATTTCTGCAGGTTTCCAAGGAAGAGGGAAATGATACTTTGGTGTTGGCATTCAGCATACTCAATAAGGATCTCTTCTGCTTGCAAGAAGAGACAATAAGACCCTGGTGTCTCTATTACTTCTTGGTTTTTGCACCTAATAACGGTGAATAGAATGGGACTTTTCAAAAGCGCCTAAATGAGTTAAGAGCACAGATCCCACTAATTTCAAGATCTCAAGTCTGTAAGGTGTGCTAACAAGGAAAATAACTTGTAAATGAAATTATGTTAATAGGGTGAGACATGCCAGGCACTGCAGGAAGTCTCACCAGGGTAACATGTTATAAGAGATGGGTGTGGATGGCAGGATACACAAAAACAGTCTAAAATCTAAGGATAAATGAAATCTGATAATTCTAGTTACCAATAATTTATCTTAACGGTGTATGAAAGGAACACAGCACAGATTTGTAATTTAATCTAATCTAAGTGTTATATGGTGTCTGCTTTTCCCTGTTTTAAAATTTATCTGTTGCAGACAGTTGTGTTAAAATCCACACATGATCCACTCCTGCTCCAAGTCAGCCACCAGAAGGAGAAAAGCTAATTAACAAATTCTGTTCCCAGAATGATATGAACACCACTGAAGTGATGATGCTCAGGTGATTAGTCTTTATCCCCATTCTGTGACAGTTTTTCATTCCCAAAGTGAGTTTGTGACTCTGGGTTTCTTTCACATGCACAATCTCAGCTGAATTAATTGCACATACTGAATGTCCAAAACTGGGCTTTGAACATGTATGATGTCCCCTTAGTTGTTTAACCACCACTGGCATATCATTTAGGATCATGCTGTTGTAGTCTATTCTGAACGTCAGGTCCTATTCTGCGTTCCAGTGTCCAGGATTAATGTGTTTGAATTTTAAGTTGTCTCACAGTAATTACAAAAGAAAATCCATATTTCTTCTTGGCAAGTAGACAATAGAAGCAGGGAGTCAACAGATCTCCACTTGCCTAAACACCATCTATGGTTTTCCTAAGGAAACTTATACTCAGAGAAGTTGACATCTCTTTCTGGTAAGAAATCCACAAGGTCTTTTGGCTGTAGCAGATGGGTTACTTTTGATTAACTTGAAAAGCTATAATTTGTTTTGGCAGCCACAGGCCATGTACTTCTGAATGGTTTATGGCACATCAAGATCAATTCAGTAAGAAGAGATTTTCTGTGGACAATCAGACAGCATAATAAAGATAAAACATGAAATAGTGTCTACATGTTTTGGCCCTTCCCTTAGGGACCATTGCCTTGCTTTTCATGCATTTTATTTTCTTGTCAAACTTAATCAGTGATCACTATACCATATAATTCTGTGAACATTAACTAGCTAATAATGTACTGCTTTAGTCAGCTGGATGGCTGCTTCTGCAGCAGAAGTAATTATTATAGGAATCATTAATAGCCCTCTTTCAGTTTTATAGTTTTAAAAGAGAAGAATTCAGAGGGCATTTCCCAACTACAGGTATATAACTCTTTCAAGGTATGAGCTGCTTCAGTATTCTTTTAAGATACATGTGATTTAGTGAAATGAAACATACAGAAATTAATAAAAGCAAATATAGCAAGAGCAATGTTAAACAAGGTAATATTTGGTGATATGAAATTCAGAATTAAACCGAGACTTCATCCCGTCTTTGAATATCCTTTTAGGTAAATTAACAATGGTTGAAGGCTAGAGTGTTACAAACCAGTACAAACATAGATGGATTTTGATTTTACAGTATGTCTACACTACCTGCTGGATTGGCAGGTAGTGATCAATCTATCAGGGATCGATTTATCGTGTGTAGTGTAGACACGATAAATCGATCCCCGATTGCTCTCCCGTCAACTGCTGAACTCCAGCTCGGTGAGAGGCGGAAGCAAAGTCGACGGGAGAGCAGCGGCTGTTGATCCCATGCTGCAAGGACACGAAGTAAGTGATTCTAAGTCAATCTAAGATACGTCGACTTCAGCTATGCTATTCTCCTAGCTGAAGTTGCGTATCTTAGATCGATCCCACCCCCATTGTAGACCAGGCCTTATTGGAGTTGAGATGCAGCCCATTGCTATTTGTCCTAACTCAGATAGCAGAGAGATGTCAAACAATATTACCGTGACTGATTGTGAGACTGTAGTGTAGACTGAAAGATAAAGGAGAGTATTTTGATATTGTGCAGATGTAAGACTACTGTAAATTGGACCTACAGAGAATATAAATGAAGGAAAGAAAAGTAATAGAAAACCCTAATCAAATGAAGTGATTAGACCAGAAAAAATGTCAAAAGACTTAACTAATAAACTTGCAATACTGTTGTCACCAAGAAACTGTATGAGAAATGGAGCAAAATTAAATTAATGAAGAGAAGACCTAGGAGAACACTCCAGTCATCAAGTAGGCGCATTGTTTCGCTAGAGCAGAAAAAATATTTACTTGGTTAAAAGTAACAAAGAAATTCATAGGAATGGTTTAAAATAGAAATCTTTAATTACTTTTGCTTTGACTCAATCCTAGAGGTATGCTTTTCACATGAGGGGTATGGATCACAGGTGTAGGTTGCCCTGTGCCATAAAGCAGCTCAGTTTTCTGCCAGGAGCATGTTCTTTGACATACTAACTGTTTGGGAGGATTAGGCTAGGTAGGTTTGCTTCTTTATTGATGCACTCTTTGATAGTGATATCTAATTGCATCCATTGTATGAGTGCTCCTGTAACATGGTCTATAAAACATGCAATCACATGAACATGCATGAATTCAGAAATGGGGACACTGAATATTAAATTCCAGAAACACCTTGTACTAATACCATGATTGTGGCATAAATACCTAGAGAGTGCAAGCTGTCCTGTTAGGTTCAGTGTCCTGAATTTTTTTTAGTATTGATATATAAATGCATATGAACTTTGAGGTGCAAAGGATAGAGAGAATAAGGAATAGGTCAGTCAGTATGTACATATTTCAAACTGCTATCTTATACCCTAATCAGGGTAAGACATTGCCTACACAATTTTGTGAATGGTGAGCAAAGAACCAATTTAAAATCTTGACATGTCCAAATCACAGTCAGATTCACAGAATCTGTTCCATTGTATACTTTAAATCTGAATCTACATGTTTCTACTTATCCTCCAGCAATCTATAGTTTTAACAATGGAGTATCCTTACATAGCAGCTTCTCTGAATTTATTCCTAATTATCATCATCCCAGTGCATTGATAGGTGCATTACTTACCACCTGCCTGACATCTCTGATTTGAATCAAATTGTACAATGTGTTTTCAGTGGAGTTCTGCCATATTATATAACCACAGGCCACTCGGGCTAGGTGGCTGATGGGCTCCATTTCTGGGGATGTGTTGCCATAATTGTCTGAGAACCAAAGCAAATAATCTGTATTAAATGTGTGAAAATCTGACCAATTGAAACTAATTCAGTCTCACCCTAGTAGGTAGAATACTGGACTAGGAGTCAGGAGACCTGGGTTCTGTTCCTGGCTCTACCGCAGACCTGCTGTGTGGGAAAGGTCTGTTTCTACCCTTTGTTTGGCTTTTCTATTTAGGTGGTAAACTGTTCAGAAGAGGGATTATCTATTCCAGTGTTCAAGTACAGAGCCTTATACAATGAGGGCCTGGTCTCAGATGGAGCCTCCAGTAGCTATTGTAATGCTAACAACAGTGATAAGCTGTAAGTTTTTAAAGCAAAGCAACTAGCCTAATAAGTATTCAGGAAAAGAGCAATTAAAAAAAAAATTGCAAGTCAGTCAAAACAAATGAACGCTTGCTGCTGCTATGCTTGACACTAAAGTTTGAATGAAGAAGGTGAAGTTTCTGCCAAAATCCCTTCCCTCATCTTCATACCTGGAATATTTTGTGCAACCAACGGTTCTTGAAGGCTCCTGATTCTGTTGTAAAATTTGTTATCTGCTTCATCTGTGTTCTTCCCAAATTCTCCTTCCACTGTAAAATGCACTTGTGGCGCAGTACGTTGGTTGCTCAGAAGATAAAGAATTTCAGCAGTGCAGTTAATGGCATTGTCCTGTTACAGAAATAGTTACATGGATTTAATCCATTTTAATAAAGTAAAATAGATAGTTAATACGCAGAAAACGCCACCATGCATCTATTTTACTGTTTTATGTATTCCCCATTTTTTCTGCAAGTCTGATGTGTGAGAGTATGTGCAGACTATTTCATTAAGATTAAAGCAGGGTCAAAATCTTAATTACCCTGAAAATATATTCACAAACTTTCTGTGTAGTTTATATAGAACATGTCAAAGCTATATATTTAGTGATGGTGCTTTCCCTTTTATATCAATTTGACACAGTATTCTGCTTGTTATTTGATAGAGAAATAGATTCATATGATGTCTGCAAATTGAAGATGTGATCTAACTCATAGTGGATGACACTAAGACATCCTTGTTTTTAATATGCTAGTTGCCTCTCTCAACCAATTGCCATACCATGGTATTGTATAGCAAAAAGTGACTTTTCAGGGCTTTTATGGTGCAAAAACTGGCTGTTTCTTCTTTTGGTTAAATCCAGTCCTATGGCCTGATTACACAAATTTCAGAGCTCCTTTCATTGCTATTGTGCTCCAATTTTACAACCAGATCACTTTTAAATGATTATTTACTGATACAGTCTATAAGCCCAGACAGAGAGCAGGACACCATTATGCTATGTGCTGTCTGTATGTATAATTAAAAGATGATTCTTGCCCTAAAGAATTCACAATTCAAGTATATAAAGCAGAACTCACCTTGTGGAGGATATCTTCTAGTGAAAATTTAAGGTGGTATTTATGCCCAACATCAGGAATGTCCTAAAGTGAGGAAATATTTTTAAAAAGTTAAACTGTTCTATCTTTAATCCTCCTTATTTCTGTACCTGATGGAGATTGTTCAGGTTATTCCTGTGAAGTATGACAATGCACAGTACCACTCTGTACAGTACATATTTAACTCTTTACTTATCTTGTGTGTACATGTGACCAGACTTAAAGTTTAGTCATTTAATACATAGCACCAATGTTCCTGATGTCACATCTGGTTAGTTATTCGTGGTCCAGTTTATTTAAAGTCCAATTGGGTGAAATACATCCAGTGCAGAGGGAACATGAAGAGTCCTAACTGCCACATAAAACCCATCCTTATTGCTCTAAAGCACTACAGTATTACAAATAATAGCCTTGTGTGGACCATGTGCATTGGGTGACTTTCACCCTCCAGGAATTAAGAACTGTATATGGTCTTAAAGTATTTGAGCTGTAAAATGAAAACACTACAGAATAGCATAGACTTATCCTCAAGACTAAGCTAACTGTGTTCTGGAACATGGTACAGTCTCAAATCAAGAGCAGGTCTGTGCTGAGAGAGTCCCAGCTGTTCTGATAGTAACCATGACAATATCTTTCCAGCGTTCTTGGTGGAAAGGTAATAACTGATTCCTCGGCCAATACAGACAGAGCCTAAAATCTCATCAGTACAGTAGGAGCTGCAGTGTTGGCGGGCACAGTTACTACAGAGTAGTCCTTTCCCTCTCCCCAACTCTACTAAACATGTTTCATACTAGCATTGTAGGTGGAATCAAGCTATGTTCCTGAACTGTGCTACCTCCTTGGGCACTAGCAAGGCTGCTACACACGTTGGAACATAGTTCATTCATACCTACGCTGTTTTAACCACATTGTAACCAGGTATCTCAACACAATAGATTGTATAGTACAGGAAGTGTTGAACCGGAGAACAGTCTTTGCAAGAAGTTACCACTACCAGGTTATTTATGCTTTCTCTGCTGCTTTGATCTGATATAAAAGGACATTGTCTGAGGAGAGGGCCATGCAGATGTAATAACAGCTTTATCTCCATACTTCAGAACTACAAAAAAGAAAATGGGCACAAGCTAATTATTATTCTTCAGACTGTGCCAGTAATGGGAGCAAGGCCACTTAAGACATCTTTGAGCAACTGGTGCATGGGACATTTGAGCAGAACTGTCCCAACTATTATCTGTAACAGGTCAGCAACCTTTCAGAAGTTGTGTGCCTAGTCTTCATTTTTTCACTCTGATTTAAGGTTTCACGTGACGGTAATTTTAATGTTTTTAGAAGGTCTCTTTTTATTAGTCTATAATATATAACTAAACTATTGTTGTATGTAAAGTAAATAAGGGTTTTAAAATGTTTAAGAAGTGTCATTTAAAAATAAATTAAAATGCAGAGCTCCTCGGACTGGTGGCCAGGACCTATACTGTTTTAATCACATTGTAACAAGGTATCTCAACACAATAGATTGTATAGGTGGCCAGTGTGAGTGCCACTTAAAATCAGCTTGTGTGCTGCAGGTTGCCTACCCCTGATCTGTAAGAACAATGAAGAAAAAGCTCAAAGCTGTGACAAACAGGTTTATTAATACTTTGCATTTATATTGTGGTCCATTTTCAAAATGCACAAACAGTGACTAATCCTCACTACACTCTTGTGGAGATTTGTTTCAGTGTTAGTCAAGTCACTTGTCCAAGGCAACATCATTATCAGGTAAGAGTCAGAATTAGAATTTGGGAGCTCCTGGCTTCCTGATTGCTCAATCCAGTAGTCAATTCAGCCTACTTATCAAATAGATGTTTGTGCAGTATAAAACAGCAGTTTTGGTTATTGATATGCAAGTTAATCTGTAACTCAAGTTACTAAAGGCACAGTCTCAAACATGACTTTCATCCATGCATAGTAGTCTCTTAAAGAGGGGAGTTGAATTGAGAATGAGAGAAAGTATGGCAGGTTAGGGGTTAATGCAATTCAATCTGGAAAGAATCCAAGGTTCTGTTACTTGTGGAGCCAGACCTGGAATAACTATCAACAATGATCCTTTCTGAATTGAGGAGAGTTACAGAATTCCTGTATGGAAGGAAAAAAAACGCTTGAACAATGACTTAATTATTTGTGGGCATTCATCAGTATTTTATGGTGACAGGTAGAATTGATAGGGGAGCTGGTCTCGGTGGAGGGGAGAAAGAATTGATCTTTCCCTGTGTCAGGGAAGATTAAAATCCTAAGAGGTAAATCAGATCTTTTTAGAGAAAGGTGTAAAAGCAGTTTTGTTCTTTTCTGCTAAGTGATGAACAAGAAATCCCACTGTTAAAACCTCCTTTTCCTTCCTCTCTTCAAAAGAAAATACCGATCAGCCCAATACAGCACCACCTCACTAATACAAATCTTTTTACAATGCACATGAATAAGTAGTCCCACCAAACATCTCAGCAAAAACTATAGCAGAGAGGTTAGTAAGGGTTTATATTTTCTTACTAAATTAATTTTTAATATGCCAATTATTATGAGCAGATTATGAAGCATTATAACATTAAAGTGCAATTGTCAAATAAGTACGCATTGTTAGTTGTATACTTAGGATTTTTAGTCCTTTTGTTCATCAAAACTTAAACAAATGTATGCAAAATTGAACAACTCCCAATGGGCCGCCCAGTCACTGAAAACAGTCAAGTTCTAATATAGGCATCTTACATGTGTGCATACACTGAGTAGATGGACTTTTAGGCTTTGGTCCTGCAGACATGTACGTGCATGTGCATAAGTCTTTGTAGAATCTAAGCCTTCAAGAGTCTACAGCATCTTCTGTTTCTCTTTTAATGTGAAGTTATGTGCTTTGTCTCTGATGTATGAAGGACTGAGCAGGGGGAATTTTAAAACACAAAGGCCACATCACAAATTCTGGGAGCCATTTAAGACCAGAATTAATTTGTAACACCTTTATTATTGGAAAGACCCCACTGAAATCCATGAGATTATAAATTTGGCATTCTTTTTATTTGTCTTGTGGTGGTGGTTTATGTTTCCAGGCTTTTATTTGCAACCATGAGGGCTGTGTTATTTTTTTTAATGAAAGCTGAGAACTGTATGACTACAGGAACGGGGGGCCTTAGGCAAAACACCAAATATAGCAATACTCAGGATAAAATCAGGAGCCTGGGTAACACTGTAGTTTTACCTGTGTGGACACTTTTTTTTTAAGCCGTAGCAGAGAACCATAATTTAGCCTAAATCTTCCTGGGTTAAAACTTGGTCTTGTGTGGGAACAATATTTTAACATTAGAAGACTAAGTCTATGTGACTTAAAGATATATTTTAATGTCCTGACACACAAGACTAAAGGAGACTATAATATGGCTATTTTGTAGCCTACCTGGGGGCCTTAGTATTGGCTGGCTGGCAAATACTCAGTTACAGCACTGCAAAGGAACAGCTCTGGTATGAATGTGACGCTGTAATGAGACTCCCCTGGGCTGGGAACAGGACTCTACCTGTCTGGGCTCTGTACTCTGCGCTCTCCTAAATCAGGACTGAGCAGCGGAGTAGGGAGTGGCTCTGGAGCAATCAATCAGCCAGCACGGTAAATAGCATATCTCCGCCGTATATACTCTCAGCTGTGTCCAGCTTTCCAGACCCAGACTAATTTGTTCTAATTCATGGGCCGGGGTGTTTCTGGCCAGTCCCTTTTAGCGGTGTTTTCCCCTCCGCACGCACTCACCTCCCTGCTGGCTTTGGTCACCTCCTGCAACATAAAGATCTTGCTGGGGCTGCCATGCTGGTAGTTGATGTAGTTCACAGCTACGACGGCTGCTCTCGTAGCTGGGTAGTGGGACGGGGGGATCTCCATGGAGCAGGGCGCTTTACTTGCTTGCACAAGTGGGAAAGGCGAGGCCGGAGCAAGGATCACTCAAGGGGAGTGTCCGATCCCGATTCCTTCCACTTCCGCGAAAGCAGGAAGCAGCCGCTACAGCCTCCGTGCCCAGCGGCGCGGCTGATGCGTGTGCATTACTGGGCACTGCAGGTCACCTGTTAGTCGCCTTGTTTCGGTGGAACAGGAACAGCTGTGTTTTACTTTAGCTTTTGCGGAGGAGGAGTGAGGAGCCGCAGCAGCTGGGACAAGCTGATGTGGGAGGCTGGAAGGGTGTCTGTGTGTGTAAAAGACGCTGTACATCACAATCTTTCTCCTTTGCAAATACTGCTACTAAAATGAACCTTGCCAGTGGGGGCTTCCAGTAGTGGGACTAGTCAAGTTTGTGATCAGCCCTGTCCCAGCTTCCACTTCCATAAATCCAGTCTCTGCTGTTACATTCTTTGTTAATAATACATTGTATTATGCAAATTCACTTCGGGAGCTTATTCTGCCACTAGGAGCCCCAGCAGTGCATACTTGTTAGTATGAGGGACTACCTGGCTCATCCATGCTTAAACAGCTAATGCTTTATGGAAAAAAAAATTGTTTTGCAAAAATGTTGTCTATATTTTTCTTCATTCTCTGTTACAATTAAGTGTCATTTGCATGACAACTTTCTAACAAGTTAATCCTGTCAAGGTTTTATTTACCTATCTGAACATCTCAGACATTTTTTGACATCCCAGTTTTTGCATCCACAAATTGATGTCACAGTTGAGGATTACGACTTCAAGTGGAGACTCGACAGCAAAGGAAAATGAATCTGGGGCCGCAAAAGAGTTCTGATTTCCATGCTAATATCCCATAAGGGTGTCTGTCGGCTATGTTTTGTTTTTTATTACAGAGTATTTTGGAGCATTTGGACTGCAGTGACCTATAAAGTAGTATCCTGCCTTTTTTTTTTTTTACTCTCTTGTAGAATGGTGAATCATGCTGTTCATCATGTGCGTCCTTGAATATTCTTGGCTATTGTTTCAATGATAAATAAAAATGCATAGCCATTTTGGTTATGCATAACTAAATAGGATAAAGCAAAATGTCAATAAAGGGACATATTCCTTTGGAATTCTGACTAGTGCATAGCTTCTATGATAGATAACACAGTGTTTTGTCTTTTTAGGTTTGACTATACTCACAAGAGACAATCTGGTGGGGCAGGCCAGTTTGGTAAAGTAATAGGGTGTCTACAGCCTCTGGATCCAGAGAACTACACACAGTTGGAGTTTGAAGACAGAACTATTGGAACAAACGTCCCAAAGCAGTTTATACCTGCTGTTGAAAAGGTGACAAATATTTTCTAATATTCTGTATTTGTGATATAACAATTGCACAGTTCTTACCTTCCTCCTATTGTTATCCCTGAAGAGACCAGTCCTGCCCCATTGGAGGGAATGAGAGTTTTACTGTTGACTCAAATTCAGGCAGGATCAAGGCCTAAAAGTGATTTTGCTGTGTTTTGCCCAATTCCTAAGATTTCTATTACTAAAGACAATGTAAACAGATCAGTTTTCTCATCTTTGGCATGTGGTATTCAGTGTAAGACAAGCAAACAAACAAAAAAGAACAAGTTGTTTTTCAGATGTTATAATAAAACAATCCTACTTCCATTGAGACTGGTTTTCTAACATCCCCTTTCCTGAATGTAACTGCTTTGGGGTATGTATAACCAGCAGCAAATTCTGAAAAATGTAGTGTATCTGTGACATATCTGAGATCTTTTTGTGCAGGAAACTCCAACTAAGTTAAATATCCTGAATAATTTCCCAAATGTCTCCACTGTGTGTGTCTGGTTTTATGTGGCTGTATAGTTTAGTACATATAACTTTTAATATTAACATGTTAAGGTCAATGTCACCATCATAGCACTGCTGTACCATTTTATGTTGCTGTATTTCTGAATCTCTTATTAATTATGCAAACTGAGGTCATTCTCGGACACTTCCGTTTTGCACCCCTAACTTCAGTCGCACAACAAAAGAAGGATTTTGGCCAACCCTTGCCTAGAAAAAAAAGTATGCTATCAAAAATGAAGGTGACATCTTTACTGGTGGTGGGCCTAGTCAAGCCATTCTCTCTCTATTCAGGATGATACTTCAGATACCACAATCGTGGGCAATCTTATAAAAACCTAAATAGAATTATTTTTTTTAAAGTAAAACTTGCCCTGAATTCCTCACCAGGGCCCTCTTCCAAAGTGACAGCAAACCAAAGTCTAAGACAATGACAGTAAAAAGCTTTCAAACTCTTCTGAGGGAGAAACATTCTTTCCTTTACTATATTATGTTTTTTGGGTCTTGTTTTTTCTTCTTGTCAAGTAATAGGACTAGAATTCATAGTTTAGGATTATGCTTGCCGTGAAGCTTTTTCTCTTAGCAAAAGACTTAATGCTTAATCTCTGGAGGCAGTTTACTGTTCCCTACACTGCCATTAACCTTATCCTTTTTAAAGCTGTATTTTGGAGTGAAAATCGCTAACTTTGAGACACTTCTCCACAGGGATTCCGTGAAGCGTGTGAAAAGGGTCCTCTGATAGGTCACAAGATTTCTGGAGTCCGGTTTGTCCTAGAAGATGGTGCACATCACATGGTGGATTCTAATGAATTCTCTTTCATGCGAGCAGGAGAAGGGGCCCTCAAACAAGGTATCAACCACTTTGAAGATGTGCTGTTTTACCTGCTCGTGATTGAATCTTTTTTAAAACCAAATTAAGCTGTTGATTTCATTTTTATGCTCCTTGCTTGCTTGCCTACTCATACACATTTCCCATTCAGAGGCAGTCCGCCAAATGTAACCTGTGTTGAGTAGTAGATGTGTAAGATTTGTAGAAATTCCAAACAGTCATTCTGAGGAATGTGACCTCACTCTTGAAGCTGTAGGAAAGAGAAAATGGACCCTTTTTGCATAGATCTTTGTGGGAACTACCTCTTCCCTAACCATAAACACCTATAAGAGTAATTATGTTTGAACAGTCTCTCCTGGAATGTCATGCGGAGTAGGTAGCTGCTACAGTGGAACATTGGTTCCTTTAATGGTATAAAAATCGATGCTTTAGAAATGCTATTTGATAATAGACTTTATCAGAATGATTCACAGAATTGAAGAATAGAAAACTCAGAAACTCCTACCTAGACAATGGGCCAGATTCTGATCTTATTTACACTAGTGAAACTGAAATCAAAATCTGGCCTAATGTTTGTACATTTACATCCTAATTCATACTCCCTGAATGGCTCCATCTGGGCTTATATTAATCACTAACAAAATTAGATTTTACAGCCATATTTGAAAGAACATGTACTCTGATATTGTAATGGTAAACTTAATCTTCCCTTGTATAAACGTTACAGATTAGTGAACGCACATGACATACCAGCTAGGGTAAGAGATTGGCAACTTTTGAGAAATCAATAAAGGATTTCTTCTAGAAACTGGTCTTCCAACAGTACTAAGAAACTATTGATTCTAATAGCACTTGGGTTAGAAGAGATGAAAACTTTTCATAGCATTTAAACTCTGCAGAAGTAATAAAACACTTGTCATAGGAACCTGCCCTGATCCCTCAGTGCCAAGCAACTGTAATTGATTAGATTTAATTTCAAAGTCAAATACAACATCTCTGCACTGATCTCTTTTAAGATGGGTTTATGTCTCTGCTTCTTATACTACAAATTGTGATCATGCCTCCTCTCCATCCCTAAAACTGACAGTTTCAAATGCTTGTTGAAAAAGTTCTAAATGATGCTGCCAGATCTTTTCTGAATCTATTAAGCTGAAACAGCAAATAGAAGCCCCTTCTAAGTAAAACTTAGAAAGTATCATTTATGTGTCAGATTTCTGTAGGGAGTTATTATTTCCCCAAGGAAACAGGGAAGTAAATTTTTTCTAAGAGTATCTGAGATGGTATTTGGCTGAGCCTAAAGTAAAGTCAGATTATTTAGAAGAGACAACATCTTCAGGAAATGGTTCCTCTTTCCCCACTCCTAATGCCCATTCCTCAAAATACCCCAAATTACTTATTCATAGGGGGTAAACCTTACCACTGAATCTGCACCAGCATTTTCTAATCACTTTCCTCTATAATAAAAGTAAGTCGTATTGTGTAGAGACTGTAGGACAATCCTATGTCTTCAAGGCACTCTCCTATTAGCAACAGTTGCTGAGACATTCACATTATGGGTCTGTAGTGTGCGCTGAATCATATGAAGTTACATTATGCCCTCAGAGGCTTTGACATTCTGCTTGCATCTTCTTGAGCTAATATATTTTCAGTATTTTATTATTAATTCTCAGTTCTCAAAAATATTACTGTTGACACAGTAACTCAAGCTTCTAAGTCAAGTATTTCAAGACTAAAAGATATGCTGTAGTTCATATTGAAGTTATGGACATGATGAAGTAATAACTGGGTGCAGTCTTGTTGCCTGTATTATGCAGGACATTCTGTGGCCTGTATTATGCAGACTAGACCAGTGGTCCCCAGCCCCCCTAAGAAGGCATGGAGGAATGTCTGGAGGGGTTCGGGGGAGGCCTGAGCAAGCCCCCACAGAGGGCGGGGAGGGAACACTACCCAGCCCTGCTCTGCCCCCAGGCCCACTCTGGCCGCAGTTGAAACTGTGACCCCACTTCCTCTGCCGGCCCCCTGCCACAGCTCTGCTCCTGGCCTCTGTCCACGGCTTAGCTCCAGGCTGTGGCTCAGCCCCTGGCTCCAGCTCGGGCTCCACTCCCAGTCCCCGGCTGTGACTCTGCTCCTGGCCTGGGGAAGCAGGGGGGGCGTGGACACATTCCATTACAGGTAAGGGGAGGGCACAAGAGGAAAAGTTTGGGCACCACTGGAGTAGATTATCATAATGACCCCTTCTGGCCTTAAAATCTGTGATATAAAGAGTGCAAGTACTTACTGAGGGAGGTTGGAAGTCAAGACATTCTTCTCCAGTAATGTAAGAAATACACTTAACATTAATCATGAAAGCTCTTGACGTGCACTGGAATATTATGAATATCAAGTAATCACAGCCAGGCTTCTCCACTAGTTCCTATGATGGTCCATGCAAAAGTATAACTTATAGCTAAGTTTTTCCTTTCAAAACTGCCATGGAAATCTTCAAGCCCAGGTGCAACATCTGTTTTCTCACCATTTACTGTCATTATGATTGTAATGGGAAATGAACACACTTGCCTGTCACTTTTGGCCTTATCCAAAGCACTTTGAAAAACTTGCATTGATTTCAATGGGCTTTGGACCAGGTCCTGTGGGGTAGTGGTTGAATAGAATTTTGCACGCCTGAGTTAGATAATTTTTGAAGAATGTGTAATATGCATGGATGATGGAAGTATAAGGATGTGACTATTCCACTTCATCTTCCTTTTTATCCAGCTGTGGAAAATGCAACTCTGTGTATACTTGAGCCCATTATGTCTGTGGAAATAGTAGCACCGAATGAATTCCAAGGAGCTGTGATTGCTGGAGTTAATCGTCGTCACGGAGTGATCACAGGACAAGATGGAGTAGATGGCTATTTCACTCTGCATGCTGATGTATGTGCTGTTCAGTCTGTCTAAACCTGTTTCCCCTTTCATTGACAGACCTAAAGCTGATTTACAAGAAACTTTATTTTAATATATAGGCAATTAGGTTATGAACAGAAGCAATTTCTTGTTTCCTCTCCTGCATTATTATTAAGTCTGTGGCTGCTTTTTCTGAGCTCCAAATTTGCCCATATTAGTCTGGGCAAACCAGACTAAGTAAACCATATCCAAAGGATAAGTGTGGTCTGGTGGAAGAAGTTAAATGTCATTGTCATTGTATAGTAATATGTAGAACCATTTTTTAACCACCATTGCAGCGCTTTATCTCCATCTATAGCTTTGTCTACATAAGGAAAAATAATCCATTGCTGACAGAGGGTATCAGTAACATGTGCAGCCAAATCACTGCTTAACATGGTTTAAATGCAAGTACAGCCAAGGACAAATCTTTTCAGTGCTGTTTCAGAAATTGTGGTTAAAATCTGCAGCCCTGAGATATTTCCAACGGGGACCTCTCGTGTGGAATTACAGAGTACTGAGGTTGTGCCATTAAGTTAGCTGAGATGTCCTTAAACTGAGAATGTCCTTGTTTTCCTGCTGAGCATAATGAAAATTAATGCTTTGAAATAAACACCATTTATAAAACCATATAAGAAAATCAATACTAAACACAAAGCGTAATTTTAAAAGTGTTACCAACTGGTTCTTTTGATGTCATAGTAAAGATTAGGAGAATGGAGCCTTTAATTCAAAATTACATTGAAAGATTCCTTGCTTGCACAAGAATAACATGTATAATACAATTTAAATTGGATTTCAGGTGCCACTGAATAATATGTTTGGATACGCCACAGAACTGAGATCCTTCACAGAGGTAAGTCAGCAAATAAACTCTGGATTATTTTTGTTGAAGTATATTAGATTTACAGAAATAAGCATCTGAAGATGTGCTTATCAGTGGGAAACAATGGTGACAGCAACAATAGAAAAGAGAATCCAGTTAGTTAGGGAGTAGAATCATAATATAAACATGTGCATAGCTAATGTAGTTTATTCAAGAGTACTCACCTTTATTAATTTCTACAGCAGTCAGAAGCTGTATAAGTGTTAGACACTTTAGGACAAAAATGGGCCAAAGATGCATGTGATTAATTATTTGTGATCTAATATTAGACACAACAATTGTAAGTGAGAGTAATAATTGGTAGAGAGAGGATGGAGTAAAGGAAGATGTGGGTTATGGTGATCTACAGTTAAAGTAATTCCTCACTTAACGTTGTTTTTATGTTCCTGAAAAATGCAACGTTAAGTGAAATCATGTTAAACGAGTTCAATTTTCCCATAAGATTTAATGTAAATGCAGGGGGTTAGGTTCCAAGGAAATGGGGGGGGGGAGGGGCAGACAAAAGGCATTTATATACTGTACTGTGCTGTGGTTAGGAAGTGCCCCTGGCTTACCCCACACAGGCACAGCCCACTGCAGGCAAGGACGCTAGGAAGCACCTTCGCAGCAGCAGTAGCAGCTTCCCTGGAGAAGAACAGGCACAGACTTTGCCAGGAATGCTCCAGGCCTGCCTCTTCCTGTCCCTGCTCCACTCCAGGCCCACCTCTTCCCACCCCCACTCCACCTTCTCTCTGGAGCATGCTGCATCCCCACTCCTCCCTGTCCCTCCCCCCCGGAAAGTCCTAAGTGCTGCCAAACAGCTGTTTGGCAGCGCTTAGGACTTTCTGGGAGGCAGTGCTTCCCTGCTTCTGCCCCTCCCTCCCAAAAAGTCCTAAGTGCCACAAAACAGCTGTTTAGCAGCACTTAGGATTTTCTGGGAGGGAGGAGGAGGAGTGGAGACAAGGTGCTTCCCCTCTCCTCCCCCTCCCTCCCAGCACTTTGCGCTTAGGACTTTCTGGAAGGGTGGGGGAGGAACAGAGACATGGTGTTTCTCTGCTCATCCCCCTCCCTTCCTGTGCTTCCCTGCCGCCAAACAGCTGTTTAGCGGCATTTAGGACTTTCTGGGAGGGAGTGGGAGGAGTGAAGACGCAGCGCTTCCCCGCTCCTCCCCTCCCTCCCAGAAAGTCCTAAGCACCACCAACAGCTTTTTGGCAGTGGGGAAAATGTTATGCTATACAAAGCACACGGGATTTTTATAAAGGAGAAGACAAAAACCTTGCATTTGTTGAAAATACAACAGTTAGCATATGCTTTTTCGTCACACACACACACACAGTCCTGCCAGTGATGTTCATAGTTACTAGTCTGTTGTAGCTCGAGTCAATCTAATGCCCAGTTAGATTGAGCACGAATGAGGAGCTGAGCTCTTGTCAGTCGCGATCCGATACTCCGAGGCTTTGCAGAACTGACCCCAGAGTTCCATGGCAAAACACCCCAGCTTTATAGTTGTAAATTCCCATTTGAGTCCATGCATTTTGCAATGTCATTCTGTAATCATTAGTCGTTAAATGGTGTTATTATTTGATGGTTATTGTCAGGTTTCCCATCATTATCTTCTATTTGTTGTCTCCCCCTTGGGGGTGCCTGCCTCACCTCTGAGGTCATCAATGCTGCTAACATGTTTAGCATCGGATACAATGGATGTTTTCTGATTGTCTCCTGGTCTTTCCAAGTTTCTCACTTTTTCTTGACCATCTGGACATTTTTGATGGCTTTCACACCTTTTCTTTTCCTGATGAATGCATTCCTCATTCACACAAAGAATCTCTTACAGAAACCTTCAGAGGTATACAAACAGCAGTATTGTATATTCAGCAGAATACATTGTACATCAAGCCTTGCTAAATCTTATAACTAAAACAGTTCACATTGGGGCTTCAGGCCCTCAACATTCCTCTGATCTCCTTAACATAGACACAATACAAGATCCTGTCTCTTACTTACTAAAACCTTAAACCAAAGAAATGTATATTTAACTAGAGTGCCTAATTTGCAGTACATATAGGAAACCATAGTAGACATTATAACTTATCCTAAAACAAAAGGGTGACCATAATCAGTCATAAGGATTGTTCTGGTCTGTCATTCCTTTCTGCTATTCAAAAAGGGTGGCTGGCAGGATAAAATCAAATCATACATTAATTCTCATAGTACAATTGTAAAATCCTGCTCCTACAGAAGCGCTGGGAGGCAGGGGAAGGAGGCAGAGAAGAGGAACTTGTGCAATGCTCCCTCGTAAAGCCGCTGCTCTTCCACAGAATCTTACAAGCAGTGGACAGAGTAAGCAGCCAAACGACGTTGTGCAATGCTCCCTTATAACTTTAAATGAGCATGTTCCCTAATTGAGCAGCGACATCACTTTGAAACAACGTTAAGCGGGAGGACATTAAGTGATGAGTTACTGTTCTCAAGTTGAGCACGTACATTTTGATGTTATAGTTGGGGTTTTTTAATTACTATTGGGGAAACACAGAAGAAGGACTTTTAAGTAGTAGTTTGAATTAAGACAGGTAGAGGCACAGAAGAATAGAATTGGGGGGAGTTTCATTCATGGAAAAAGGTACGGAGATGGAAGCAAATTGCACTGCCTCGCATCAGGCTATAAGGGGAATGGCTTAGCCATGCAAACAGTCAATCCCCTGGGGTGTCCAGTTCACTGTGAAGGTCCAATAAGCGTTACACATCATGTACACTGTGGCATATCATCATCTAACCTGACACCATTCTGGAGGTGGGCTCCAAATTCAGCTGAGGCCAGGTCTTCTAAAAGGGGAGACCGCCCCAAAGTAACCAAATTTAGAAAGGCCTGTGCCCATTGGTCTGTCTGAGTCCATGGCAGTTTCCACAGAAAACAATACAACCTGCTGGCAATTGTATGCCAGTAAGTAATAGTAGCAGTAACTCTTAGAAGCAATGCCTGTTGAGAAGTTTAGAAAGGAGAGTGAAAGGCTAGATCCTTGTATCATGCATTTGTACTTAACATGGTTATCATCTAAGGCTGCTGTGTTCTTGCCAGAGTTTCATTGCATGTAAACTTCCTGTAGCATTACATTCTTTTAACAATAATAATTAATGATTTTAGAAACTTTAAATGTTTACAAATTGGCTGATATTCAAACTGCAGATTCTTGGAGTTCTAGGAGATGGAAATTTCTCTCTTGTAAGCAAAAATGTTGATGTTGTTGGATGGTTGAAATAAAAGGCCAGATCTTCAGCTGGTGTAACAACAATAGTTATTTTGAAGTCAGTGGCGCTATGGTAATTTATACCACCTGAGACTCTGGCCCATAGTTTTCAGCTGATTAGAATATACAGCAAATGTATAGGTATTGTCTCCTTTGTGGAAGAGAGTCAGGTTGGGGGTACCATAGAGTACTGAAGGAATCAAAGCAACATATTTCATACAATCTGCATGAGGAGCCTAATCTTTCTAGAGCACTTTTTTCTTTTAGAAAGGAATGTAGAGTACTCGGAACAAACAGTTAATGAAACAGTATTGGCGGGACTGAAATTTGGAGAATTATGCCATTTTTTCTCCCAATGAAGTTCTGTATGGCCCTGGTTCAAGAAAATCCCTATTCCATTGAAGTCAATGGGATTTATGCATGTGCATAAATCCATCCTTATTCTGGAAGTGCTTAAGCATGGTCTAAAATTTTTTTTTTTTTTAAATAGAGTATTGCTCCTCGGGCAATTCCGCTCTATACCCAGGATGCAGGGTATTGGGAGGAGGGAATATGGGGAAAGGGTGGGGAGACAGTTGTCAGGGCAGGGCAGGTGAGAACTGAGGAGAATAATACTGCCTATTTTGAACCCCAGAGCACTGGTATGTTGTGCAGAAACCCTACATTGTCTACAAAGCTGGAGTCATTGCCACCAGCAGGTGTTGCTGTATAAATGCATGTTTGGTGGGAGGCAGAAAGATACGTTAAACAGGAGGACACCTCCATATTTTACAGTCT
The DNA here is from genome assembly GCF_025201925.1 of Gopherus flavomarginatus. NCBI lineage: Eukaryota > Metazoa > Chordata > Testudines > Testudinidae > Gopherus > Gopherus flavomarginatus. The sequence continues at coordinate 91,563,450 of NC_066624.1, forward strand.
GTAAAATGTGTTAATAGATGGGTGGGCTTTCACTTATGTCTTCTACAAAAGACAAATAATAAATATTGTTACACTGAAAATGAGAATCTAAATTCTGATACCTCCTAAATATTTGCTTTGTCATTGCAGACTAATGATTTTCACATGCTTTGGGGGAAAAAATTCTTCCTTAATCTTAAGTGATAATGTAAGGCATGAATTTAATACTGTTCTTAGTGTCTATCAGAATAGAAAAGCTTGGGCATAGAAGCTACTTTCCAAGTCCAATATGTGTTGCCTATTTCGAATTTCTGTGCAAGTAATGAAGATCTTTGAAAGCAGCACTTCAGCATCTCCATCTTTAACAATATGAATTTTTAAGACTACATGTTGACTTAATTACTAGAGTTACTTTTTACCAAAGGAGATTTTTCTGTACATAAATCACACACAAATAGCAGCTCAACATTCTCTGTTACATGTAGGTACTTCTACCTGTGAGGTGTTGCGTGGGTCATTATTAAAAGCAGCATCATTCTTTTCCAAAAAAAGAGGAAGCAAAATTATAACCCAGTGATGGTCAGTTGGTTGTTATAAAACTATCTGTCTCGGCTCCTTTCCAAGAAAAATAAATCGTATGTGAAATAAATCTGGTCTGACGTTACAGTATGCTTCATTGTGTGGCTGTGCTTGCTTTACTGGCAGTTATTACTGCATACTGCTTTGCAGAGTACTGTGCAATCTAGCTGCCACATGTGTGTGTTTACAGTGTCTCTAACTTTGATTTTTTTCCCCCCCTTTAGGGAAAGGGTGAATATACAATGGAATACAATAGATACCAGCCATGTTTACCTAGTGTTCAAGAGGACCTAATTCACAAATACCTAGAAGCAACAGGACAACTTCCCGTGAAAAAGGGCAAGGCCAAGAGCTGACTTGCCTCCTCCTGAGTGTTAATTAGCAGCTTTCACAATCTTCCGACAAACTCTTTCTCCTGCAGAGCTCTGTAACCTCAATGACTCAACACATCTAGGGTGAACAGAGAAATTCAGACTGTATCAGAACCTAATCTTTATTAAAAGCTCCTTCCTTTATGATAAATTCAGAAGTTACAGGCGATCACGGCTGAAATGATCACATACATATTCCGTTCATTAGCAAAAAAATCTGTTAAATTATAATAATAATTTGTCTTTGAATTTTTTGTTTTAAACCACTTGTATTAAAATGATGATATAGTAATTATTTTATTTTGTCACTTCGGAAAATACGATACTGTGACTATTGTGCCTCTATTTTGAATCCTCAAGGATCCCAATTCAGAGGACTAAATTTACACAGCTTGATGGGCATCAGGTGGATGAATTTTTATCCAATAGAATGAAATTTGCCCTTGAAGGCTGATCCCAAAACAAATCCCTTTGCTTCTGCAAGTCACTTATTAGCAATATGTAATTTCGGGATGTTTAAATAGATATTTATTTTACTCTGATTCCAAAACAAAATTCTAAGATTTTCCAAAGTCATAAATAATCCACCATCTAAATGTATCTGTCAATGCAATTTGCTGCTCAGCAGCACTGCTCAGGACAGATGAGCCCACTAGAGTGAATTTGAAAAAAATTGCCCAGGATTTAGGATTGTACCAGCCTAAAATACAATTAAAGTGAATATCCTTCATAAACTGAAATGTATTATGGATTTAGCTACTATTTCATTTGCTTGACCCCTTTCCAATGGGATCTTTTTGTGACTGCCTAACAGACAAAAACAAATACAAGCAGTGCTAATTCTTCCCCAAATCTCAAATTCGAGAAGGTAGTTTTATCCACCTGTCACAGGGTGGTCACAGGCTCTCCCACTTTTGTGCCTGCACCCTGTGTTTAGGCTGGTTTAATAAAGAGTGTTCACTCCTTTTGTTGAATCACCCCAGTGTCTTTATTTACAGTGCTCGTGCAGTGCCCAGATCCCCCAACAGTTAGTGCCCCACAGACCCTCCCCAGGGTCTCCTGGCCCTTGAGGCTTCCTTATTGGCAAGGAGACAGAGATACTGCCCTCCTGTCTCCTCCCAGGCTAGCCTCCCCGCTGAGATTTGCCTGCGGCTTTTACAGCCTTCTCCTGCCTCAGCCCAGCTGTCATGACTTAGCCTGGCAGGTTCATCAGAGCCAGCCCTCGTTAGGGCTTGCAGCTGGGCTCCCTGCATCTCTACCCCTGGCCTACCAGCCAGAGAGCAGGCTGTAGCCAGCATTTTGGCAGGTTTTACCCCTGCCTTGCCACACCACCATTGAAATTGGCATCAACAGTGATCCTCAGAATCAATTAATTAGTTCCCATCAGGTAGTTGCACAGAGTAAAAGCCAGGCAATTATAATTGGGCAAGAGAGAGGATATTGTTCATGTGTTTTAATTAGAATTTTTATTACCTAGCCAAAAGAATAACTTTGATTTTCACATGCACATTTGTTTGTCCCTGACCGCTCCAACGCCTGCTATACGTACGTTATCTGCAGTTTTTCAGTTAACAGGCCATGGATTGGGGATGGTGTGTGAAGCTCAAAATCAAGAAAGCATTTTGGGACAACATTCCCGGCACCTTGTTCTAGTTGTCCAGACAGAACAGAACCATGGTGACGTGCTTTGCATCAGCATTCACAAAAAGATAGTGACGGTGGTTATTTTAAAATAACTATTGTAAACAAATACAATTTCAAGGATTTGCCAGGTGCACATAGGCACAAAATAGATGCATCTATCTCCATGCACACTAATCCTCATAGGATCAAATCCTGCTTGCCCTGCTCGTGTATGTAGCTAATCTCACCTGGATTACTCCTATGAACAAGATCAACTGGATTTGGCCTTTAAAAATGCCCCACATATTGCTTATTCTTTTTTAATCAAGTAAAATAAATGTTCTAGCAGGAACTTCCTTTGCCACAAACAGATAAACCCCCTCAAAAAAGTAATAAGGGTATATTTGAGAAAGTAACACTGGGTGATTGTCACTTTTTCCCCACATATTTGTGGCCCTCATTTTGTCCTCATCAGAGGATCACTTTTTTTTTAACAAATAGCTTACATAGACACAGATTTATCAATCTAAAGGTCACAAGTGTTTCTTGAATTTAGGCTAAAAATCCCTCTACAGGGATACAGTGTTATGTGGTTACTGAAGGGACTGACAAAAGCTGGTTGCTCAGTATAAGTGGCCTTAGAATAACTCAAAATTTAGGCCCTAATTCTGATCTCACACTAGTGTTAATTGGAGAAATTCCATGTTAGTGGACTTACACCAATATAAACCTACATGAGTGAATGAGAATCAGACCCTATACATTTCTGGGTTGTTTGGTGGGAGAAGTTTCTTTTAAGACAAGAGGTTACCTAACAAGGATGGTGTCTTGCACAGGTTTTGTTGGATCCCTAACATGGTAACACACTCTGTGTAAGGAGTTTAGGTAACCGTTCAGACCACTCCATTGTCTTCTGTTTGGATAGTAACCATTAGTTTGTTCAAGGAATTATTAGGGGTCACTTCTAGCTTTGTATCTGTCACCAATCTCAATTTTTATGGAAAAAGGCAGTGCACGTACACTTTCAGGAAATGAATAGTCCATTGCATCAGGTGGGTGAATTTCAGCTGTTCATAGGTTTGTGAGGCAGCTGTCCTCTCAGGGAGAAAGAACAGAAAGGACCAAAACATTCTAACAAAGTAGCAAAGCTTTGAAAATACATACTTTGTTGAATCTGGGCTTACTTATTGAAATACTATTATTTAATTTACCCCCATCTCCATACAGCCTGAGCTTGATGACTCTGATTAAAACATTTGACTGGGAGAATTTAGCCAATAATGTAGACCATAGAAGTGCACCTATTGCAAGGCATTCCCTTAACTTGTTATAAGTAAAAATGCTGTTTTCCTTGCTCTTAACGACAATCTCTGCTAGATTGGTGTAGATTTAAGAGTGGGAGGTGAGGGGACACTCCACTTGCCCTAAACCTAGAACACATAGCTTAGGGCAAGGAATTTTGAGTGATAAAACTATGAATGTTCTTACAAAAAGGACTTTAATATGTTTGGGATCGGGCAAAAAGGCAGCAGTAGGACAGAGTCTGGGAGTACTAGCTGGGTAACTAGAAAATAGCTGTGTTTTGCTGGAGCCCTGCTGTGGGGCTACATGTACACAAGGCTTGTTCTGTTCTATCCATCCTTGTTAAAGGTAATAACAGGAACTCTGTGCATATTGTAAACAAAAATAGACTAGGAATGACCATCCTAGGTCTTTGTCCTCATTTTTCTGCTGACAAATTTGTACTTCTAGCAAATTGTTCCAGGCTGTCTGAACGCTGAGGAAGATGACACTACATCAGTTTTTGCTCTGTCCATATTTTCACAGTTGCCTTCATAGCCATGTGGGCTGGAAACTTTTTTTTGTTCTAAATGAAAGCTTAGATAATGGAGCACAATGTTGGGTCAAGTAGCTTACGCACTAAAAATGTTGTGGTCACAGAACAATAAAGTACATCAGGTTTTTCTTCTTAGTTTATGTTTATTTTAGTTTGTGATAGAGAATGTTTTCTCTGCCTTGCCTGTTGCTCTTTCCAGAAGTGCTGCCTAGGCTGGTCTGCAGCCTGTAATGGCCATGGCTTTGGAACCAATGCCCACAATGGAGATTGCTTGGAGTTGCTGAGGATAAGGAATGAATCAGCAGTGCCATGCAAAAATAAAACACAATTTCCTCCAAATGTAATGGTATTTATTTTACTGTTGATATAAGTTAAAAGCTAACATAATATTTCTGTTCAAAAATTTAAAAAAATTAGTAGACAAATATTTTTCTTATGGAGATGGAAAATTAATACTTTTCTCAAGACTTTTATCCTATATATTAACTTTGTTCACATTCTGAGTTACAGCTAAGTAACTTAGTGACATAAAATCAAGGGTGTGTGTATATATTTTATAGGAACATTTTTAGGTAGATATATAGAATGTGTGATTTCTTTCATATAAGAAATTCTACAGAGATTTATTTTTGGTGAAAGATGACTAGTTAAAAGGCTTCAAATTCATTGCAATACAATTTGTGTAGAAGAGTTATCACAATACCGATTGGAACTATTAATGCAAGATTTTTTTCCATTTCAAATCTTTATATAAAAGCCATCATTAATCTTTTTAAAAATTTGCTTCTTCCTCATTGAAAATTCCATTGGTAGACCCAGATTCTGTTCCAGACCCTTCTCCAGATTCTGACCGCTGATTCTCTGACAAGCAGAAGTACTTCACTTTGAGGGGATGTCCAGGAGTCCAAATGACACGGAGGTGGCATGAAATCATTTCCTGGAGAGCAGAGAAAATCAAGGTTATCTCTACATTGTCTTTTTTGTTGATGAAAAGAGATTTCAGACAATATGTGTTTTTGTACCTGAGTTGGAATTTCATGTAGTATAACCAAGTAGTCAAAGTCAATCGAATCATCTTTAGTTATCTGGATGCACACAAAAGACAATGAAGAGGGTCACTCAAAATTAGACTAATGTTCAGAAGCAATTCTTCCTGGTACCATTAGTAAGGCCAGCTGGATATTTAGTACATGCTGTAGCTTTTTGATTCCATACACTTAATAATTATGTTGCCCTTCTCTGTATTTCTTCTGAGATGAGGCAATCAGAACTGTATGCAGTATTCAAGGTGTGGGCATACCATGGATTTATATAGTGGCATTATGATATTTTCTGTTTTATTGTCTATCCTTTTCCTAATGGTTCTGAACATTCAGTTAGCTTTTTTGCTTGCTGCTGCACATTCAGCGGATTTTTCAGAAAACTATCCACAATTCCAAGATCTGTTTCTTGCATGGTAAAAGCTAATTTAGATCCCATCTTGTGAGATCCTTTTGTAACTCTTCACAGTCTGCTCTGGACTTAACTATCATGAGTAATTTTGTATGTTCTGCAAATTTTGCTATCTCACGATTTACCCCTTTTTCCACATCATTTTTGAATATGTTGAACAGCACTGGACCCAGTACAGATCTCTGGGGGACACTACTATTTACCTCTCCCCATTCTGAAAACTGACCATTTATTCCTACCCTTCATTTCCTTTCTTTTAACCAGTTACCAGTTCATGAGAGGAACTTTCCTCTTATCCCGTGACTGCTTACCTTAAGAGCCTTTTGTGAGGGACCTTCTCAAAGGCTTTCTGAAAGTCCAAGTACACTGCATCCACTGGGTCACTCTTGTCCACATGTTTACTGACACTCTCAAAGAATCCTAATAGATTGGTGAGGCATGATTTCCCTTTACAAAAGCTGTGTTGACTCCTCCCCAATAAACGTGTCTGATAATTCTGTTCTTTACTATAGTATCAACCAATTTGCCTGGTACTGGAGTTAAGCTTACTGTTAGGTTTACTGTTCTGTAATTGCCAGGATCACCTCTGGAGCTGTAGGCACCAAATACCACGTATTGAAATGGCTAAATATGGCCATAGATGCTGAAGGGTATGTCTTCACTACAGAGTTAACGTGGGGTTTGCCTCTAACTCCCCTCCATCCACACATAAAACCCTCTCACTCAAGTGTAATGGTGTGTTTTCAGCCTGAGCTAGCTGGCCCTGCTGAGGCTGTCAGTTAAAGCTCAGATGCTGCTTTCGCTTGAGCTAGGAACCTCACTTTGAAATTATGACAACATCAGCTAAATCACTCCAATGCTGATAGTCCTCCAGTGCATGCACACAATTTCTCTCATGTAACCAGAAGGAATGACAGTTTCTCCCACAATTCACTGGGAAAGAACCATGGCAGCTCAGCTTACTTCAGCACAAAGAAGCATGGGACGTGCCCCAAGAACTCCTAGTGATATATACAGGGAGCGCAGCACCAGTGAGGACACAGTAACTTTGATATGGCTTTGCAGTTTGGCTGATCACACCTGGGCTACATGAACCCAAGATGCTCAGAGCTGGATGCTGTTCACTTGAGTTAACTAGGCAATGAAGACTTACCCCAGGTTCAAGAATCCTACCTCATCAACTACTGTAGGGTGCCACTGAGAAAAGGATCTTTCATCTTCCCAGAGTTTGAATATCAAACTTTTCGTCTGAAAATCTGGCCCTGGTATAAAGTCAGTATATTATAGTAACATGGGGTCAAATCTTCACTCTCATGTTTAGTCCTATGGAAATCAGTGGAGGTACTTGCATAAGTGAGGCAAGCAGGATTTGGCTCGCACTTTGTACTAACATTTTTTGCATAAATTCCTGGACAAAATAAGTCATTGTTGATTGAAATACTTGCACTTCGGATACTGAGATCTTGTATGAATCGGATATTTGACAGTGACTATGAGCTGCTGATTGCTGGTTTATTGTGTATTGCGTATTGTGAGATGATGTGTTAACCTGGTAATGCAGATTTAATTTCAGCTTCACTTACCCACTGCTTCACATTCTTGACTTGTGCCATGAAATAGCCTAAGTTCTCTGTTGACTTTTCCCACATTAGGTAACTGCTGCCAGCAACTGCCAAAGCCCAGGCGGGCTCCAAGGCTGGTTCAATATGTCCATAGCTGTCTGAAAGGGGAAGTAAAAGACAGTGATGTAAAAATAATTCTGCTTTTACATCAAATACACAAGAAACCACTTTTGCACTGACATTGGATTACTGTTTCCTCAAAGTCTGTGTTGCAATATTGAATGGGGAGGGTAATGAACTGATAATAAGCTTATTGTAGTTACAGAAATACAAAAGCCTGGGCTGACCCTGATGGAACTGAGTTTAGCAAGCAACACTATCCACTGGGTCCCCACAATGAAGAGTGAAATGGGAAACCCAATCTCTATGATGACAGTGTTATTATAAGCCTATCCAGAGTGGATGATTGACTGAGGCACATTATCACACTATTTCCAGTATGCAAATATTCCGCTAGTCAGTCCCCTATGTGCCTCCTCTCAGTTGAGGGAACACCAGTGGCCTAAAAGACACACTTGTTAATACCGTATGATTTCCCTAAAAACAGTTAAAAGAGTGGGTCTTTCATTGCAGAATTTTGCACAGAATTATTTGTCGTCTAATCATACAGATATCTCTAGTCCATCATGTTGTCTTCATCCTGCAAAGCCCAGAACATTTTTTCAGGAATCTTCAGGAATGTTGGCCCCTTTTTTTAAAGCTTTTTGTTTTAAAGCTGCTATTGTCAAAATAAACATCTTTAAAAGACGTTTGTGCATATTTGCTTGGTTTTGTAGTGGTTACAAAAACTGCTTAGCACAAAATTTAAAATAATGACTGAAAGGGAATGTACCAGGAATATCATTTCCAGTGATTGGTTTGGTTTGTTGCCTCAATTTTTTGTAAAAGCTGTAGTCATCTTCTCGGGTTTGCTTCTGATCTTTGGTATATGTGCAGTTTATGTTAACAGCAGGTCGAGGTTTCCTCTTCAGGTAGAGCACTGTAGCAAGGCAGGTCCCAACGTTTTGCTAAAAACAAATATCAAAGCGATTATATTTCACTCCATGTCTTTATGTGCATGCACCATGTTTTAAAAACAAAACAAAAAAACTCCATTGTGTTAATCTTGGAGGCACAGCATATATAGTAGGCCCGTTATGTGAAACTATATAGGATTTGTATAGGGTTAGGAGGATTGGGGCAAACACCTATGATTTGTCAGTTATTGCTTTTGCATCTCTTGAAGTAAACAGTGCTCAGACCCGTCCTGAGCAACAGACAAAAATTAAGTTGCTTAACAGAGTGGTCTTCTAGTACAGGGGAGGAGAGCTGTCCATGGTTCACTTAAGGATACTTTGGGATAGTCTCTCTCAGGACAGGAGATTAACTGATAAGAGAGGTCTCTTGGACAAGTTTTCATGTATAATAAATATGGACTTTATTCAGAAAAGAGCTAGGGATTCATTTTAAAAATCATTCTGTATGTGGCAGATCTGCCTGTAATGGAAACCCAGATGCATATGGTGAAATCGGTAATGATAAATCCCCAGTAGAGTATAAGTGCAGTGAGGGTTATAATTTCAACAAATTTATCAAGTGCTTATTCAAATTTTGGAGTGTGGACACCACAGGAGATCCATTTGGATAATGAGGGCCATACTGTGCCATTGATTTTGACATCAGTAGGAAGTTTGACTTAAAAGCTTGATGGGACAATATAGCTCCAGGTCAGGATTATCCTCCTCAGGCATTGAGCAAAATAAACTCTATGAAGGATCCACTTAAAAAAGCATTGAAATGACCTGTGTTTTTAGGGGTAAGTATTGTACTTTGTATAGGAAGGACCATCTTACATTACAAACTTACGCTGCTTTTGTAGTCTTCTGTAGTGAACTGCAGGTAGTACTTATGTCCAATTCCTGGGATAGTCTGAAAGTGAGAGAAACAAGATATTTCTAAAAGGGGAAGTTCAGATTGTATTTTAGCACATATTGTTCTGGCTGCATAGGAAGGTTATCATTAAAATATTTACTGATTATTGCTAAATACAGTATTCAGGTGATATCACGGAAACCCATGCTGTGGCTTTCCCTTGTATCCAGTGTAGGCATTACAGTGTGATATTAGGGACAAGACAGAGATGCATTATTAGAGGTGGTCTCTGGGGTCACTTTTGCCTTGCTTTGGCTGTCCAATCTGAAATTAAAGATCGCATGGTACTACTTGAAAAGGGGATAACCTTAGTGTCCTATTGACTATTCCTGTTCTTATTAAAACCAGTTTTATAATGTCCAAGGCTATGAATAAGCACACAGGGCCTGATCTAGCTCCCAGGAATGGAAATGGAAAGAGTCCCATTACCTTCAATAGCAACAGGAGCTGATCCATAAATGGCTGTTTTATGTGCTCAAACAATAACTACTCTACCATGCCTAACTCTTTCAGAGATTTGGATACAAAGCATTACAGAGAAAGGCACCATCTACATTACTAACACTAATGCCCAGAAACTGTTCATAAGATCCATTTTTTTAAAAAACAAGGAGCTTGAACTAGCTTGGCTTTACCACTAATTGAAAGGGGTGTAATTTGGTGCATATATTTTTAGAAAGATGTTTGAGTTTCCCTAGGTGCTTCAGAAATTTAGTTATGCCCCATTTCTACTCGAAGCAAAATTGTGCCAACTAAGCCAGCTTCAAAAACCAGCACATTGTAAAACTCAATTCTGCTGCTCTTTCTCCATTCAATTTGTTCAATCTATTAAAAGCAAAACTTAATAGTAGCACCACAGCTACTATGAAAACAGGTTCTACTTTAGTACCAGCTACAAGCAATGGAAACCAAATGCAGTCAGGGGAGCACAAATATGGATATGCATTTGTTACAGAACAATATTAATACTAAAGACTGTATCCAACCCAAAGACTCTGCAGCTTCAAGTCTGCAAAGACCCCGCAAGTCTGTAAATGTTTCTGCTAACCTACACAGTCATAGACTCTGCTGCTTATTCTGAAGGGCCATGGAAACCAATTTCAACTTTGTGTCTGCCTTCATCTATTCAGTTCCCAGGGCACAGTCATATGTGGTCGCTGGATTCCCAATGACCCAGAAACCAGGTGAGTTCTTCCTCAGCTGACTTTCAGATGGATCTCTGTCAGGAAGAGGTGATGATCAGGGCCCACTGGACAGAAGATTCTTCCCTCCTCATTATACTGAATGCCAAATTAGTGTGAGTCCACTCTGAATAATAATTAATTATTACTGATAATGCTGTTATCACAGAGTAGCAAAGTAGAGTGTGCAAAGACTACTTCCTTCACTCTATCAGAAATAATGTTGTCTAAAAAGTAACCCAAATTTCCATTTGATTGTGGTTTTTCCTATGATAGGTAAGTAAAAAAGGATGTTTGACAAAGATAAAGGCATAAACCTTCCAAAACCACTGTTAGAGGGACATCAAGCTGATTCATTCTGAAAGTGCATACAACCTAAGAGCTGTCTTTGTAGCAGTTCTGCAATGACTTGTGTATGTGCTTAATTTTATGCAACCACGAATAGTCTCATTGACTTCAACTGGATTCTACTCACGGTGCATAAGATTAAGCGCATGTATAAGTAAGTCTTTGCAGGATCTGGGCCTCAGAGAGGTGATGAAAAAACATGCAAGTATGTCCACGAATCATTCTGCCTGGCTGCTTGTAGTCTCCAGAATTAATTCAGAGCATGTATCCTGTAGCTTATATATTTTACTGAAAAGTTAGAAAAACCAAAACACTGGTCTGAAGATGGCATAGAAGTACAATACTGGGCACAGCATTCCATCCCAAAATGTGGAGCTTATATTAAGGAATGTTTTAAAGCCAGGGTAGTACAATTTAAGATTCTGTACTGAAGAGGATGATAGTCTAGAGCAGTGGTCCCCAACGCAGTGCCTGTGGGCACCATGGCGCCCGCCAGGTCATTTACGTGCACCCGCCTAGTGCCCAGCAGGGGAGAGAAGCTGCAGCCCTGCACCTGCCAGGGACAGAGAACTCCGGGGCCCGCAGGTTGCGGGCCCCGGTGTTCTCTGTCCCCAGCAGGTGCGGGGCTGCGGCTTCTCTCCAGGGCTGCAGGCGCAGTTCTCTGTCTCCGGCAGGGTCGGGGCCGCGGCTTCGAAGCCAGAGAGGATCCGCGGCCCCGACCCTGCCGGAGACAGAGAACTCGGGCTGCAGGCTGCGGGCACCAGTGTTCTCAGTCCCCGGCAGGTGCGGGGCCACGGCTTAAGCTGGAGAGAAGCCACAGCCCCGCCCCTGCTGGGGACAGAGAACTCTGGGGCTGCAGGTGCCAGTGTTCTCTGTCCCCAGCAGGCATGGGGCCCACCTAGTGCCCAGCAGGGGAGAGAAGCCAGGGTCCCGCGCCTGCTGGGGACAGAGAACTCTGGGGCTGCAGGCGCCAGCGTTCTCTGTCCCTGGCAGGCATGGGGCTGCTACTTCTCTCCTGCTTCTCTAGGGGTACGTCTACACTACAGGATAATTTTGAATTAACTTAAACCGATTTTATTAAACAGATATTATAAAGTCGATTGCACGCGTCCACACTAGGCACATTAATTCGGCGGTGTGCGTCCATGGTCCGAGGCTAGCATCGATTTCTGGAGCGTTGCACTGTGGGTAGCTATCACTATAACTATCCGGCCAATAACTTCGATTTGCGGCCACACTAAGCCTAAATCGATATGTTAATATCGATTTTAGCGTTACTCCTCTCGTTGGGGAGCAGTACAGAAATCAATTTTAAGAGCCCTTTCAATTGATTTAAAGTGCATTGTAGTGTGGACGGGTACAGCGTTAAATCGATTTAACGCTGTTAAAATCGGTTTAACGACGTAGTGTGGACCAGGCCTAGGGCTGCAGGCGCCGGCATTCTCTGTCCCTGGCAGGCATGGGGCTGCTACTTCTCTCCTGCTTCTCTAGGGCTGCAGGCGCCGGCATTCTCTGTCCCTGGCAGGCACGGGGCTGCGGTTTCTCTCCTGCTTCTCTGGGGCTGCAGGCTGAGGGCGCCGGGCCATGGCTTCTCTCCGGGGACAGAGAACTCTGGGGCTGCAGGCTTTGGGCACCGGTGTTCTCGGTCCCTGGCAGGCGCGGGGCCGCGGCGTAAGCCAGAGAGAAGCTGCAGCCCTGCACCTGCTGGGGACAGAGAAATCCGGGGCTGGAGCCTGAGGGCGCCGGTGTTGTCAGTCCTCGGCAGGCACGGGGTCACGGCTTAAGCCGGAGATAAACCGCGGCCCCGCGCCTGCCGGGACAGAGAACTCTGGGGCTGCTGGCTTCATTCTATGTTGAAGTAAGAATAATAAATATATTTGGACCAGCAGTTCAACAATGTTTTACTTTTTTAAGATAAATAAGATGAAAACTGCTTATGATATTTATTTTGTAAAAACTCCTTAATTTTTCTTACAGGTAGATAAAGAGCAAATTCACATGGTAAGGTAAAAGAGTAATTGCCAAATAATGTAATTAATACCTTTTACTTGTAAAATTACCCTTTTTATCTTATGGATTCATATATTATGTAATATTAAATATGTTTTTCGCATTATTTAATGTACAAATACAAAATAAGCCTTGAAAAATTGTTGGCACCTGACACACTCTTCTGAAAACACGAATATGCTACTGGCCACAAAAAGGTTGGGGACCACTGGTCTAGATTAAAAAGAATGAAACTCACCTCTTCAGATCAGTGCTGGAAAGACAAGGTGGTATTTTTGAACATAGCCTACAGGAGTTCCCTTAATTACATACAGTTTAGTTGTCTGTCATGTCACACACTGATTTACAAGTGAAGACTGAGTCTGTCATCCCTGAAGATGCTAGCAGGTAAGAGACCCTCACATCTCATCAGAAGTTTCAGTTCCTAAAAGCTATGACTCAAAAAAAAAAAAAAATTCAATTCTTGCTGAGTGGAAATAACCAATGACACCACAGTTAGCAGACAGGTTCAGGAGACTTTTGGAAACTGGAAAATCTGAGCACAGAGGTGCTGGAACAATTTGTATAGTGGGGGTACTAAGAGCCATTGAACCAAACTGTAAACCCTGTATAGGATGGAAACCACTTCAAGCCGATGGTGCTGCAGCACCCCTACTTCTAGCACTTATGTCCGAGCATGCAAATTTGAAATGTGGCATTTTTCAGATCTGCAAATCTTGTCACTATGGTTTAACATTTCAGTCGTTCATGATGATGATTGCTGACTGAAATGGTTCAGTAAGATTCCTCAGTGGATCTTTACAGAAACACTTCAACTAACAACTCTCATTCTGATGTTGTCAGAATATCCTGGTACAAAGTGCACTCACGTTGCACAGAAACTAATATGTTAGGGTCAAATTCTGAAAAACACTATCATGAATAGTCCCATTGTACCACTCAAAGTAGTAAGCACTAAGCCTGATAATAAGTATTTGCAGGATCTGCTCCTTTCCTTGCTAGTCAATCACTTATCTTCCCACCAACTTTTGTATTTTTAATTTTTTGCAAGCAAGGAGTTTGAGTGGTTTGGGAGCTAATGAACATATACAAGTAAAAGGTGTTTATAAATGAGTTATTTATCTGTTGAAGTCTTTTGTTTGTAAATTAATATTTTGCATCAGTTAAATGACTGGGATGTTTGCACATTTTTCTTTGATAAAATCAGTTATAAGAAAATCAAACCAAAAAAATCCATTTGGATGTTGTCATACAGATTCTCCCTTAAGGAGTTGTCTATATTGCAGTGCCTAAGTATTTTATTTGAGAGTGCTAGTTGTTTACCAAATGTGTGTGTTTAAATGAAAGGGTAATTACTGTATGATAAGAAAAATTGCTACAATTTGTTAATCTTACATTTGTTTTGCATGAGATCCTCTCCAAGTGAACAGCGAAAAGAATTCTGGCTGTTTGTACAGTGTTAGAGGTTAGAACCTTGAGCAGATGTGCATATCCAAACTTGGCTACACACACACACACACACACACACACACGTACGTTTCTCCAGGGAGCTATTACTACCAAATGTTTGTAAAAGTTTACTAGGAGAGCAAAGCTGTGGGCCTGTCACCTGCTCTCTGTATATACACTTGGTTATATATTCCAGATAAGAGGCGACAGTGGATAAGCCACTTGCACAACTTTAAAATACCTTACCTGTACAAACAGGAGAGTTTGGCCTCAGATCACTTTGGGGAGGGCAGGGAGACTGAATGCTGACCCTCATAATCTGCCTTTTTTTTCTTTTTCCCTTCCACTTTGAGCCCTGGCTAAAAACGTGTTGTTCTTTTGATCTACTCAACTGTCAAGTCAAAATGACAAAGGCTATTAAATGAACAGGCATTCTTAGTATAGTAACAAAGTAGCTGCCTGGAGTTTTATGAAGGTGTTATAAGTGTTTGTGGCACAGAAACCAAGACCCAATATTGTGAGGGACTGAGCACCCAGTGAGGTACTCAGCACAAAGGAGAGATGGTCCCTCTGTCAGCTTGCAATTTAGCCTTAAAGGGACACAGGGAATTATTTCCATATATTGCATAGCAGAAAAAAGCATTTTAGGATCCTGTGTTAACACAGATAACATGAAATAATTACCACCAAGGGGACTGTAACACTTTTATAATGGAAGAAATGTGGGTTTGAGACTGCCATTGACAATGAGTGGGGGGGGACTTCTGAACCCTTGGGGAGCCTCGTTAAAGTCAATGCAGCAGTCTGCCCGCATGCTATTAAGTCCAGCGTCGGGGATTTAAGGCTTAAAATACTTGTAGTAGCCACTGTGTAGTTAACCCAAAACTTCCCTATCAGAAATGTCCGAAGCCATATAATAAATGCCGGGTTTTTCCTTCCATGATGCTTATCCTTAATGGTGGCCTCATCCCTTTCTGCCTCTTGAGAAACATTTTCATTTTATTATTATTGCTGAGAGAACTTTAAGAATGACAATCAAATTTCATGACAAAACACTGCAGTAGTTTCATTTTATTTTTTTAAAATAAATATTAATGAAGGAAATAAAATCTATCATCATTTTGTATATATCTGTTATCATGTAAGTATAGAATTATGTGCTTCTTGAAATGGATGTAGTCTCCTTATTTGTAACTACACCACCTGGTACATGGGTATTTAAAACTTTTTCAGGGCTGAGCTGCAAAGCTAAAGTACAAACTGACTTAAGTACAGAAAGATATGTTGAAAGATTTCCCTATCCACACAAGGGGGGCAGCATCTGGCACAGAAATAAGATTTTATTTTAACTAGCCTGTTTAAAATTCTTCCTTTCCTGCCTTCTGTGAAAAGATTTTCACTGTCTTCTCTTTCACTCTCACTTCAAGGTTAGCTGATGATATTCTAGAATGCATTACATGACTCCATGTCTATGGGTCAAAATGAGACCGCTAGTATATAGGACATCAACTAATGTATGCTGGGTTATTGTCAGCCAACCAGGAAGTGTCCGGAGGATTTCAGAACAGGAAAGAAAATAATTTAATGGGCTATGTTGACATTTCTCTGCTGAATGTCTGGGCTGAGGGATATTTAGCTAATTGTTGGGATAAACTTCATCCAACTTCCATGATAGATTTTCAGTTGTCAGTACACTAGAATAGCTACTTTAGAAAGGTTCTAGACAGGACTGCGAAGTATCATGCACCTTGAGTGACACTCATACACCTGGTAGCCCTATCATTATCCCTGCAAACTAACTGAGATGTCAAATGTTCTGCTGGGCTGTGGGGAGAGCCAGAAACTGTTACTCCTGGCTCTGTCACGCTGCTCCCACAGCTCCCAGATGGGAAGGAGCATCCAGCGGTAATGGCAGCAGCAACTATGGGAACAAAAAGTGAGAGGGGCACAATACTGGTCCCAGGTTTTCCCCCAGTCTTTGCACTGACTTCAGTGGGCTCTGGATCAGGCCCAGAGTAACTTAATTAAAACAAAGTATCAGTCGTACACAATGATAATCATTCTTATAATTATAAGAAAATTTAAAAAAAACTTGTTCACCTTGGGCCAGGAAATGTATATTTCTTTGTAGTCCCCGAAGAGTTAACTTTCCTTCTGTTGTCTTTCATTTAGAGTAAAGATTTCTAACACAGGAAATTATACTGTTCAGCATCAGATAAATTTCTAAAGAGAGAGCTCAACCTCTAGAACGATACACTCTAATAATGCATGACATTGGAATTTGAGCAAACGCTGCTGCTTGGTCAAAAGATTAGGAAGTTTTACCTTTGTTGTCAGTTTCCCTTTTCCCATTCAAATATATCTTCTAAAATTATGGGATGGGATCTAATAATAGGTTTTATAAAACTTTTTTCTACTATATTTTGGACATAAACTACTTAAGTGTTTAAGCAAGGAGTACAAAATGAAAGAGAGATAAGATTTCAAGGTTTTTAAGTAGGAAATCAATTAATTCATAACATACACTTAGGCCTGGTCTACACTGCAGGTGGGGGAAATGGATCTAAGTTACGCAACTTCAGCTACGTGAATAACATAGCTGAAGTCGACATATTTAGATCCACTTACCGCAGTGTCTTCACTGTGGTAAGTCAACAGCTGACGCTCTCCCATTGACTCCGCCTGTCCCAGTCCTCCAGAGTCAACAGGAGAGCACTTGGCAGTCAATTTATCGTGTCTAGACTAGATGTGATAAATTGACCCCCGCTGGATCAATCGCTGCTTGTTGATCCAGTGGGTAATGTAGACAAGCCCTTAGTGTATCCATATCAAATTCTATTACAAATATTGCTATCTAAAGAAGCAGGGAGGTAATTTAACTAAGTGTATTAGAATGGAGATTATTTAGCCCTGTTTACATGTCTCCTTATTAATTTGTTTTTCTCTGGACAGGCGGGCTAGTGTGACTCTCTGTAAAATTCACTCAAAGCTGCTCCTGAGTGTCAGTTTTTTGGCTATTGCTTCGGTGTTGTACCTGATATGTTGGGTTATGAGGGCAGTATTTTAAACCTGAAGTGATTCAGGCTATGGCCAGCCTCTGGGAAGGAAAAGATGACCCACCGAGGGGAATAAAACATACCTGTGTTTTCAAAGCACTGGTTTCCCTCAACATAGAGGCCTCAGATCAAACTCTGTCAATTTCAAAACCTTGTTTTCGACAAAGTCCCAGAGCTAGAACCTTTAACCTGTCTTCAGGCTCTCTTAGGTCTGTCTGTTTTGTGACTGGCAACTAAGAAACAGCATCAAGAGGTAAAAAGGTAAGGCACATAGGACAGTTAGTGTTTTGAGCTAGGATAGCTCGAGGATTGTCCCAGCCTATTTACAAAGTCTTGAAAGCTACCAAGAAACAGCACCAATTTAATTTCAGATTATTTTAAATCCTACCACATCCCCACCTCATGACTTCAGATTCCTTTCAAGGCACAAACATATTACATTGAAGAGTCACTCTGCTTGCCTTCCACTCGCTTTAAGCATAGAACTTTCATTGTGTCCAAAATGTCATTTTATGTATGTATGTTCCAGAAGAGGCTGACACCAAGGTAATATCTATTTAACATATATGGAGAAATAAGAGCTAAGGCTGGAAGCACTGACCTAGATTTCTTGGTTAGCCCATAACATGCTAGAATGTAAAAGCACCCGCAGGGGCTATGCCCATTTCTATCAGACACTACTGATTTCAGTACGATTAATGGCCATAGGGCAATAGGTGTTCTCTTTTGCTGCACATTTTATTCTCTTGCAGGACACTGAAATTGTTAATTTAATCCAAAATATAATCTAAACTGTACAAATTTAAGGAAGTAGATGATTTTTCTCTCTTGCAGTCATAGCAAAAGATATTACAATCACATACACACAAGAACATAAGAATGGCCCTACTGGGTCAGACCAAAGGTCTGTCTAGCCCACTATCCTGTCTTCTGATAGTGGCCAATGCCAGGTGCCCCAGAGGGAATGAACAGAACAGATAATCATCAAGTGCTGATGTCGCTCATTCCCAGCTTCTGGCAAACAGAGGCTAGAGACACCATTCCTGCCCATCCTGGCTAATAGCTATTGATGGACCTATCCTCCGTGAATTTATCTAGTTCTTTTTTGAACCCTGTTATGGTCTTGGCCTTCACAACATCCTCTGGCTGGTTGACTGTGCACTGTGTGAAGAAATACTTCCTTTTATTTGTTTTAAACCTGCTGCCTATTAATTTCATTTGGTGACCCCTAGTTCTTGTGTTATGAGAAGCAGTAAACAAAACTTCCTTATCTACTTCCTCTACACAAGTCAAGATATTATAGACCTCAGTCATATCTCCCCTTAGCCGTCTCTTTTCTAAGTTGAAAAGTCCCAGTCTTACCAATCTCTCCTCATACGGAAGCCGTTCCATACCACTAATCATTTTTGTTGCCCTTTTCAGAACCTTTTCCAATTCCAATATATATACAGTGTAAACCCTTTCTGCCAGTGAGGTTACTCATTTAGCAGCCTTGGTACTCTATGTTTTCAAGCTGAAGATTAAGGCAACAAAAGAGGCCATTGTACTTTTCAGCAGAAAATTCTTTGGCAACACGGAGTTTGGAAGCAGTTTAGGTACTTTTTTGTTGAAAATGAAGTGTGAGCATAAAAATTAGCATGAGGTCTGCTAAATCTGAAGAGAATTCACAGTTGCCATGACAAATGGACTATTTCACTAGTGACCAGGGCATTTTAAGAGCTGTTTTAATGAAGTGTGTAGTACAGACCGCCTGCCTTTGTTTTTCTGGGCTGGTTTGGTCACAGAGAGTTGATGAATAGTTTAATTCTGTATGTACTGGTTATCGAAGAGCTTCTGGGGCCAGCACTGACCATTTGGGAAATGGCTGCTATTCTAGTAGCTCGTTCAGGAGCCCGTGGTCAGGAGTGTAATTCATAATTTATTAGAAGTTTTGCTGCTTGGGAGCACTAGTGGGCACATTTGAGGGGGGTATATTGGTCTCTCTCACAATCCTTCTTTCACTTTTCCTTTGGAAATGGTTCCTCCAGCCCTGCTGTCTCCCTTTGCTTGTATCTTTTACACCATCCAGCCCCTGACACACAAGAACACTAAATCCAAGTCTTTCTCCATCGTCTCCCCAGAAAAGGGCTGAGGTGTCAGAGTCTGAAACTTGTGCATTGTGCTATTTGCAAGCGGGCTCAGTGTATTACTCTTGGCTGCGTGCATTATCCCGGTACCACACACTCAGTGCAGTGCCCTTTGCTCTGTGTGTTACCAGGGAACAAGTGGGTTGGGGCATTGCCTTTTGTTCTGTGCGTTACCTCAAGCACCAGCACACTCCACAATGCCCTTTGCTCTGTGTGTTACAGGGAACAAGTGGGCTCCGGGGCCGGGCATTGCCCCAGGCACCAGCACGTTTCAGGCATTGCCCTTTGTTCGGTGCAGTACCTGGGCACCAGTGGGTTTGGTGCATTACCCTTTCCTTGGTGCAGTACCCACGCACTCCCCAGCTCGGGTCGCTGCCCTGTGCTCGGTGCGTTACCCTTTGCTCAGTGCGCTACCCAGGCACTCCCCAGCTCAGAGCTCTGTCCTGTGCTCAGTGTGGTACCCAGACACTCCTCCCCTCGGAGTGCTGCCCTGTGCTCGGGGTGGTACCCAGACACTTCCCCCTCGGGGAGCTGCCCTGTGCTTGATGCAGTACCCTAATGCTGCCCTGTGCTTGGGCCGGTACCCGGGTACTCCCCCCTTCGAACGCTGCCCTGTGCTCAGGCCGGTACCCGGGCACTCCCCAGCTTGGGGCACTGCCCTGTGCTTGGTGCTGTACCCAGACACTCCCCCCTCGGAGTGCTGCCTGTGCTCAGGGGCGGCTCTAGACATTTCGCTGCCCCAAGCATGGTGGCATGCTGCAGGGGGCGCTCTGCTGGTCACCGGTCCTGCGGCTCTGGTGGACCTCCCGCAAGCTGTGGACCGTCCTCCCAGCAACCGGCAGAGCGCCCCCCCCGCGGCATGCCACCCCAAGCACGCGCATGGCATGCTGGGGCCTGGAGCCAGCCCTGCCTGTGCTCCGGGTGGTACCTGAACGCTGTCCTGTGCTCGGTGCTGTATCCAGATACTCCCCCCTCGGGGCGCTGCCCTGTGCTTGATGCAGTACCCGAATGCTGCCCTGTGCTTGGGCCGGTACCCGGGCACTCCCCAGCTTGGGGCGCTGCCTTGTGCTCGGTGCTGTATCCGGATACTCCCCCCTCGGGGCACTGCCCTGTGCTTGATGCGGTACCCGAATGCTGCCCTGTGCTCGGGCCGGTACCCGGGCACTCCCCAGCTTGGGGCGCTGCCCTGTGCTCGGTGCTGTACCCAGACACTCCCCCCTCGGGGCGCTGCCCTGTGCTTGATGCGGTACCCGAATGCTGCCCTGTGCTCGGGCCGGTACCCGGGCACTCCCCAGCTTGGGGCTCTGCCTTGTGCTCGGTGCTGTACCCAGACACTCCCCCCACGGGGCGCTGCCCTATGCTCGGGGCGGTACCCGAACGCTGCCCGGCTGTCCCTTACCTTGACCGTGGCTTTCCGGACCTGCCCCAGCGCCCGCAGCGCGCTAGGCGACCCCAGGCGGTAGTTGAGATAGTGCAGCGCCACGCGGGCCGCCTGCCCGGCCAGGCGGCTGGAGACTTGCAGCTCTCGGTCGGCTCGGGGCGGCGAGGGGCCCGCACCCCACGCCAGAGGCAGCAGGAGCAGGAGCAGAAGCGGGCCGAGCCGGGCTGCGCTTCGCCTCTGCATGTTCAGTGATGCCGGGTGCTCGAGGTGCTGCGCGTCCAGAGGCGGCTCTGCACTGAGCCCGCAAGCCCCAGTACAAATAGCAGGGTAGGGCTGGCTCCCCGCCCCTCCTGCCCGGCTGTCAGTGCCAGGAAGCGCTCGAGCACCACCCAGGAGGCTCCGTCGAGTCTCCGGTGGCGACTTCTTCCCTCCCCCAGCCTCCCTCCCTTTCCTTCCCTCCCCTCCCCTCCCCTCTCCTCTTGCCCGAGCTCCTTCCCTTGACTCTTCCCAGGAATTTCCCTACACCCCCGAACTTCCCCAACTCCCCCCCCCCCGCAGTTCTGTGACCAAGTTACCTGCGGTGTTGCCAATTTAGTGATTGTTTAGAAATTTGAATTGAAATCGGAATATTAATACACACTTTAAAAGCATGTACAGTGTGTGATAAAAGAAGTGTAGCTGAAAAAGTAGAATAGATTTGAAAAGTATGAACATAGGCTGGCTTCCTTATACAGCTGTTGTCTTTTAGGACAATATCAGTGCATTCATTTCAAATGATGATTTGTAAGCAAAGTTTAAATGAGCTCTCCCTGACAGCTAGTGATGGGCTGGGGGGGAAAAGGCTTCAGGACCAGATTGTATTTACAGTCACACCTAATCTACCTATGTATCCAGCAAACAGAGCTGTGTTGCCCAAATGATAGATTTTGGCTGGGGTTGGGTTACAAATCACTTGAATGCCAGGGTAATGAAATGTTGTTGTTATTATTGTGTGAGTAGAACTGTATTTAGCCTGTGCTGATTGAGGGCATCAAGATAGAGGGTAGGGACAGGTGTTTGATGGTCTGCCTGAGTCACAAGTACTATTTGACCTGCCCCTCTCCACTGGTTAAAGACAGAGCTGATTAGGCTCCATAGTCTTTTGTTCTGTTAAGTGACCACTGCAGCTGAAGTCACTGATAATCAGGTCTAAGTGCTTAGACCTGCTGTGGGACAGTGTTTCTGTGGAAGAGATGGCCCAACCTGCACTAGCAGCGAGGTGCCACCAGCTGAAATCACTGAGAGCTGGGTGGAACCTCACGAGACCAACTTGCAGAGGTCACAGTGGCAGGTGGCAGCAGAAGGTGATGGCGCAGGGCCATTGGCAACAGAGCAATGCAGTGAACGGTGGCACAACAAACAGCAGTGAGCAGTTGGAGGAACGAGCAAGGTGCCTTCTTGCCCTCTGACCTGGGAGATGTATTCGTGTGAAAGCACCTCTGAACTGTGAGTTGCCGCTGACCAAGGACAACACCGGTGAATGTGGTGCAGTGGAGGGAAAAGTGAGTGGCCTGTTAAATAAACATTTGTTTGTTGGACTATATTTTAGTGACTTTGTTCCAGAATGCTAGATTTGTGACTGGGAATGGAAATTTGTATAAATGTTTCCTAGTAGGCCAAGGTTTTTAAAATGCATTATTTGCAAAGGTTGTTAGCCCACATCATTGTTATCCTGAGAGGTGATTATATTGGGGACTTTCTGTAGTAAACATTTTTATTATTGTAATTAATTTTTACATAAGAATGGCCATACTGGGTCAGACCAATGGTCCATATAGCCGAGTATCCTGTTTTTCGACAGTGGTCAAAGCAGCGGCGGCTCCAGGCACTAGTGCACTAACCCACGGGGGTCGGTCCCTGTGAGGGCGGCAGTCAGGCTGCCTTCAGCGGCGTTTCTGCAGGAGGTCCACCGGTCCCACGGTTTCAGCAGCAATTTGGCGGTGGGTACACCAAAGGCACGGGACCAGCGGATATCCTACAGGCGTGCTGCTGAAAGCCGCTTGACTGCCATGCTTGCGGTGGCAAAATACGTAGAGCCGCTCCTGGGTCAAGGCCAGGTGCTTCAGAGGGAATTAACAGAACAGGTAATCATCAAGTGATCTATCCGCTGTTGCCCATTCTCAGCTTCTGGCAAACAGGCTAGGGAGACTCAGAGCATGGTGCTGCATCCCTCCCCATGCTGGCTAATAGCCACTGATGGACCTATTCTCCAGGAATTTATCTACTTCTTTTTTTTTAATCCTGTTATAGTTTTGGTCTTTACAGCATTCCCTGGCAAAGAGTTCCATGAGTTGACTTTATGTTGTGCAAAGAAGTACGTTTTGTTTTTTTTAAAACCTGCTGCCTATTAATTTCATTGAGTGACTATTGGTTCTTGTGTTATGTGAAGGATTAAAGAACATTTACTTACTCACTTTCTTTGCACCAGTCAAGATTTTATAAACCTCTATCCTATCCCCCTTAGTTGTCTCTTTTCTAAGCTGAAAAGTCCCAGTCATTTTAATCTCTCCTCCTGTTTCATACCCCAAATCATTTTAGTTGCCCATCTCTGTACCTTTTCCAATTCCAACATATCTTTCTTGGGATGGGGTGACCAGATCTGCACACAGTGTTCAAGATATGCGTGTACCATGGATTTATATAGAGGCAATATGATATTTTCTGTCTTATTATCTAGCCCTTTAGTAATGATTCGCAACATTCTGTTTGCTTTTTTGACTGCTGCTGCACATTGAGTGGATGTTTTCAGAGAACCATCCACAATGACTCCAACATCTCTTTCTTGAGTGTTAACAGCTAATTTAGACCCTATCATTTTGTAGGTATAGTTGAGATTATGTTTTCCAATGTGCATTACTTTGCATTTATCAACATTGAATTTCATCTGCCATTTTGTTGCCCAGTCACACAGTTTTGTAAGATCCCTTTGTAACTCTTTGTAGTCTGCTTTGGACTTAACTATTTTGAATAATTTTGTATCATCTGCAACTTTTGCTACCTCACTGTTTACCCATTTTCCAGATTATTTATGAATACATTGAACAGTAATGGTCCCAGTACCAACCCCTCAGGGATACCACTATTTATCTCTCTCCATTCTGAAAACTGATAATTTATTCCTACCCTTTGTTTTCCATCTTTTAACCAGTTATGGATCCATGAGAGGACTTCCTTCATCTTATCCCATGATGGCTTACTTTTCAAAAGTCAATTTAAGTTATATAATTTTAAAAAAAATTATATTTGTTTTTGAAATCTAGTACTGTTATGTGTTTTGGTGTAATTTGCGCTATCCTCATGTTAAATTTGCATTATCCTAACAAAACATTAAATTTATTCATTTCTCTTCTATGTTGCAGGTCAAAGAGAAAATGAAAAGACAAAAAACATGCAACAATTTTTCCACTCAAAGGCCTCAAAAACCAGCCTAGGTGAAGAACACATCAAGAACCAAGAATATAGCAACATATCAGCTGAAGGTTCAAGTGGTATATCTACATCCGACCAGCCCGAAGCACAAATACAGCTACTTACTGAAGAAACAGTGCCTCCAAAACCTTACGGCAGTTTCCAAATGTTTGTTGGTCAAAGTGTGCCCATTTATTGAAGTTACAAAAGATGGCTACTGGTGCACCTCTTGCAAAAAAGCTTATAAAGAAGGAAAGCTTTCCAGTGCTATAATTGGTAAAAGTGGAGGAGCTTAGTTTGTCAGACTGATCAGCAAAGCCAGTGCTGACAAACTGTGTGAAAAGGCTGCAAAACACCAGGCCTCTGGAGTGCATTAACATGCAGAAAGCCTTATAAGCCCACTTTCAAAGCCAACTTTAGAAGTACTTAATGAGGCTGTTAAGAATGCTAGAGACACAACACAGTTCATGTGAACAAACATGGCTGTGGCATCCGACTTTCTGTTTAAGGAAGAGATACCACACACTACAAACTGGAGGCCAATGTTAAATGCGTTGTCACTTGTTCATCCTGAAGCTGAACACTGATTCTGAACAAGACCAGCAAATGCTCACTATCTTTCTGCAAGAAACTCAACTGACTGGCTAGAAGCATGCGGTGCAACAGTGAAAGACTCAACAGTTGGAAAAAGTGAAGAACTCTCTTACCACATTCAAAACATTTGCATACGTGAATGCACAGATGCAAATGGGCATCAAGTATTAAGTCACTGTGTACATTATCTTGATGTCAGTGGTAGGCCAGTAGTTGCATTTCTAGATGTTTAAGTTATAGAACACACATCGGCTGCATCTGTAACAACCCACATCTTAGATGAGTTAAATGCTTGTCAGTTGGACCCAAAACGGATGGCTGCTTGTGCCTTTGATGGAGCTGTAAACCTCTCTGGAAGACATGGTGGAGTACAAGCTTTGCTCAGAGAAAAGTGTAACCCTAATGTCTCCTATACACACTGCAGAGGCCATCTACTCCAACTAGCGCTAGTACGAGCTGCAGATTCTTCAAAAGACATTTAAAAAGCTATACATTTATGTCTTCATTATAGACTTTTTTTCAGCAAGAGTCGAAAAAGACTGAATATCTTGGAAAATATAGAAGATACACTGGGACTGAAGTTCAAATTAGTCCAACCTGGGAAAACCCACTGGCTTTCTCATGAGTGATCCTAGACTGTTGTCTTAAAATACTCCAGCCGTTATTACTGGCTTTGGAAAGTATCTACCAAGATGGGATGGATCTAAGTAGTAAGGCTGGTGGATTACTTTTGCTACTACATTCAGAGAAGACTATTGCCATTCTCTCTCTCGTAAGTCTACTGTTGAAACTACTTGGGTCATTAAACAATGCCATCCAGGCATCTGCTACCACAGTAGTAGATCTTTGACCAGCAATGGAAGCTACATTTGGATCAATCAGAGAGCTATCCATTGAAAAAGTACTGGAAGAGGCAAAGACTTCAGTCCAGAAGTTGACTAATGAAGGCATTTATATTGAATCCTTAAGTGAACAGGACAAAAAGTGTTTGTTAAGACAGCTGAAAAAGTACACAGACTTGATTCTTACAAATCTACAACAGTGACTTCTGGATTCTACCCAACCTCTACGTAGCTTTTACAGATCCCTGTCCTATAAAACACCAACAATTGAGTGGAGTGAGGCACTACCAGCAATGAGGCTGCCATATGCTCAGGACAGAATAGAGAATTTGAACACAGAGTGGAATATCATATGATGAATGAACAAAGATTTGACTTCAACTTCTTTTTTATCATCACTAGTGGCTTGACCCAATCTTTGTGTTCTGTTTCCTGGGATGAAGGAAGTAGGAATTCATGTCTTGCTACTCCCAGTCACAACAACTACAGTTGAGCATTCTTTTTCATCACTGAATAGCATTTTGTGTTCTGAAAATAGACACCTTTTGCCTGATCACATGAATGAACTAATGAATATATCAACTGAAGGACTGGAAGTACTGGACACACGAGAAGCCACCAAAGATGAATGCATTGCGTTCAAGAAGTTCTTTAATAGAGTTATGCAAAATTATAACAAGAAAGATGTAGATGTAGTGCTTCATAGAAGGCTTGAGTAGGCAACTTTAATTTGTGTGATTATTTTAAAATATGAGTTAAATCTAATAAAATGGTCATGACACATTTTTCAGTTTTTACTATGGTGCCATACAGCCCCTCCTTCACCCTCACGGTCTTACCCTTGATTGGCTCTGACACCCCCCTGTAAATTTGAACATCCCCCCTAATTTCAATTCCTGGGGAAAACACTACTCCTCCCACCTGCCCACCTCTCCTTGCCCCAGAACCCTTCTCCTTCCACCCTTCACCTTAACCCCTCTCTCTGTTTCTCACCTCTTCTCTGTCTCTCCTCCTCCAGCCCTCCCTCCTTTTCTCTTTTCCCTGCCTTTTGCCTCTCATTCTTCCCCCTTTCCTTCCTCTGCTCAGCCTTCACTGCCAGAGCGCCCAGCCTGCTTGGCAGGGAGGCAGATCTCAGCTCGCCCAGTTTGCACTCCCTATGACTTTCCCGTGCTGGGAGGTAAGAGAGCAGCTCTTGGAAGCCAGCCCTGGTGCTCTCTAGAGTTCCCACAGCCTTTCCTCTTCTATTCTTACTCTGTGGCTAGTCTATTCCTCCCTTACAGTTGTCTCATATCTTTTGATGAGCTACAGACACCTTGGTAGGCTAAAGAGACAAGTGGGTGAAACAATATCTATTTTTGCACCAACTTCTCCAATATTGCACCTTGTCTCTCTAATATCCTGTGACCAACCGGGTTACAACTACACTGCATACAATTGTGTTAGGTGGGAAGGAAAGAAAATGTTAACCTAAGTGTCTTACACACAGTGTTTGAGATCCCCAGGAGTCTGGCTGAGTGTAAATCTAGACCTGCCAAAGCTTGTGATGAGTATGAGTGAGGAATTGGTGCAGTCCTACATTTAAACAGAGGAGGAATTACGCATGCCAAGGGGAAAGCAAATCCACGGCACACTTCCCTGAGTCTGGGAGCAGACTTGTTCCCAAGGAAATAGGAGTTGCCACAAACCATTAGTCAAACAACACAGGAAACATGAAACACTAGAAGCCACGCCGGCTCAGTTATGGCAACATATAGCTGTACGGCACCAGATAAAAATGAACCAAAGTGTAATAGCAGAGGAATTGGACAATCATGAACTATGGTTTATAAGTAAGAAATTCAAAAGTCTGGTGTGACAATGGGGAAAAAAATAAGACACGCCTTTATGGACACGTTTTGGTCTGATTTTCTGAAGGCAGAACATCTATTGGCATTCAAAGTTCTGAGCATTTAGCTCCACTGAAAATCAGGTCAATACCCTGGCACCAGCGGGCTTCCAACATTGGTTACTAGAGAAGGCAAGGGCTTGGAGAGAAGATTCCCTCTCTCAAAGTAACTATTAGTATTGCAGTAGTGCATAGGTGCCCCAATCGGGGATGAGAGCCTCATTGTTCCAGGCACTGTACAGACATATAACAGAAAGCTGGGTCCTGCCTTGAAGAATTTATAATCTGAGTATAAAATAGGAGACAACAGGTGGCTATAACAAACTGGTGGGGAGAGCACCAGGTAACAATGAGACAAGTCTAGTCAGCATGAGAAATGGCAGTTATTAACCCCCGATGCCTAACCCTTGTTGAGTTTTTTGTAAGCATCATGGCAAAGTCTTTACGAGGGATTAGCAAGAGAACAATGAGGTGGTTTTGCAGATGTTTATGGGTAGCTTCTCCAGTGCATAAGACGCAACTTGGAAGAAATATCGTGGAATATACAAATCCTTCAATACGAGAATGTGACTCAAAAGTGCAAATGCTGTTGCAGAGGTGATCAATTGCCTTGCTCAAAACTAATGTTTAATGTCAAAGACCGCAGTACATATAAATAATCACATGGTAGCAAATAGACCAAAAAGCCCAACAACAGGTAAGCAATTAGATCTGCATCTTCCAAAGCTAAATAGAAGTGGCTCTGATCCTGTGGAAAGTCAATTAGATGGCTTGTGGCAAGTATGTCCCACTTACACATAAACAGAGCACGTAAACGTGAAATACTCATAAGCAGCAGAGGACTTTTCACCATTTTATTTTTATTTTGCAATGGGAAATCTATATATTTGTAGCCTTCCTAATCCCATTTCCTTTATCTCTTGTTAAACCTCTTCTTCTCGCTGCTGCTTCCCTTCACAAATACATCTGCAAACTTTTTGTTACAAACTCAAAAATGGGGATGTTTTTCAAAAAAATAGCACTTTTTTCCCCTAAAACCAAACCGGCATGTTCCTGGGGGGGAATATTTTATAAGCAAAAATGGCTTTTATAATCCAAACCTGCAAAAATGTGCACTTTTGCATGTTTCTGGTGCAAGAACAGTCATTTTATCAAAATCATGCTAAAGTGAGAGGAGTGGTTGTGTGTATGAAATGACACTATGCAAAATGGCGGCATGTGAAATTCAGACAAATAAAACCCACAAACATTGCATTGTTCCATCCCTTTCTCACGTTGCCTTCCCTTCTGATCCCCAGCATGTCCCCGCTTCCAGCTATGGCCCTTCCTCTGAAAATCATGGTCTACTCCACGCACAAACAATGAGCTGTTCTGCTCTCTTCTCATTTTGCCTCCCCTCTTTGATGTGTCCAGCTTCTCACCTTTACTCATTCTGATACCCCCTCAAAGGCCCAGCTAGCCCTGTGGATTCCCCCACCCCAATCAGAGCTTGTACATTTATCAAGAAAAGTTAATTTGACACCAATTATTAACTCTGCTGTGAGACTTCGGTCAGCGGTAAAGGATAATTATGCGGCTTGTATATATTTCCAGTTATCATCATGATCTTACTATTCTTTTTAATTATGTGCAGAATCCTTTTAAGAGAGTAATGGGGAGCGGGAACTCGCCTTGCCTACCTGATAGTAACCCAGTTATCCCAACCGAGCAGGTAAGATCTTTTCCAACAGATGAGGGGACAGTCATTGCAAGTGGGTGAATTATAGCTTATGAAAATGCCTGTTTTAAGTGAAGACACTCCACCATTTTATTTCTATTACTTTTGGTAAAGCAAAGCTTCATTCTAGAAGCTACAGATTATAGCA
The DNA here is from genome assembly GCF_025201925.1 of Gopherus flavomarginatus. NCBI lineage: Eukaryota > Metazoa > Chordata > Testudines > Testudinidae > Gopherus > Gopherus flavomarginatus. Next base: position 91,593,008 of record NC_066624.1, read on the forward strand.
ATATTTTGCCTTTAGGCTTCAAAGTTACCGTGTTCCATTAAGAATATCTTTGAATTTTATGCATGTTTGTTTATTAACCCATGCAGTGGACTAAGTCCCTTGCATCTGTTACAAGGGTCAAACCTCTCAGCTAACCCTGGAGTTACCTAAATAAACTGGATGGAAAGTTTCCACTTCTGGAGGTGTCAGTAGTGACTGGATATTTCACTAAAGTCCCCCTGTTTCACAACCTAATCACTTATTTAAATTTGTGTCCAAATTGGCATCATCATTTTTCAGGGAACAATTGAGTCTTCCATGTATGTTTTTATTCTAAAATGCTCCCTTTAAAATGTTTTTGATGTTCGTCTCACATTCCCTTTGATTTCCTCTAGTTAAATAGCCACAGTCCCACCGACTCCAACCTTCTCTCTCACCTGTACACTCTGATAACATCTCGATAGAGGCCACTTTAAAAATTAAATACAAAAAGTGATTCCCCCCATCTGGTGTAAGTGGTCTGAGCTATGCCAGGTGTCTCCTGATGCTACCTTCTTGCCTCACCTTCCCCACTCTGCACAGATGCCCTTGGAGGCAGGATGGGCTGCAGCAGCTAAGGAGAAGGGCTGTGCAAAGCCAAGCAGGTGAAGGAACTCAATTCAATAAGGGCATTAGGGGTTGAGGAAGGTTTTGAACAGGAAGGGAGGCTGAGCAGGGATGGTCTGGTGGGAAGAGGATTTTGTGTAAAGGAGACCCTAGAGTGGGGGGAATCAGGGCTTTGCAGGGACCCTGGGGTCTCAGTCCAGGATATTGGTGCATCAAGGGTCCCCCATAGTGCAGCTGCCTAGTACACCAGAGGCTCTAAATCACCAACACTGGAAAGTCCTACAATCATTGATGCCACTAGGCTCACCTCCACCCCAGCACCCTGTTCAGCCCTTGACCACTACATGTCTACAGTGCTCTTCCACTGCCCCATCTCTCTTACCATCATCATTGTCAGAGTTAAGGCTGCACACTTGCTCCCATGTATGGTGGAGAAGGATGGTGAGTAGTGGATGCTTATGGGTGAGTATGACAAGGATAGAGAACCTATATCGTGAAGTGGGAAGAAGGAGGACTTGCAGTGCTGATTTCCTAGATTTTTAGAGATTACAAAGGTGACATTTGCACTTGAGCAATCTTGATTCTAAATTAACAAAGTGTTGATTTGGGGAATACAAAGCTTGAATGCTGAGCTCATTCACTGGTCTGGGTTAGAGGCGGCCCCTTTCATACACTGAAGCAAAGGCATCTGCGTCTTCCACAAGACTGAGACAAATATACTCACTTAAAATCCGGTTCCCAACGGGTGGCCCTTGAAAACTGATGGAGCATTCTGTAGCAGCAGGTTCTGAAGGTACTTATATTCTGCTCATTTGGTGGAGATAAGAAGGAAATCTGTTTAATAACTAATGACTGATAGACAACTAATCTTTTTCCTACTAAGTAAAAAAATTCCCTTTACATATTTAGACAAGATGATCAGAGGCTGGAATATGCGATTTTATGTCTTTTTAGAGTACATGTTTACCTCAGTTCACACAACTTTGGCCAAATGTAGAGGTGACATAAATTGTGATGTAAGTTACATGCTAATAAATGTGAGTACGTGTGTGTTATATAACAAGGTAGAGAACCTGCCAGGACACTGAAACAAGGATAATTTATAAGCCAAAAGTGTGTTGAAAAACAGACACCAGGATGGCATGAGAAAATCTAAGATAAAGGTGGGGGCTCATGGCCTGTTTTGTTTTCACCCTTCTATTGACCACTTTCCTTCTACAACCTGTAAATTTCACAGATTTACCTCTATTTACCATTGTACAACTTACACCACAATTTATATAATCTCTGACTCTGTCCCCTTAGAGTTTCTTACAACTGAAATTGAAGCAGGAAGTGTTTTGGACTTATTGAACTGTTAGTGTACAAAGCAATCTGAGATTTTCTTTTTCTTCCAGCAGTTTCTCATACATCAAATATTTGTTTAGCAACCAGTTATTTTAAGTTATGCCATGTTTGAAGAATATTGGCTATAACTTGTATAAAGCTTTTACAACAGACCACACTGGCTCATAATCACTAACAGATGCCTTTGCAGTGGAATGAATTTGGACAAAATTGTATTTATTTTCTTTTGCAACTTTTATGGTTAAGTTCTGACTTTGGCATCTCGCAGTAGTTTACAGAACAAGGTCTTTATGGCCCCATTGCATGTTTTCAAGTAAGCCTTGCCTGGCATTTTGTTTTATCCATCAATAACTATGGCCTGCTTATTTTTATTTTCAACAATTATTCATAGAGGGAGTTTCACATTTTTTTATAGTCTCCAAAATTGTTGTTGGATAAATCAAGTTCTCAAGAATTGATCTTTTTAATTATTTCAAGGCTGAACTTGCTTAGGGTAAGTTCAGATTGTTTTTTTTTTAATATATTTACCATTAGACTGAGTTTTACCATTTTTAAATCTTTTTGGATTAGATTTTTAAAAGGCAGCTTGTACACATGCACACATCTTGTACCACTGAGGACAGATTCCATTCCTTGCACACATAGGTGATAGACTTCTCATTCACAAAACGTATTTGTCCAAATGGATGTTGTGTGTGCAAACCACCTTGCTTTATCATGCAGATGATAGTGATCTAAAAGTGTTTGTTTGGTGTGCTTGCATGCAAAAGGAGGCAGTATTAAAGCATAAATTAGGCCTTTAATGTTTTAAGAGTATGTATTATGGAAGTGCAGATGCTCTGAAATAGTTTCTGAATACTGTGTGCTGATCTGGTTATTGTGAGGTTTACTGTATGAATATATAGATTCAGTTTAATATGAGGGCTGTTGGGAAAAAAGAAGCAGGAAAAGAAAGAATGGCTCAGGATGAGCCACCATCCAGCACACATTAGAGGGCTGTTAAGAGACCATGGCAGAGCCAAGGTCTCTGTGGACTCTGGTTCACTTTCTTGCTGAGCCTCTAGGACTGGTTTTGTGCAGAAGAGCCAAAGCTTAAGAACGAAGAAGGACTGTAGTAGCTTAAAAAGGTCTCTCTCTCAAGAGAAGGTGGAGCTGTTTGGGGGAAGCAGGTTGAGACAGAGGTGACTGCAGGCCAGCTGGGGTGTCTGAAGAAGATAGGCCAGGGATCACCAACCTATGGCATGGAGTCCCGGCAGGCAGCAGCGTGCCATTAATAATCCTGCCCTACCCTGCCCTGCCTGGCCCGGCCCGCTCTTCTCCACCTTCCACCCTGCCCCCCATGGGGGCAGGGGCAAGGGGCAGGAGGGCAGAAGCTTGGTCCTGCCATCTCCCCTGTCTCTTCCCATACAGTGCTGGGTTCCTGCCTCTCCTCCGCCTCTCCGTCCCTCCCTCCCTGCTGGCTGATCAGCTGATGGCCCTTGTGAGGGTGGGGGTCAGGAAGGAGCAGAGTCAGCGTGCTCACTGCTCCCGGCAGAGGCAGAAAATAAGTGGGGGCAGGGCCTTGGGGAAGGTGGGTTGGAATAAGGGCATATCCCCTCCAGCCCCCTGCCCTGACTCCCCCTTACCCCGCTAGCCTTCTGCCCTGACCCCCCTCACACACACCTAGCTGTCTGCCCTGAGCCCTGCAGCTCTGCACATCCCCCAGGCCCGTGCCCTGAGCCCTGTACCCTCCTCATACACACCCAGCCCTCTGCTTGACTCCTTCATCACCCCCCACGACCTCAGCCCTGACTCCGGCACCCCCACACATACCCACACCCCCGCCCTGACACCTGCACCCCCTCACATGCCCCCAGCCCTCTGCCCTGACTCTTGCACCCCCCCACATACCCAGCCTCTTCACATCCCATGCACCCCCCATATCCTGACTCTTGCCCCCCCCCCACAGCCCCACCCCAACCCTGAGCACCAAACAGGAGCTCCTGCACCCCCCCCACCACATTTCCACCTGACCCTCTCGCACCAAATGGGAGCTGCCCAGGTAAGTGCCCCACAGCCAAACCTCCTGCCCCAACCCTGAGCCCCCTCCCTCATTCTAGCTCCTGATCAGACCCTTCATCCCCAGTCCTGTGCTCAGTGCACTCCCACCCTCAGCTCAGTGCAGAGAGAGGAAGAGAATGGGCCAGAACCAGGGAGGTAGGTACCCACTGTATGTGGGCAGGGCTGGGACCCCAGATCGGCAGCGGGCTGAGCGGGTTCAGCAGCCAGGATCCTGGCTGGCAGGAGCCAGCAGATGGAAACCCTGAGTGGCAGTGGGCTGAGCCGCTCAGCCCGCTGCCGGTCTGGGGTCCTGGGCACCGGTCCCACACAGCCCGCTGCTGGTCTGGGGTTCTGGCTGACGGACCTTTCCCAGATGGGGTCCCGGACACAGGTCCCGCTCAGCCCACTGCCAGCCTAGGTGAACAGAACCCCAGACCAGAAGCTGGCTGAGCGGGCCGGCGGCGTAAGATCAACATTTTAATTTAATTTTAAACGAAGCTTCTTAAACATTTTGAAAACCTTGTTTATTTTACAATACAACACTAGTTTAGTTATATAATATATAGACTTGTAGAGAGAGACCTTCTAAAAACCATTAAAATGTATTACCAGCACGTGAAACCTTAAATTCAAGTGAATAAATGAAGACTTGGCACACCATTTCTGAAAGGTTGCCAACCTCTGAGATAGGCCTATGTAGGTTAATATCTGGAGATGGTAAGCCTTTAGGTAAGATAAACGTGTGTAGACTTAAAATCCTTCTTTTCTAAATGCATTGTTCCTACTGTTCAAATACACAATGCCATGGATTAAGAAGGATGTCTGGTCACCATATACCGCTGATCACAGACTTCCAAAGGGAAAAACTGCAGGTGTGTGACCGCAGTCAGACTGGGACCTGCTGGGAAAGCGCAGTTTACACACAGGGTGCTGCAGCCCAGGGCCTGTCCTAAGAGTGGAAGAACGGTGGAATTCTACCCAGAGGTGCACTCAGACCACAAAGGGGACAGAAGTGCAGCTAGTTCTACAGCTGTGACAGTGTGTATGTTTTATATCTTTTACATCACAAAATATGTCAGTGGTCCATGAGGGAGAAATACAGAGGGATTAATGAAATGCAGATGATTTTTGAGATACCGAATCCTGCTTAATAGTAGTACTGTACATGAAATTTACAGTACTAGATCAGATCAGTGGTCAATACACTATCCTTTAGGGCAGGGGTTCTTAACCGTTTTCTTTCTGAGTCCTCCCATCAACATGCTATAAAAACTCTGCAGTCCACCTGTGCCACAACAATTGTTTTTCAGCCCCAGTGTGGCAGGGCTTGGCTCAGCCCCACCATAGCTTGGGGCTAGGGCTTCAGCGGTGGGGCTCCGGCTTTGGCTTTCTGCCCTGGGTCCCAGCAAGTCGAATGCCAGCCATGCTTGGTGGACCCCCTGGAACTTGCTCGTAACCCCCTGGTTGAGAACCACAGCTTTAGGCAACTGCAAACCTTATTTACTAATGACCTCTATAATGCACCTAGTTAGTCATGCAGTGTTTGTACACAGAGAAGGGGAGAAATTCCTACCTGACCTCTGACCTCTGAGCATGAGATTTGATTGTACTTTTGCAGTAGCTTTTACAGCTATAAATGTTAATGCTCAGAAAACTATCCAGTTCATTATTAAATCCAACCATGAACACTTCATTTCCCTTTGACAGTTATATAATGACAGTCTGCACCTAATCCATTGGTTTTAATGCCCAGTGAGTAGAGCAGAACAGCACTAGCTCTGGCTTCTGAAGGAAGACAGTGGTGGTGAGTTTGATAGTACTGTAAAATGCATTACAGTGAACTGAAAATTTGTGCAGCTGAGCATAACACTTGGGTATATACTCTGAAGATACTTTTGAATTTGTTAGGATTACAAGGAGGCAGAAAAACTTCAATTTTTTTAAGTTCAGACCTATTCATTCCACTCACAGGGTGATCTATGCGACAAAACAAAACAAAACAAAGTGCAATGCAATAAGTCAATGCAATGCAATAGAGGTTCCCTTTTTAATTTTTCGTCGCTCGATCTGTTTTGAGATCCATTAAAGGGCTCCATTTGAGATCTCCTTAAAGGGCTTTGGGAACAAAGAAAACAGATACCTGTTAAAATCCAGCTGTACCAGTGAGTGCACAAGAAAATCCAAGGCCCACCCTTTGTTACCCACCATTTTGGCAGAAAGAAAGTGTTTCTGGCATGTGAGACAGTACACTACCTTCCTGATTTTGAAGCATAAAGCAAAAATATTTTTGAATCTGTTCACAAAATAACACTGTGTAATATGAGCTTAAGTGCATTTCCTGCTCCAAGAAATCTGGGAATAGATTTTCAAATAGACTTCCAGTAAATGCCCTCTTAGTCTCTGTAACTAATATGTTATGGAATGGCCAAGGTCAGGCAATGAGGAGGAACAGGATTTTGAAATTTTCTTTGTAAGTTCAGGGAGCTCATAATGCGGTATGGATGATTCTTCCGTGTGAGCCAAGATACCATGTGTGTATAAATTATATGTAATGTAAACTTGGATGTAAGTTTATGTAAACTGTCAGTATCTTCTATGCTAATACAAACTTTTTTGGTCTGAAGAAAAAACTCAACTTCACTACTGTGTCTCAATGATCTCTTGCAGCAGTGAATCCCACAGGTTGAATATATATTACATAAATAATTATTTAACTTTTTATTGGCTCTAAATTTACTGCCCTTTAATATAATTGTGCTTCCTTTCACTCTTGTCTTAATGGACAGGCTAAGAGAGATGGCCCAGATTGCCTGCTGGAACCTTTTCAGCTTCTGCTGAGTGTTAGTGGTGAGTGGACCAAAATTAGAGACACTCATTCATATGAAGATGTACAATTGATTGATATCTCATGATCATATTTTCTGTATTTTATATCCCTTTTAAAATTACTCCAGCTTTCAGTGAAATTGAAAATGTCATGATTAGGCTTCAGAGAAGTCTTTTAACTGCTGCTGTACATTGGGCAAACCTCTCCATTGAATTATCTGTGAGGACTTCTGATCTTTTTTCCTCAGAGGATCCTGCTTGTTCAGAGGCAATCAGTATCGATAAGAAATCTAACTATATTTGCCAGTGTGCATAACTTTTAATTGGCCCTTGTGCTGTCCAAACTACTTTAGTTTTGATGAATAAAAACGGTGGTCCTGAGCCTGCAAACACTGAAGCCCATGAGTAACTGTGTGAACTCAATGAGACTACTAGCATGCAAAAATTTATTCACACAGGATCAGAGCTTTAGTGGAGTCAGCTGACTTAACAAACTCAGTGTTTCCTTTCATACTTGAAAAAGTTAATACCTATATTAAACAGGGATCCCAATATAAGCCCAATATAAGCCATTTTAGTGTCAGTTCTAGTTATGCTAATATGTGTGTAATTTGGGGTCAGTTTCCCTGTTTGTTTAATAATGAGACCATATCCGAGTGGGTGAATTCAGAATGAAACTGTTTGTATATCCTTGGACAGCATATGTACTGTTTCCAGTTTACTAATTCAGTACATGCATTAACCTGGAGTTTTAAAAGATTCTTTTTTGTGGGGGTATATTTAATATCAGTGCCACATTTACAGGTATCTGCCTTAGTAAATGGTCACAAACTTAAGAACCACCATCTTTAAAATTCTCATTAGTTTCTTGATACTTGTACAATATCAGGTGTACACACTGATAGAAGACATGGTAAGATGCGACCGTCTCTTGTTTCCTGCAGCAGAAAGGAGAGCTTCACTGTGTGCTGGTCTCAAATACTCAAGAGTGGATACAGTCCAATGTCTGAAGAGTGTGCTTTCTTAAGAGGCCAAAGACATGCTAATATTATTTCACTTGGGATCATCTCTAATTCATGATTACATTATGAAAATCACTGAGGACAGTACAATTCCACATCTCATTTTAGGAGCTTAAACCCTTTTCAGAAAGAAGCAAGTTGCAGGAAACAGATGATAACTCCTAAAATGATACTGTGCCACTGGTGAAAATTAAAATATTGAATTATCTGCAACTGCTATATGAAATTCCATATATTATACAAAGGGAGAGTAAATTGTTGCTAACAGTTGTTTTTCCTAGCACTAAAAGCAGCATAGAATATCTCACTAACCAGTTCTTAGATAATTTTGTTCTTGGTCATGTAACAGCTGTGTATCTGAAAAATGTGAGAACCTTTAGTTTTTTTCCAGGTGATTTGGATACACTTCAGGGAAGTCTCAATTTATAGACCAGTTTATGCAAACAAATCTCTTGAATGGCTGAATAAGACGCAACTCACCACTGAGTCAAATACACCAAAATTAAGTATGAAACCCCCAACTAGTTCTGAGGAAGTGAGAAAATAATCCACTGACTTGCAATGAAATTAGCATTGTTGAGATTTACAAGGATGGAACGGCCTTCTGCCATTCTTCCAAGCTCTGGGCGCTGCCTTTGGTTGTTGCACAAACAAATAAGACTCTTTCATTCAGAGAACCTTAATATGAGATCAGATTGGGTGCTGCGATCCCATAATGGCAGCTCTGAAGTTCTGTTTGACCATGGAACATGTATAGTTAAATGCCACTTCCCTACTCCACCATTATTCTTCACCCCACCGCTCCTCTGATGTGGCCAAATTGTGCAATAGGAAGAGGCGAACATGTGCGGTTCTTAAATGTGGAAGTGCTGATGATGAATAAAAACTGTACCCAGCAGCAGCAGACTGGAAGCAAACAGGAAGACTAGGCTAGTAAGAAATATTCCACCCCTAGAAGTGTTGAGAATCTGTGCTGGTGCAGGCATTAACAGAGAGAGAATTATTCCTAATATTTAAGGTTAAGATTTTCATCACAGATATTTTTTAGTAAAAGTCACGGACAGATTACAGGCAATAATGAAAAATTCACGGAAGCCTGTGACCTGTCACCGACTTTTACTAAAAATATCCATGACAAAATGCTGGTGGACTGGGAACTGTGGGGTTCCCCACTGCCACCTGCAGTGGCTGGAAGCTGCAGGGGTCCCGCTTGCTGCCTGCAGTGGCCAGAAGCTGTGGCGGTCCACCTGCCACCTGTGGTGGCCAGGAGCTGCAGCAGAGGTACCTCGCAGCTCCCTGCCTCCACAAGCAGCAGGGGACCCTGCAGCTCCCAGCTGGCGCTGACATCACAGAGGTCTTTGGAAGTCATGGATTCTCTGATTTCCATGACCTCTGTGATTAAGTCGCAACCTAAGTAATAGTATAATCAGAACCAAATGTATTAGATTTTCAATAGTGTGAGTCATAATAAGGGAAATACCAATCTGTAGCCTGTGTCTAAATTGTGTATCCCAGCTGCAAATCTGAACACTTTTTGCCATGTGCAATAATTAATATAATGTGCAATATGTGCTGTCCAAAACATGATAGAATCAAAACTAGTGTTTGCATTCTTTTAACATTTGCTCTTTATATTAAGAACTTCTCAAAGAAATGGATCAGGTAAAAATGGGATTTGTTTAATGCCATATAGACACTGTGCTTTAGTTCTTGTCAGAAGCTCTATTGTGTATTAAACATGTAAATTAAGCGTAAGGTCTAATTTGTTCATACGTTTCTAATTTTTCAGATTTTTTGTGTGTGTCTGTGTACTGATCTCTCATTTTACATGCCAGAGGGTTGCTAGGTTTGGGCATTTTACAGTCAGGAAGGATGATGTTAAATCAATGTAAATTTTTTTCTCTGGCAATGATCAGCATGTTGCTATGGACCGATAGTTGTTTGTGCCAACCTTCAACAAAAATCACAGAACTCCCATTACTGCTGCATAAATGGAAGCATCACTGTAAATCTTGTTGACAGTTGCTTCTACATTTTCTTTGGCAGGCCTTCGCCCCAGCCAGACAACATTGTGCACAATCTGTGCACTGCAGCCAGTGCACGTTGGTTGTCGCCAGGTTCCTCCTGCAATTAGTAGAATACATTATTTTTAACCTGGCAAGCAGCCCTTCCAAACATTGGTTGGTGCTATCACCAACAAAATGCAGCTAATTCATTAGTTAAGTTCCTTTCAACAGAGGATACAATGTGGTCTGACAAATTGTTCTGCTGTTTCACCAAATAAAACTGAAATGTGAAGGATTTGGGTTTGATACCCTCGGGAGTCTTTAACGAAATGCTACTACAGCAGGAACCAGATTAATATTTTATAGTTCAGAGATGCAAATTTGACATTTTAAGTTGGCAGATCTTTGTTTCTCATGCTGACACTAACACATTAACAATGAAAGCCCATGTCTTAATGTGGGCTCAGAAACATTTCTGATCAGAGGGTTTTCTGATCAATCTTTATATGTGGTCCATGGAACGAAGCTATGTCTGAACATGTTTTACAAACTTTCTTTTAAAAGCTCAACAGAATCAGAAATGCAGGAAATGTTTCTTCTTTCTACCCTCCCTCAAATCACATCAATGTCACCTCTTCTCATGTTGCCATTCAGAGTGGCAGAGTTTTCATGGTGTTTCTTACTACAGTGAAATCTACCTCACGGAAAAATCTTGGCATATAAGTATTCACATACCAAATAGGCTTGGGCCTGATCAGTACTTGGATGAGAGACCACCAGAGAAGTTGTTGCAAGAAGTGTTACTGGGCATTTTCCTGAGTATGGAAACAACCTCCCTGCATGTGACAGGGCTCATTATGCTTCCTGAGAGGTGGTTTTGAAGTAAAATATATATCTGAGGTCTGGATTGTTTGCAGTTGTTATTTTTCATGAACAAGATCTACAAGGTGGTAATTAGGCCTGCACTGTGTATGGCTCTGAATGCTGGGCACATGAGGAAAAGACAGGCGCAGATCACGTGGAAACAAAAATGTTAAGACAGATGCTTGGAGTTACAAGGATGGACCATGTTCAGAATGAACAAATTAGGGGAAGTGTGAAAATGGTACCAATTACAGAAAAAATGTGAAAAGATTGAAAGAATATGTAGGAAACAGGGTGTTACCCTCTACTTCTAGGTTAAGAGAAGAGTTGAAAGACCCAAAGGTAGCTGGATGGATGTCATACAAAAGAATCCGATCAACTTCCGACTTTCCAAAGAACTGCTTCAAGACAGACTGAAATGGAGACAAGGGACTCAAAGAGCCAAGCCCATACAGATAGGACTAAGATTAGAAGAAGAAGACTCTTGGTAGTGGCATTATCCCTACATCCTGCCCAAATTTCAGTGTGGGGAATTCCAGTTTTCCATTACCTTCTCGGTGTATTGCGCTTATTATATAGTGTTGCTGGGTATTGAGGTAGCTGCTTCGCCACAGTGAATGAAACGATCAATGGGTATATCAGTTCAAGAGCCTGGTCCTACTCCAACTGAAGTTAATGGCAAGACTCGCATTGCCTTAAATGGGTTTAGGATCTGGCCTCAATTTGTACCATCTTTAGGGATGAAAGGTGCGATGTCAATATGATTCATATTGACAACAGTGTAATATATGTTGATGTATTAATTGCAGTGAATGCTGTACTTAACATTTAATTTATAACTCCATGATTTCACTCACTCAAAACTTGCTGGAGGGCTTTTCTTTGTAGTTGAAGTTTTCCATGCTTGATTGTGGCCCAAAGGTGAAAAAAAATCTCCATGAAGATTTAAGGAAAAATCATTTAGCCATTTTCAATTTGTTAGAAACTGAAAAACATTGCACTCTTTCCAGTATAAGAAGTTATTGCCATACAGTTTTTGATGCAGTTAGCTCAAACTAAAGCTGAATTCTGAAACTTAGCATGTAAATAGTCTTCAGTGAGATGTGCTTCCAAGACCAAATGTGAAGAACAGCGGTTAGAGAATGAGTTCTCGATAATCGGGGTGGCTGTAGTATTTTGCCGCCCCAAGCATGGCAGGCAGGCTGCCTTTGGAGGCTTGCCGGTGGGAGGTCCCTGGTCCCGCGGATTCGGCGGCATGCCTGCGGGAGGTCTGCCAAAGCCGCCGGACCAGCGGACCCTCAGCAGGCATGCCCCCGAAGGCAACCTGCCTGCCGCCCTCGCGGCGACTGGCAGAGCGCCCCCCCGTGGCTTGCCACCCCAGGCACGCACTTGGCATGCTGGTGCCTGGAGCCACCCCTGCCAATAATGGAAAGTCCTAAGAACCCTCAATTTCCTTCTGAGTCCTCCTGCTCCCACCCACACACGTGTCCCTTGCAGAACCTTTATCCCCCACCCAATATCTCTAATCATACCCATTCACTAATTTACTGGTCTCATACTCTGTGAGCCTATGCAGTAAGATGATAAGATTTTCAACAAAGAAACAAAACCCAGAATATTTTTTAGGCAACATTTTTAGGGCCATGAAATGTTCTGACAAAAGTCTAAAGTAAACTTTTTTTATTAAGTGGATGCTGATGTCACTACTCCCAGCTTCTGTCTTGAGAGAGACATTTCCTACAGCAGAGGATTTTTCCTGGTAATTTAGTGTTCTGACTCAGTTTTTCATGGACCTCTGATTAGGTGTAGTTAATATTCATTTTGTGAATGGCAGTATCACTGATAGTGTCTACGCTCATTTGAATTTTCCCTTCATGTTTTTTGGAGTTAGCCTAAATATTAAAAAGTCTGTTCCTCTTAAAAATAATAAATCAGTTGAAACTTTAACTATTCTAATTGTTGTGCTCATCTAGCAAGAGCAAATTATTGTGAAATTACTTTGGCAAGAGCTTAGGCACAATTTAAAGTGAGAAACAGAAATTCAGCACAAGCTCATGTTCACTTGCATTCTGCATTGCCATATTTTTGAATAATTTAATTAAAAATTTAAAGATGGTTACTAACTTTTTAAAACTTTACCAAATGAGGCAACTAGAGAGGAGAAGGAGGAAGTTAAAATGGCTGAATACTGATTGTGCCCTTTTTCCACATAAAGCTTGAGCCTGTGAAAGTTGCAGGTGCAGTATTGCACATATCATACAAATGCAAGATAAAAAGTGATGATGGGCAAGAAAGAGAGAGCAATGGAGTGAATCCTGCGTTTATGGGAGCAAATTACCTTTTTCACTAGAAGTAGAGTAAGGCCAAAGAAGAAAATGTCTAGCGTCGAAGGAGCAGGTGGATTGTTTTTAAACCGATATCTCCTCATCCAGCCATTTCCTATCCACAGCTAACTGTTCTGCACCCTGAGTACATGCCAGGAAGGGAGCAGGCAAGCAGGAGATTTGAGACCTACTGTTGCCTAATGCAGAAGACAACAGTTTTAACCGTACAGCACTGACACACAGCTTTCAATTCCACTTGAGGCAGAGCTCAACAACTTTGTTGTGCCTTGTTGAAACTTTCAGATGAAGTGCATCCTTGTTTTTTTGTTTTTTGTTAAAAAAAAAAAAGTCCCAATTCTGCAATTGTTGTTGTGCACACAAGGATCTGCCCATGCAAAACCAGTTGTAGACTGGGGACACATTCACAGATTCCAGGCCAGAATGGATCATTGTGATCTAGTCTGACCACCTGTATAACACAGCTCATAGAACTTTCCCAACATAATTCTTAGAGCAGATCTTTTAGAAAAACATCCAATCTTGATTTAAAAATTGTCAGTAATGGAGAATCCACCACGAACTTTGGTAAATTGTTCCAGTAGTTCATTGCTTTCATCGTTAAGAATTTATGCCTCAACATCCAGTCATTGGATCGTTATACCTTTCTCTGCTAGACTGAAGAGTCAATTATTCAATCAAGTCACTCCTTAACCTTCTGTTGGTAAAGCTAAATAGACTGATTTCCTTAAGTCTGTCACTAAAAGACATGTTTTCCAATCCCTTAATCACCCTTTTGTCTCTTCTCTGACACGTTCCAATTTATCATCATCCTTCTTGAACTGTGGGCACCAGAATTGAATACAGTATTCTAGCAGTGGTCGCACCAGTGCCAAATATAAAGGTAAAATAACCTCTCTACTCCTACTCAAGATTCCCCTGTTTATGCATCCCAGGATCGCATTAGCTATTTTGTCCACAATGTCACACTGGGAACTCATGTTCAGCTGATTATCCACCACAACCCCCCAAATCTTTTTCAATCACTGCTCCCCATCCTGAGTCGCCCATCCTGTCAATAAGATCTATGTCCTTTGTCCCAGATGTATACATTTACATTTAGCTATATTAAAATTCATACTGCTTGCTTGTCGCCAGTTTATTATTTACCACTTGCCCAATTTTTGTGTCATCTGCAGACTGTGTCAGTGGTGAGTTTCTGTTTTCTTCCAGGTCATTTGATAAAAATGTTAAATAGTGTAGGGCCAAGAACTGATCCCTGAAGGACCTCACTGGAACCATGCCCACTTTATGATGATTCCCCATTTATGATTACATTTTGAGCTCCATCAGCTAGCCAATTTTTAATCCATTTAATTTTATACATTCTAGTTTTTTAATCAAAATGTCATGAGATACCAAGTCAAATACCTTACAATAGTCTTAAGTATGTTATGTCATCACTATTATCTTTATCAACTGTATTTGTAGTTTTATCAAAAAGGATATCAAGTTAATTTGATAGACTCTATTTTCCATAAACCCATGTTGATTTGCATTAATTTACATTGCCCTCCTGAAATTCTTTATTAATTGAGTCACATAGCAGCAGCTCCATTATCTTGCCCATGATCCAAGTCAGATTGATGAGCCTATAATTACTTGGGTCATCCCATTTACCTCTTTTAAAAACTGGCAAAACATTAGCTTTCTTTCAGTCTTCTGAAACATCCTCAGTGCTTTAAGACTTATTGAAAATCAACATTCATTGTCCAGTGCATTCCTAAGCAAACTCTTTTAAAAGTCCTGGATGCAAGTTATCTGGACCCGCTGTTTTAAAAATGTTTAACTTTAGTATCTGCTCTTTGACATCCTCATGAAATAGTAGTGGAATGGAAAGAGTGGTATCACCACCATAGGATGAAACTATATCATCTGTCCTCCCATCCCATTACAGAACAGAAATATTTATTGAACACGTCTGCCTTTTCTGCATTATTATTGATAATTCTACCTTTTCCATCTAGTAAGGGACCAATACCATAGTCAGGATTCTTTAATTCTAATATATTTTTAAAACTTTTTTGTTGTTAACTTTGCTGGCCATAGATTTCTCTTAGTGTCCCTTTGCTTCCCTTATCATTTTTCTACAATTCTGAACTTATATTCATTTATATCAACTTCCTCTTTTTTCCATTTGTTAGTTTTTTTATCTGCCTTCACTTCCCTGCTAATCTAGGTAGTTTATTTTTTAACCAGTATAGCCTTTCTTGATTGTGGGATTATGTTTTTTAGGTATCTAGTAAGATGTTCTTAAATTATCCCAATTATCATTAATATTTTTTTATTCCATTCTTCCTCCAAGCTAAGCTGATTGGGCTTGCACATTATAAATGTGATCAAGTCACTATCACTTGTACCTAAGCCATCACTGATTTTTAGTTCTGTGATCAGTTCCTCTTTATCTGCTGAAACAAGGTTTAATAAAGAATTCTCCTGAGCTGGCTGCATCACTTTTTGAGTTAGGAAATTGTCATCTATGTTTAGAAATTCCAAGGATGTTTTAATATTGGCACCATGAGACCTCCAGCATATGACACTCAAATTGAAGTCCCTCGTGATCACACAGCTTTTTTTCCTACACATTATAGATAAGTGTGTAAGGAGCTGGTCATCTTGTTCCCTAGTGTGATTTGGTGGTCTCTAGCAGACACCAACTACAATACAGATCCGTTTACGCTTGGATGTCAGGAGTCAAGCCATCATGACCGCATGTTAACTGACCCCGGGTTAAGATGGCCATGCTGAAATATCTTAAGATATCTATACATACATGTATAATTATCTAGGATTACATACATATTCACAGTGTCCCAAATACTGCAGACCTATCTGTTAACGGCCCTTTGCAAGAATATAAAATCAAATGTGTAATCTAATTAAAACATTATTGTTACTACACAGAGGTGAAAGTAACTCAGGACACTTACTGGTACCGAGGCGGCTCTGGCCCTCAGAAGGGGTGGGGCCTCGGGTGGAAAGGGTGGGAGTCGGGGTCAGCATCCCCCAGCCAGTCCTTCCAGGCCACCTGGTCCATGCTGCCCAGGGTTCCCGTGGTGATTTAAGGAGCCCAGTGATCCGGATGCCACTACCACAACAGCAGCATCCGGATCCCGGGCCCCTTAAATCGCTGGCCCTGGGACAGCTGCTCCCTTTGCCCTCCCCCCACCTGTTGGCAGCAGAGGGGGGGCAAAGGAGGTAGGGACCTTAAAGCGCTGCAGGGTCCTTTGCCGCAGCAATGCTTTAACATTGTTGCCCCTTCCCCTCCCGCCCCATTGGCGGTAAAGACATACAGCACGTTTCTGCTCCACACTTCCTATCGATTTCTGTGTCAGTGCGTTAATGAGCAAATCTGTAGCACTACATAGCAAGTTCCTGTACCGCTTGTTAATGAGTCTCCCATGTTAAATCGGCAGCACTGGGAGGCAAGGCGCTACCACACATTAAGTGGATTCGCGCGTTATTGAGTCTGTACTGTAATACCTCATCTTGTGCTTTATCTGTTAGGATTTTAATCTATATGCATTCAAGTTTGCTTTCTTCTGAGTTATCAGTGACTGGGAAACAGGTAATGCCACTCCCTCTTTCCTTTTGCTCACTTGATGTTTCCTAAATAGACAATAACAATTTATTTTAACGTTCCAATCATAGGCATTATCCTACCAGGTTTCAGTAATGCCAACTAAATCAAATGTTATGCTCACAATTGAGCAATTCCAGTTCATCTTGTTTGCTACCCAGGCTCCTAGCAGTGGTGTACAGGCAATTCAAGAATCTCTTCTCTTCATGTCCTCTGGTTCCTTGATTAATTTTATGGTGAGTGTTCATATCATTCTTCTTTTTCCCCCTCCCTTTTTTCTATTAGTTTAATGCCCTCCTGATGACTCCAGCCAGCCTGTCCCCGTGGAGATTGGCTCCCCTTCTGCTGAGGTGGAGGCCAGCCAAACTGTACAGCCCTCTCTCTCCCACAGAAGGTGGACCAATGTTTCACTAAAATGAAACCCTTTGCCTTTTACCTCATAGGCGCCAACTCCGTGGGTGCTCCGGGGCTGGAGCACCCATGGGGAAAAATTAGTGGGTGCTGTGCACCCACTCACAGTCAAGCTCCCCTCACCTCCCACCCCACCTCCTCTTCCTCCCCTGAGCACACTGTGTCCCCGCTCCTCTGCCTACCTTGCAGTGCTTCTTGGCCGCCGCCAAACAGCTGTTTGGCAGTGTTAACATGCTCCGGGAGGGATGGGGAGGAGTGGGAATATGGTATGCTCAGGGGAGGAGGCGGGGAAGCAGGGGGCAGGGCAAGGATTTGGGGAAGGAGTTGGAATAGGGGCAGGGAGGGGGCAGAGTTGGGGAAGGGACTTTGGGGAAGGGGTTGGAATGGGGGCAGGGGCAGGGCCTTATGGAAGGGGTGGAGTGGCAGTGGGTCCGGAGGTAGATGATGGGGGGTGGGATCGAGAACCCATGGTAAAGAGGGGAAGTTGGTGCCTATGCTTTACCTAGCCACTTCCAGAATCTTCTGCCTTCCTTTGCTCATGGGACAAGAAGTATCTCAAGAAAGATCACTTGAACATTCTTCTTCAGCACATTTCTGAGTTCCCTGAAGTCATCTGTTATCTGTGAGATATCTTGCGAATCATCACTAGTAGATCTTTGCCGGTTGACTTCAGAAGCCTGCTCTGTCTTAGAGTGATGACATGTATCTTTGCTCTGGGAAGGCAGCACACTGTCCTGTTGTCCGCCTGCCCCTTGAAGAATGTTCTTTTGATTCTTCCGAGTATTGAATCTCCAACATAGATCATCTGTCTTTCTTGGATGGTGAGAGAACTCTTTGAGGGCAAGCTTGATTTACTTACAGTTGGGCCAAGCTGCCATTCACATATTTGTCCCTTGCATCTCTCCATTTCTTGGACCTACTGGATCTTGAGAGGTATCTCTCATAGTTTCCATGTTGAGGATCTGGTATTGCTTTGAAACTTCTAGCTATGTGGGATTCTTCCTGCTTCTCTTCTCTCTAGTGGCCACAACCTGCCTGTCCTCATCTCTCTCCAGCTGTGTAGAATGCCACCATGACCTCTGGTATCTGGTGGTTATGAACTGCCAGGCCTCCTCTCTCTCCAATTCCTTGGCAGCCAGCTCAATTATTCCTGGGATATTGGTGTTTCGTGAACCTGGCTTTCTAGGAACTCCTCAGCTTCTCCAATTCTCAGTAGCATCTCCACTTGCCCTTTCAATGCAAGAATCTTTTTCTCCAGTAGAGCCACCAATTTGCACTTTGTGCACGGGAAATTCCTTCTGACGTTAGGCAAGAAAGAGAACATGATACAACCATTGCAAGTCTCCACCAGTGTTCTATTGCTGGGCATCTTGATATCATGTGTAGTGCTGAACATGGAAGGAAAATCACTCACACTCCCCATCTGAGCTCCCTCTGAAACTCTCTTGTTGGCTGCCTCTTGTTTGTGACTCTCAAGTTGGTCTAGCAAGTGATTTTTTAAACCAAAGCTTGCCTGCTTTGCTCTACTCAACTCTGTCCCTTCACCACTCAGAGGCTTCACATAACTTCACAGGTCCAAGGGTTAGAGCCTCACAGGCTTTAGCGAGGCACTAATCCAAGTTCCCAAGGTTAGAGCCTTGTGGCCTTTAGCAGGGTACTGTGCTTACTCAGGGGCCCACGGCTCAGCTACTCAGCCCATACACAGAGAACAAACAATCAACAACTAACCCACAGAGGGATCGAACGCATCCTTCATTTAGTCCCGCTATCTCCAAGCGTAGAGCCTGCAGCGACTCCCTCCTGTCAGCTGCATCTCAAATTTGACGAGCAGTTCTCTGATATATGACTGTTTAAGTTAATCTGTTTTAGGGTTTTGAGAAAAAAATAAAACAGAGAGGCAAGTTCCACACAAACAGAAACGGAAATGCCACCATTTTATTTGTATGATTGCTCCTCATAGCCAGGTATCACTTACTGACTTTCAAGAGCTGTATTGACAAATACAAATATTTTTAAGTGAGCTATTTTCCATGTGCATCTCTGCTTATATAAGATACACCAAATCTCACAGGAACTAGATAGCTTTTGCCTCAGATTACATGGCTATATCTTTTATTTATATATGTTTTAATAAACAGTATTTGTTTGTGCTAACCACTTGGATTCTAAGAAGCAACTTCACACTTTTGTGAGAGCAGGGCTGCAGCTTACAGCAGGAAAAGCAAAGCTGATTTTACTCATACTTGAAATCGTGCGTGTTAGGAATGAGGCAAATGCCATAAATCAAAATGAGAGACTTGAAACAGTTTTGACACTAATCAATAGTTTAGGACTATGGAGGCAGACTATTATTGATCCAAGAAAGAGATGGCTGGATGCTCGTCAAAGAGCCCTGAGGACTTTCTCCTCACTAAGCATTTCTTCCTAGGAATTATCTAACAGTTCATGACAGCCACTAGTGGAAAAATCATTTTCTTAATACAAACAATGTAGAAAAGAGAAAATAAAATAACACTTCATGAAATTAGATATATGGAAATGAAATAAAGACCATTAAAAAGCGAACATGTGAGAAGGGGACAGAAATCTGCCATTTAGTTAGTAAAACATGATGTGGTAGCAGATTAACACATTAACTGATTATGGTCAAGGCTGGTTATTTGTCATCAGAAAAGTCATGGCTTTGTCCTGGCAAAAGCTATATAATTTTAGTTAATAACAAATGGTTTAGTCCCTAATCCTGCAATTGATGGCACACAGGTGAACTGCCACCACCACCCAGAGACCCATTAACTTCAGTGGGGTCCTTCTTCTTAGCATATGCCCAGCATGCCTCAGGTCGCATATGACCAGGATTCATCATCAAATTTGGTCCACTTGTTGGATCATTAGCTTTTCCAGCCCACGCTGGGTACTGGCTGGGAGTGCACTATGAATCCAGATCCATGCCCCCCAGTGGGATCCTTACTGGACACATCTGTGCTCCTGTATGCTATCAGTTGAAGGATCGTTGATATTCCATGAAAATATGTTAAGTAGCTATTAACAATTCAAAAGGAGAAATAGGGCCTCATCCAAAGCCCATTGAAGTCAATAGGAGTCTTTCCTTTGGCTTCAGAGTGGACTTTGAGTTGGGTCTAAAGTAAGCACAACCAAACACCAAAAAAAAAAAAAAAAAAAAAAAAAGAAACCAGTTGTAACCTGGCCCATTAGTAGAATTAGGAAAAACAGGAAGAAGAGGGTTCATATTGTGAGTAATACTATGGACAAGGCAGTGTAACAGGGTTCCACGTCCCGCCCCTCTTCCTGGGGCCAGCTTGCTGCCCCCAGTAAGGCTCAGAGAGGTTTCAGGGTTGTGAAACACCTGTGTCTTTAAGGTTCTCCCACCACCAGTGTCTGTCTATATACAAGTCTTGCAAGATTAGTCACCCCCTTTACAAGCAGAGGCAGCCTTCAGCTAGGAGGCCTCCAGTTCCCTGACTGACTGACTTCTCCCTGGCTGCTCCCACCTTGTGGCTCTCTCCCAGCCTTTATAGCTCTTGGTTTGTCAGGCCAGCAGGTGTTGCCAATCTTCAGGCCAGCATCAGGCCTTTTCCATCAGCCCAATCTGTTTCCCCTGATTGGAGCTGACTAGGCAGGGGCTAATTAGATGCTTTTGCACCAGTATCCTGCTACAGGCAGTTTGGAAAAAATAAATAAAACCCATTGCTGAAAACTGGTAGCCTGTTCTCCAACCTAGAGGTTTGATTATGTGCCATAGTGTTAATGGTTTGCTGAAGTTCAGCTACTTGCAAGGCTGCAAGATTATAAACAACAGATCTCCCAGACTCTCCTTCAAAATTAAATGTAAGACAAGAGCTGTTCAGCCTTGAAATGTCCTGGAGGACAAATTACGTTTCTGCCGGTAGTTGAGTCTTGATTTAAACTCTCCTCCCACAAAATCAACAAATTTAAAATGAGTTAGATTTTTCAATAGAAGGAAACAGTTAATTGGTAGACCATTACCTACGTGTGATTAAAGTGGGTGATCGCATGGATTGTGACATTTAGATATATTTTTTGTCTTTGAAAACAAAAATTGAATCACATGGTTTAATAAGGTTTAAGATCCTGGTGTGACATATGTTTTTATAAACAAGCAGCTTTCACTGAATCTGTGCAGCTGCAGATGCATTTCCGTTGCACCTGACTGGATGTTGTAATGAGGCTCTGGAATATCATTGTAACTGGGGTCATAAGTTTACTTTTAGCTTTCTCCTGCTGTTCCCTTCTCTTCTCCCCTCCCTCAGCCCCAAGTGAATGCAGCTGAAACTTCATGTTAGGACAAAGTATTATTTCTGTGTTTAGGACATAGAGAAAAAACAGAATTGCATTGAACTATTGCTTGTACTATAGAAATATTATTTTGCTAAGGTATCTGTGCCTTGTATTTTCTGCGAATGTAATAGAATATCTTGTTATTTTTCTGTCAGAATACCCTTGCTATAACAATGCAATCAACTGGTACACTATTCTACTAAGAAAAGAAACAAACCTTGATCGGTAAGTTTATTTTTATTTGAAAGCTTTCTAGTTATACATAGTAGTTTGAAAACACTATATAGATATAGGAAAGTTTAGTAAATAGAAAAACTATGGAGGACGAACATCCGGAAAATATTAAAAGTGCTGTGAAACCCAGACTCCTAGAATGCAATCCTGGCTCCATTGAAGTCAATGGCAAAACTCCTATTAACTTCAGTGTAGCAAGGATTTCACATCAATGTGGCTACTCCACACCCTCTCAGAGTCTTTTAACTGAAATCTGAATCAGGATCTAGATCTTAAATAGATCCTGTCTTTATAGAGTCAAGCCAAAATCCCCAATCCAGCATCCTTGAATTGTACAAAGACACATGGAACCTGCTATGGAATAGTTGAGGTCATGTCTTTTTATTTGGGCCCCAGTCCTGCAAGATGCCAAACAATGTTAACTCCCATGAGATTCAGTGCTTAGGATTGAGCTTAGGATGCTCAGAATCTTGCAGGACTGGGCTTTTGAATGAGATGTCCCAAAATTCAGGCCCTCTGGATTTTTTTCTTTTCCTATATATCTAATAACTTCTGTAGGCCTTCAGTGGAATCCATCCAGCTTCTTCCTCAACCTTCCTGTTAAGAATCTATACAGTGTAAATGTGGGAAATTAATCTCATAACCAATTGCACAGTCACATCATACTGGAAAGGAACTGAACAGCCAGATACCTGCCCTTGACTAGCATAATTTTGAATTATAACAGTAACATTTTTTTCTGATTTTCCTCCTGATTCTATTGCTGGATCTGACCTTCATTTATTAAAATATTTGTATTGTGTATTGAAAGCCAACTACTATATAAAACTTTTCAATAGTTTTGCAAAACATTAGGAAAAAAGTTGTTCTTCTGCTGTGGTTTGATCTCCTAGCAAAGTTAAGGGGAAGGTTGAGTCCATGATGCTACTGATGACTTCTTAAGCAGTTTCCATGCTTAATGCATCGTTATGGGTCTAATTACATGAAAAAAATACTGGACTTTAAAAATTGATAGTTTCTCTGTTTCACTTAATTGGATTGTAGCTTCTCTTGGGTTTGGAAATAAGAGTTGATTATGAAGTCAGCAGCTGGTTCAGTCTTAAGCAATTTCATACGAATTTCTGAGAGAAGGAACCACAATGAAAGTACAAGAATTAACTTCTCAATTTCTCCCCCAACCTCATCCTTGAATTATATGGTTTTAACAGTGATAGTCTCCTGAATGTTGGGAGTAGAGATTAATTACTTTCTCCATCTGAAAGCTGGGGTTGCAAGCTTTCAAATAATGGACAACACTGATTCCAGGCTGCGCAAATCAGGTTAGAACTGAAGAAAAGGATGTGGAGGGGGAAGACAAGATGGTAATCAGAATGATCTTAATTCCATGAATCAGTAGGGTTAAATCTGAATGCTATATCCTTGGAAAGTTGTGATTTCTTACTCTGGTGTTTCAAGAAAGTGGAAATTAAAATGGCCTCTGAAATCTGGAGATTTGGGTTCTATTATCTTTATGCCACTGACTGGCATGTGACTGTAGGCAAGTTAATTTGTCTCTCTGTGCCTTCGTTTCCCCAGATGTAAAATAGAGATAAAGATGCTAATCCTTCTTGGAAAAGCACTTTGAGATAGATGGTTCCAAAGCACCGTATAAGTGCTAAGTAGTAGTATTATTTTGCTACACCTCAGACAAGCAGTGCAATTCTGGCATTAATCCAAGATTTAAGATAAAATATTAGAGCAAGTCTTGAACTTTGGACCTGTGTAGTATTTAATCCACCACTGAGTGTTCTTGGAGATGTTGCTGAGGTTTTGGGTATTCTTTAGGAGATTGCCAAGATCCAGTGGGTTGGTGAGGAACCGATATTGGGAAACGGAGAAGAATGTAGTTTGGCATTAGGGAGTAGTAACAACATATACTGTATGCAACAAACTAACTTTTAAAATACTTAATAGTATTTCTTCTCCTCTCTGAATCCACCTTAGAAAATCTCAGTGTTCTTTTCACTTTTGATTTGGTTTAGCAAGACTATTGAACTTTCAGTGTCCCAGAAGTGCACTCCTTTGTCCCATATTTGATCCTTAGTTTAGCAGCATAAGGTAAAGAAGCTTATGAATGAGAAGCAGCTCCTGCTGTTTTGTTTGTATGCTTTGGACTACATCTGGGAAGATGAGAATTTTATGATTCTCTTATTATAATTTATTTTGTTTGTGATCCAGGGAAAAAAGATCTTAGTTTGCTCATTAAATCCACAGTGTAGATAATTGCTCTGCCAGGCTATGTGCTAGTAACAGATTTTCCCTGCCTGTATTTGGGAATGTGCTATGCATAGTCTATGCCAGGGGTCGGCAACCTCTGGCATGCGGCTTGCCACGGTAAGCACCTTGGCGGGCTGGGCCAGTTTGTTTACCTGCCGTGTCGGCAGGTTCGGCCGACCGCGGCTCCCACTGGCTGCATTTCGTTGCTCCAGGCCAATGGGGGTGGCGGGAAGCGGCAGCCAGCACATCCCTCAGCCCGCACCGCTTCCCGCCGCCCCCATTGGCCTGGGATGGTGAACCGCGGCCAGTGGGAGCCACGGTCGGTCAAACCTGCAGATGCGGCAGGTAGACAAACTGTCCCGCCCCGCCAGGGTCCTCACCCTGGCGAGCCGCGTGCCAGAGGTTGCTGACCCTGGGTCTATGCATAAAGGGTCCATTTTTGAATACCATCCCCCTTCTTTGGAGATTTAGTAGACATGATTTGAAGAATGGAGTCTTCCTGTATAGCTGTCTTTGCTATCCACAAGATCCTCAAATTATTAATCCTGACTTGGGTTTTTTTAAGTGTTTCAATATTGCATGAGCTCTAGATTTGGTTTTCCTGTCAAATTTTGCACAGCTGTAGTCAAGACCTCTGTTCACAATGTCAGGTGCAGTCTTTAGGATAGTAGTGCCAACTAACATCATGCTCAGGCATTCGCTAATTGCTGATCTAGAGAACATCACATACCTGATTTGATTTTATAGAAGGTATCCCCTTTCTGTGAAGGTATATCAAGACAAATATAGATGACTGGTGCAGAATATAAAACTTGTGCAGGAAGAACATTTCATGCTATAACAATATCTTGTCAGCTTGCTTGAAAAAATTGTGCTCATGTGAAGCATAGACAGTGGGAGAGAAATTGTGACAAGTATATACGGTATGGGAAAATGCCCTCTGTTCCAACTTCTGAATAACCAAATCTTTTGCAACCTGGGTGTTCCTTGGAGAGTCCCCAGTCCAAGCTCCCACCACATATGTCATTACTTACGTCCCAGCCCCAGGAGGTATGGCTGCAGGCCAAAACCCTGTGCAATTTTGAGGGTTTTTTTTTAGTGTAATTATTTAGCAAGTTTATTTTTCCGTATTTCCTTGAAGAACAATTACCATACACATCCCTGAGTCATGCACATTCTGATGGAGTTGTGAAAGGATTGTTATAAACTGCAGTATTTCCTTCCCCCACCCTGGCCCTTGAAAGAACTCATGTACTGCAGGTTATTGGGCTACACCTTAGAATCAATGGGTGAAATTCTGTGGCCTGTCTTATGTAGCTCAGAATAGATTGTGGTAATAGATTCATAGATATTAAAGCCAGAAGAAACCATCATTCTAAAAATCATAATACGTCATTTTTTTGTCAGTGAATTTACCAGTTAAGGAGTAACTTTTCCACTTAAGGTATAGATGCAGTAACAATAGGAATTACTTGTAGAATGGTGCAGAAAATGTCAGTCACCAATTTTTTTCTGTATCAAAACAGCTCAAATCCTCTCATCTATCTTCTTCATGGAGTTATTTAATCATATTCACTTATGGTCATTAAATGCTTCTGCCAGTAAAAAAACCCCCAAACCTTTTAAAACAAACTTGGGCTTAGTCAGAACCTTAATTTTTGGTTATGTATTTAGACTGTACGATCCCTAGAGCAGCATCCTTCATTTTACACACTTTCAGTAAGGCACCAGTCACATGTTTCGACATAGTATACGGAGTAATAATGAGCAGTGCACTGGGAAAACTTTGGGCATCTGGATGTTTGTGGACAATATCCACAAGTACACAAAGTCGTAAGTTTGCTGAAAAGAGTGCTGTTGTGTTTAGTCTTAGTATCATTTTTCTTTACTACAAGGTATTTACAGCACTGGATGCATATAAAACAGTTTTTGGCTTTGCTTGTGGGACAGACTGGTCAGTAAAACACAGGGCTGCTCAGAGGATTCAGGGGGCCTGAGGCAGGGCCGGGTCTTTGGCAGCAGGTCCCTCTCGGAGGGAAGGACCCGCTGCCGAATTGCCACCGAAGAATGAAGTGGCGGCAGTAGAGCAGCCTAAGTGCCGCCAAACGCGGCTTTTTTTGTTTTTTTCCCGCAGCTTGCGCACTTGTACTTACCGGGCGGCGCCTGCCACCAAAAACCCGGAGCGGCTCACAGGGCTCCTGTGGGGCCTGGGGCTTGGGGCAAATCGCCCCACTTGCTCCCCCCCCACCCAGGCGGCCCTGGTAAAACAACAGTAGAACAGTGCTAGAAGAGCTAGCCATTATGGCACCATAAATGTAACAGGGTGCAAAGTCACAGGGCCCTGCACCAAACTGCAGTTGTTTCTGCTGATGCATCCAGTCAGACTGGATGCTGTTACCGTAGCTCCAGCTCAGAAGCAGAAATGAGGCAAAGAGAGTTAGGGGCAAGACCAGAAGGGTCCTGCAAGGACAATTCCTAGAAACAGACATGTTCAGGAGACAGCTCATGCTGAGCTGTATGTTTTATTTTGCTGTTATTTAAGTCAAACCCTAGGAACTAGTTAAGTTTGGGACAGATCCAGTGTGTGTGTACTGTGTTGGGAGTACCATCTGCTTACAATCTAATTTGCAGAAACATTCTCAAAGAGTCATATCATTATCAAGTGTTCCATTGTAGTTTTCACAAAACCTAATGAGTGACATCCACCTCATCTGCATACAGCTTGAACAACAAGGAGTCCGGTGGCACCTTAAAGACTATTAGATTTATTTGGGCATAAGCTTTCGTGGGTAAAAAACCACTTCTTCAGATGCATGGATTTTTACCCATGAAAGCTTATGCCCAAGTAAATCTGTTAGTCTTTAAGATGCCACCAGAATCCTTGTTGTTTTTGTGGATACAGACTAACATGGCTACCCCCTGATACAGCTTGAGTTACTCACATCCAACTGGATAGCACTATACCTACTATTTGATTGGCGCTATCAGAGCTGGGTTTATCCCAAAGACAGGACAGATGGCTACACAAGACAGAAAAATGCTCAGTGGTTATTTAGGATGTGAGTAACTCGGAGCTGGAAGAAGGTCTGATTTTTCAAAATGTCCCAAGAAAAACAAATTCTCTAGAGCTTGCAATGGGGAGTGAAGGGGCAGGGGCAAGAAAGGATGTTCTTATTTGGTATCATTCTCAAAACTGGATGTTCATCAGCTTCCTTTCCTTGAGTTCACCCTTCTTTCACTAGAATGTGAACCCTAAAAGATACTTGGGGTTCAAGTATCAAACCCTAAGTATAATCAAATGGGTTTGAAATCCACAGCACCATAAGCATCAAACATACTACCAAACAGTGTGGCTGGAAAAGGAAAGAGACAGAAAATTAAATTCCAGAGTCCATTTATAAATCCCTCATACTTCTATGCTTACTAGTGAGTATGCCTGGCACCCTCTGTTAGGTTATACATATCTGAAATAAAAATGTAACGGCACTTAATTTTATTCCTGCCTTTTATTTCAGTTGTAATTTCAAGCCTTCAAATGTCTTGAGGTTGTTGACATCATTGTAGTTATGCTACCTGCTCAATACAAAAATGTTTCCGTGGCAAAATTTTGCACTGAGAGGTCATGTTCTCTCTTTCACTTCCTGTTAACAAAGGACTTGATACTGCAAATGGTTACTCATGGGCACTCTGCTTGCTACTGTGAGCTGTTGTGTTAAAGGCAGTTGGACTTCTTTTTGTTTGTACAGCACCTTGCACAATGGGGTCCCGATCCATAACTGTGACTCTTACAATCTACAATAATACAAATAATAAATAGTACTACCAGTATTTTTTTTTGGACAATAACTGCTATCTGAAAAAAAAATAACCACCTAACATACCACACCATGTCCCAGATAAATCATGGCGGGCCTGCTTTCATTCCAGTGGAACATCAACACTGAAAGAACACTGCCACATTCTGCTGCAGCGAAGTCTGTATTTGCAACAGCGAAGGTCATTTTTATACATTTTAGATACAGCTGCTAGCAGATAAATGGAGTAGAGATGTTATTTATTTCATGTCTTCAAAAATAGATGCAGAAATGCATCTTGACATCACTGCTTTCTAGGCACTGTAGCCATCATCACAGCCTGCCAGATCCCAAGCCTGCTTCCCCACTGCCTTGCCCCTTGTACGTTTCTTTACCCCATGTAACATGGGTTTGAAATGCCACTGCTCTGACTTGGTAGCATTTTACAGATACACAGCACTTACTTTGCGCAGGTGTAAATGACTAGAGAAGCCGAAAGGCTGCTCATGGGTCACACTGGCATGTGTATGTTGCAGAGAGGAATGTTCACAAGTACAAAATTTAACTCTAATCTTTGTTTCCCTGATCTGATTTGTATTTTAAATTTGTTTCACCCTTAACATGACTGCTGGAGAACCCACAGGTGTAACTGTAAGAAGTTTGCAGGAGACAACAAAATCTTGTCTCAGTTTCTTTAGCTTACATAAACCCTATTCCACTTCTTAATTGATACAAGCCAACTCCTCCTCCCTCCCAGAAAGTCCTAAGCACCACCTAACAGCTGCTTGGCGGCACTTAGGACTTTCCGGGAGGGATGGAGAGGAGCGGGGACTTGGTGTGCTCAGGGTAGGAGGCAGAGAAGAGATAGGGCAGGGACGGGGACTTGGGGGAAGTGGGTGGAATGGGGGCAGGGCGAGAACGGTGCAAGGGCAAGAAGAGGAGTGGGGGCAGGTGAGCACCCACTGGGCAGAGAAGACGTCGATGCCATAGGCCAAGTGGTGAGTGTCTGGGGTGAAGAGGCGAGCAGTGAGTGGGGGACTGAGGAGGGACGCAAGCCAGTGGCAGGCCAGAGGATGAGGAAAGGTGTGGTGGTTGGGGGCCTGAGTAGGGAGGGGGCGGGACCTGGGGCAGAGTGGGGACAGAGCCTGGGAGGAGTGGGGATGGACTGTGGGCAGGTCTGATGGCACCTCAGTGTGTCCTGATATTTTTCTGTTGTGATCTGGTCACCCCACACAGAGATATTTCCAGCTCATTGAGCCAGTGGAACCAAGCAGTATCAGATTTAGAGGTGTTGGGGCCCTGTGCGCAGCTTCATTTTCAGCTGCCCCTCGCCCCCGGGACCCAGCCAAGAAAAAGAAAATTCTCTCTTATCGCCCCCGTTTTTCATTCTTTTTTCTTCATCCTCCTCCTATATTATAAGTAATGGGAAGTAACTGAAAATAAAATGAGGTACTTTGATAGGGGCTGGAGGTTTGGATGCAGGATGAGGTACGGAGGTCAGGCTCTGGGAGGGAGTTTAGGTGCTGGGTGTGGGATGGGGCAGGGGGTCGGGGTACAGGAGGGGGCAGAGATTAGCTTGGGCAGCGCGGCTCCCAAAGCGACCGACCCACACACCCCTCTGGCAGCAGCTCCTAGGCAGGGTGAATCAGGGGGTCTCCGCATGCTGCTGCCTGCAGGCGCTGCCCCCAGAGCTCCCATTGGCCACAGTTCCAGTGGAGTTGATGCTTGTGGTGGGGGCAGCACGTGGAGACACCCCCCCGCTTCCGGGAGCAGTGAAGAGGGAGGGAGGCAGAGCAGGCAGGGAGCTGCTTTAGCCCTGCTCCTGGTATGTCTCTGCATGCCCCTTGGTGGGAGTAGGGCACCGGGTCTCCATGCACAGCCACGTCCCCACCTCTGCCAGGGGCATGCAGAGACGTGCCAGCAGCTGTCTGCTTCCGGGAGCAGCATGGGACGACTGGCCACGGCATGCAGGCAGCCTCCTGCCTGAGCCCTGCTCCACTGCCAGCTGGGATTTAGGGGTAGGTTGTCAGATGAGATTAGGCTGACCAGACAGCAAGTGGGAAAATCAGGACAGGGGGTGGGGAGTAATAGGCACCTATATAAGACAAAGCTCCAAATATCAGGACTGTCCCTATAAAATCGGGACATCTGGTGACCCTAGATGAGATTTGTCCTGCATTTTGGGGAGCCCCCTGTTGTTGGGGGCCTCATGGCCACTGCACAGTTTGTTTCATGGTAAATCCGCTCCTGAAGCCAAGTGACACATATGATCATAAGTTGAATATCTACAGTCTATAGTGAGTGGTGTCTGATTTTAGCAGCACAGCACGGAAAAATACCACCACTCCCCTCACCCCATCTGACCCCTGAATGTAAGTCTTTCATACACAATGTGAAGAATGTCATTGATTGATTGAACATACAGACTCATATTTTCAATATAGAAAAGTGTGAATGAAAAGCAGCTGATGTGGTCATGCATTAAATTATACAGGATCCACATCCATAAACTACTCTAACTCGAGTGCCTCCCCTCCCGCCCCCAGTATGCTACAAGAGGGTTGAAATCTGTAGCTCTCATGCAAATAATAACAACATAGTGTAGTCATTTTTATAGAAGCTACAGAAGGGTAACATGACCTACATCTAGTCTTAGCACAGTGTTAATGTTGACTTTTTAATACACAGCTCTCATGAAAGCAGCACTTTATTACTCAATATTAATTACCTCCTTTGTGCACGTCAATAGTGTTACTTTCATAATATCAGGAAATG
This sequence comes from Gopherus flavomarginatus, assembly GCF_025201925.1. Classification (NCBI taxonomy): domain Eukaryota; kingdom Metazoa; phylum Chordata; order Testudines; family Testudinidae; genus Gopherus; species Gopherus flavomarginatus. Next base: position 91,623,446 of record NC_066624.1, read on the forward strand.
CTAGTCTCTCGTCACTGTTTGTTCATTTACCCGTATGACTTGTATTTATTAACTTTTCCTTTTCAATAGAAAAACTTGGATATATATCTGTTTTTTGCTAATGCTGTGAGTAATACTTATGGATTTATTTGTACTCCTAAACCACAGGGTGATGAACATGAAGGTGTAAAAATGCAAAGCACTGTAATCTCTAAGGAATTAAATTTTGAAATCAGATGCTGAGCGGGGTGTTTTTAAGGGACATAATATATTTTGTGACTTATATTACAAGTGATTTTGTTGAGTGGCAAGAAAATTTTTCATTTATTCTTTCATGGAAAGCAAAAGTGAAAATTGTATACTGCAAAATTGTAATTCCTCCTCTACTCCTCTTTAATAATTTTGTCTCAATGCTTGTCCCTTATTTAAAGTTTGAACAATATTTTCTATTGTCAATTCTCACCCCCTCCTCCAGGTGTATTTACTGCTAGTGTTCGTTTCATTGCTCAATAAGGAAACAATTAAACTCTTTTGTCTGAATGTCCAACTTGTTTATTCTGTGATTCCCTGGTGCTCTGACTTTCACGGGGTCACATATTTTAGCACATGAAACCTTTCAAAGGTGCCAGCAAATGTACTCTAGTACAAGAAAAGCTTTGTGTTGTACAGTCAGATACGCAAATCGGATACAAAGACAATTCTGCATAGGAATAGCTGAAACCAGGTGGCACTGATTTTTTGCTCTGTGCTATATTCTGAAAGGTCACAGGCTAACCTGATAGAATTGTACAAAATAGTATAAAAATATACAGATGAGGGTAAAGCAGTACATGTAAATTAGTAAACAATAGGAATGGATACAAATACATGTTCTGGGACAGAGGATTTGCTGATAAGGAAATAATATATCTGTACAATGGGAGTTATAATTCCCTGCCTCACGGGGAGCTGTAGTGAGAAATTCCATTCATGATTATGAGACACTCAGGGTATGTCTACACTATGAAATTAGGTCAAATTTATAGAAGTTGTTTTTTTAGAAATGGTTTTTTATATAGTCGATTGTGTGTGTCCCCACACAAAATGCTCTAAGTGCATTAGGTCGGCGGACTGCGTCTACAATACTGAGGCTAGCATCAACTTCCGGAGCATTGCACTGTGGATAGCTGTTGGTAGCGATCCCACAGTTCCTGCAGTCTCCGCTGCCCATTGGAATTCTGGGCTGAGATCCCAATGAATGCCCGATGGGGCAAAAACAGTGTCACGGGTGGTTCTGGGTACATGTCATCAGGCCTCCCTCCCTCCATGAAGGCAATGGCAGACAATCGTTTCTCACCTTTTTTCCTGCAGACGCCATACAACGGCAAGCATGGAGCCTGCTCAGCTCACCATTACTGTACATCTCCTGGGTGCTGGCAGACGTAGTACTGCATTGCTACACAGCAGCAGCTCATTGCCTTTTGGACTTTTCCTGTCTACCTGGCTAGTGCATCTGAGTTGAGAGCACTGTCCAAAGCAGTCACAATGGAGCACTCTGGGATAGCTCCTGGAGACCAATACCGTCAAATTACGTCCACACTACGCCAAATTCGACCCAGCAAGGCCGATTTCAGCACTAATCCCCTCATTGTGGGTGGAGTAAAGAAATCGATTTTAAGAGCCCTTTAAGTTGAAAAAGAAGGGCTTCGTCATGTGGATGAGTGCAGGGTTAAATAGAGGTAATGCTGCTAAATTCGACCTAAAATCGTAGTATAGCCCAGGCCTCAGATACTACAGTGATCAGGGCCACATAAGTATCTAGATGGTTAGGATCTCAAGAAGAAAGATTCAGGAGAGCAAGTAAAATTAAGGTAAAGAACTCAAAGAACCTACTGAAGGATGAGTCCCAAGGGCACAGGCGTAGTTTGACTTCTATATTTGCGGGGTGGGGCGGTCCAATTAGACTAACAGGGCTGCGTGTGGAGAGGGGGGCAAATTCTGCAGCTGCCCGTTGCTTGCAGTTTGCCCCCCCAAACTATGTCCATGCCTAATGGCGGTGGTGAGCAAATGCATAGTAGCTGCAAGGAAAGTAAATAAAATGCTCAGATGTATAAACAAAGGAATTAGTCAAAAAGCTCAGGAAATACTGGTGCCACTGAATAAGGCTCTTGTCAGGACTCACATGGAAAACTCTTTTCAGTCCTGGGCTCAATTCTAGGAAAAAAAACTGCATCAGTGTCTTGGAAACACTCCAGAAAAGAGCAACAACAATAACTTGTGAATGGAAGGAATGTGTTATGTGAAACTGCTAAATGTGCATAAAATGCTCAGCTATGAAAAAAAAAATTGAAAGAGAGTTGCTTTTGGTGTACAAGTAACAAAGGGGGGTAAATAAAACTTTAGAGAGGGAAACCATGAAGACTTAGGCTCTTAGTTAAGGACGGGGCAAATCCTTTTGAATTCCTAATGTATGATAATCTACTATTACAGTTACTGAATGGTATTAACAGAAATTAATTTAAGAACAGAATGTCTATCTGTATGAAGTTCTGTATACATTATACCTTTACAGTGATGTCAAGGGTTGCACTGTAAGGCAAGTGATAGTGTCACTGGGCTCACAGTTTCTTTCATCCATCTGTTTCAATGTTTCCATATGCGTTCATTTAAAAAGAATGAACCGTCTAGGCCTGGTTACAAAGACAGCTTTTAGACTGCTTTCAGTTGGTCTTCAGCCAGACTGAATAAAACAATGGCATTGACAGGGATGCGAATTTCCCTCATTCACAAACATTTAGTCCAAAGCATAGCCGTGTGATGAGGAACTAACCTTTGAGCATGCTTATTCAAAATCAGAATTTCCTTCTTCAGTCACTAGATTTCATTAAATAGAGAGTAAATCTTTAAAAACAATTTTAAATGTTACCAAAATGCTTCTTTTCACAGACTAATTGCCATATAAATGTTTAGATTCAGTGTACACATTAACATAATGCTACTCAGTGATCCACAGTCCTCCAATATTTCAATTATATCCCTATTAAACATTTTTGATTCACCAGGTGCCCGCAAACCATTTTTAAAAATTGATCGTTGTTGTCTTATTGTTCTGAGGTTGTACAGCACTAAGCACAATAAGATCTGTGCCTACAGCTCCAAGGCACTATGGTAATACAAATAATAATAAATAAATATGTTAAGTACTATTCTACAGAAACATGCATATTTTGGGGAAAACTTCTGTAGATACTAGGTAAGAAAAGAGGTATGTTAAGCAATAGAAGTATGGCCAAGTGACCGAGCACAGTACCTGGAGCCAGAACTTCTGGATTCTATCTCCAGTTCTGACACTGAGTTATTAAAGTGGCTCAAGACAGGTGACTTAACCTTTCTGTGCCTTAGTTAAGACACTCATAAAATAATAACAAGGTTTAAATGGGACTGAAGTGGGGCATATACCTTGTGTTAGCCCTCCGCCTAGGGGAGCATTTCATTCAGTGTGCATGAAATGGAGCAGAATGCAGCCACTTTGATCTTCAATATGGAAATACAGCCTATAGAGACTGAAGGGCCAGTGTGCAGACTTTCACCATTATTTGGGGTGCCTTCTTTCTTGGATCATGTTAGGGTTCTGCATACAGCAATTTGAAGTCTCTGTGGGCTGCACACTATAGTAAAGTTGAGGCAGACTGTGCTGCATTCTAGTACCTCATGGGCTGTATTTCGGTCACCCCTGCTGTATAAGAAAAATATATTGACATAACCTCCAGATCCGGTATATAAAACCACTAACATTTCAGACAGAAGAAGGAGGACACACCACAATCACAGAGCTATATAATAAAGCATTCCTTATTCTAATGGGATGGCTAATTAAGTGTTTGTTTCATTGTATAAAAAGAGTTTTCATAATGGGGCGTGAATGCAGATAGGATCCAAAGTACAAGAGCCTTTTACCAGAGAAATAATACCAGAAAGCCTAATAAAGGTGATGTGTATTCAATAACATTAAATACAGCCCCTGCCTCAGTGCTATGTTGTCATATTTTGAAACATTTTCACTGGAGACAGTAGTAATTAAAAAAAAAAAACTAACCTAAAATGTGAAAGCTAATCATTGATTCACGTGAGTATTTACTATCCAGAATGTTCAGTGGCCTTGATTGATCAGGGTAAAGCAAAACAGTGAGTCCACAAGTACTTGAATTTTATAGCATCTATAAAGTTCTGTATACAGTTTTTGCTCAATTTTATGCTGCTAAACTAAACATTTGGTATCATATGGCATTTTAAGTGTTTTGATTTATGTTAACACAGCAATTGCATCTGTAATAAACATTCCAAAGTATGGGTTTAAGAGTAATCTACTGTATTTATTTGTGACATAAACACTTACCTGAAATGCATTTGAGAATCATCTTAGATTTAACTCATACTGTACATTAAAGATATTACGCTTCAGGTACAACAAGGTCATCCCCAAGGTGAAGACTGTAGTGATGGTTGGGGTAGGAGGAGAGGGAAGCACAAGTAATATGGAAACAATTTTGCACTTAAAGGTGGAAAAATATCCTATATTTCTCTTAATAGATAATCTAGATAGCATAGTTTCTATATTAAATTATATTATAAAGTGTTTGTGTTCTATTTAAAACAGTATCATTGCAATGCCATTGATAATAATCTTAAAAACGTGACCACGACAATAGCATAAAAACACTGACATTTTTTAAACAGACTTAGTCAAATTACATTAATTTCAGGTTTACTCAGGCTCCCTCAAAGACACAAAGAAGAAACAATTATCAGCAGGGTAGCCGTGTTAGTCTGGATCTGTAAAAGCAGCAAAGAATCCTGTGGCACCTTATAAACTAACAGACGTATTGGAGCATGAGCTTTCCTGGGTGAATACGACAAAGTGGTTATTCACCCACGAAAGCTCATGCTCCAATTCGTCTGTTCGTCTGTAAGGTGCCACAGGACTCTTTGCTGCAAAGAAGAAACAGAAACTCAGTGGATAGATAGACAGCTTTAGTTTCTGCAGTTGTCTATCCTGAACCTACATTCACATTAAAATAAAATAAAAAATGTATTAGGGATTAATCTGCATTATATTTTTGAGTATCAATAGGCTGCTTCCTCCCTCCTGCAATAAAACCTACAGGAGAGGAGTTAGGGGAGGAAAATTCCATGAGTACCCCCTCAAAGAGTATGTACCCCTCATTCTGTCAGATGGACAGGGATCTGTGCAGATGCTCTTTGCTCTGTAACAATGTTACCGAAATCCGTAGCCTAATCTGCCTGGCCACAAATTACCCTCTAGCTCCCCCAAGTGGACCATTAAACTAGAAAGTTTTTTATGTTGCTTTTTCTATGAAATAGTGCACATTAAAGGTCAGATCCTCAGCTCATGTAAATTGACATAGTTGCATTGAGTTTGGAGGAGCTAAGGTGATTTACAACAGCTGACTATCTAGCTCAGAAACTGTTCTTTTCATTACTGTGTCTTGCACTTATGTATTAGACAAACCAGTTTTCTCTTAGCATATGTAATTCAAAAATAGAGATTGTTTTAAGTGAAATTTTATAACTCTTGGCATTTGGCAGATCGACAGCTGGAAACGTTTGTCCAATATTTCTTGGCAGAACAGATACAATACAGGCAGTGTACAGTTGAGTATATTTAACAAACAGTAAGTATAAAATGTGTTTTTAGGAAACAGGAAGTTCCAGATTTGTCCTCCATATAAACTGTACCAAATTGTAGGAAATGCCCTTTTTCTTAGTTTTCTGTCTATAAACTAATAGATAATTTGTGACGGTATTGTCAAAAGCTATTATTACCATATTATTTCCTCCTTCAGTAGAAAGGAACGATTTCTGGTTAAGGTACTGGACTGTGATTCAGGAGATCTCTATTCAGTCCCGTTTCTGCAAAGATTTTTTTGTGAATTCAAATAAATCACTTAATCACCCTGGGCCTGTTTCCTTATCTTCTGTTTTTATGCCACATCCCTTTCTCATACCTGGTATCTGTCTGATTTATTTAGCCTGTAAGTTCTACCAGGCAGCAATTGCTCTCTTACTGTGCTGCTACAGTACTAGGGACAATGAGGCCCCAATCGTAATTGAGACCTTTAAGTATTATACTGCAATTAAATAATAATAACTAATAATATATGTGGCCAGAGAAAGCATTATTTATTGATATATCCTGTTCAGGTGGGTCTTATTAGTGATAGATGAGGTAAGTTTTAAAAATGCAAAATGCAAAAATGTTAAAAAAAATACTATGCCAGTAGCTAACAAAGGGTATGTCTACACTACGGGATTATTCCAATTTTACATAAACTGGTTTTGTAAAACAGATTGTATAAAGTCGAGTGCACGCAGCCACACTAAGCACATTAATTCGGCGGTGTGCGTCCATGTACCGAGGCTAGCGTCGATTTCTGGGGCGTTGCACTGTGGGTAGCTATCCCGTAGCTATCCCATAGTTCCCACAGTCTCCCCCTCCCATTGGAATTCTGGGTTGAGATCCCAATGCATGATGGTGCAAAAACAGTGTCGCGGGTGATTCTGGGTAAATGTCGTCACTCATTCCTTCCTCCGTGAAAGCAGCAGCAGACAATCATTTCGCGCCCTTTTTCCCTGGATTGCCCTGGCAGACGCCATAGCATGGCAACCATGGAGCCCGTTTTGCCTTTTGTCACTGTCACCGTATGTGTACTGGATGCCGCTGACAGAGGCGGTACTGCAGTGCTACACAGCAGCATTCATTTGCCATTGCAACGTAGCAGAGATGGTTACCTGTCATTCTGTACTGTCTGCTGTGCCATTGTAAATTGGTGATGAGATGACGGTTATCAGTCGTTCTGTACCGTCTGCTGCTGTCATGGGTGCTCCTGGCTGGCCTTAGCTGAAGTCGGCAGGGGGCGCAAAGACAAAAATGGGAATGACTCCCCGAGTCAATCCCTCCTTTATGGTTTATCTAAAAATAGAGTCAGTCCTGCCTAGAATGTGGGGCAAGTGTACTAGAGAACCAGTGTATCAGAGAACCAGAGAGCACAGCCGCTCCGTATCAGATCCTGCAGAAATGATGAGCTGCATTCCATTCACGAGGGGTGCCCCTGCAACAACCCCACTCGTTGATTCCCTTCTCCCCCAACCTTTCTGAGCTACCGTGGCAGTGTCCCCCATTTGTGTGATGATGTAATAAAGAATGCAGGAATAAGAAACACTGACTTTTTAGTGAGATAAAATGAGGGGGAGGCAGCTTCCAGCTGCTATGATAGTCCAGGCAGTACAGAATCTTTTCTTTAGACATGAAAGCAGGGTGCTGATGGAACTCAGCCCCCAGGTTGCTATGATGAGGACGGTTACCAGCCGTTCTGTACCATCTACCGGGAATGACCGGGAGTCATTCCTATTTTTACCCATGCGCCCCTGGCCGACCTCACCTGGAGCACTCACGCGCTGATGACGATGGATAGCAGTCATATTGTACCATCTGCCACCGGGGAGGGGAGGGGAGAGGATGCTGCTATTCATTGCCGCAGCACCGCATCTGCCAGCAGCATGCAGTAGACATAGGGTGACATAAAAAAGTCAAGAAACGATTTTTTTCCCTTTTCTTTCATGGGGGATGGGGGGATAAATTGACAACATATACCCTGAAACACCCCGGACAATGTGTTTGACCCTACAGGCATTGGGAGCTCAGCCAAGAATGCAAATGCTTTTCAGAGACTGCGGGGACTGTGGGATAGCTGGAGTCCTCAGTACCCCCTCTCTCCTTCCATGAGCGTCCATTTGATTCTTTGGCTTGCCGTTACGCTTGTCACACAGCACTGTGCTGTGGCCTCTGTCTATCATAGCCTGGAGATGTTTTCAAATGCTTTCTCATTTCGTCTTCTGTAACGGAGCTGTGATAGAACAGATTTGTCTCCCGACAAATCAGATCCAGTATCTCCTGTACGGCCCATGCTGGAGCTCTTTTTGGATTTGGGACTGCATCGCCACCCGTGCTGATCAGAGCTCCACGCTGGGCAAACAGGAAATGAAATTCAAAAGTTTGCAGGGCTTTTCCTGTTTACCTGGCCAGTGCATCCAAGTTTGGATTGCTGTCCAGAGCAGTCACAATGGTGCACTGTGGGATACCGCCCGGAGGCCAATACCGTTGATTTGCGGCCACACTAACCCTAATCCGATATGTAATACTGATTTCAGCGCTACTCCTCTCGTCAGGTAGGAGTACAGAAACTGGTTTAAAGAGCCCTTTATATCGCTATAAAGGGCCTCGTTGTGTGGACGGGTGCAGCGTCAAATCGGTTTAACGCTGCTAAAATTGGTTTAAATGCGTAGTGTAGACCAGGCCAAATTAACCAGACTTGCAATAACAATATCTCTCTGTGGAGAAAAGCATTTGTGAGGGTCTAGTAGAAATATTTCAAACTGATCTTACTGAAATCCAGCCTCCATTCACAGTTCTGTAATATGATCTTGTTTTTTTCAGTCATCTGCAAAAATCCTCAATGGGCAAGTTTCCACTTCTTTTAAACTTGGCAAAGGCATATATCCAGGTTATCCATCACAACTGCTACTTAATTCAAAGACTGCTGAAACAATAGTCATGAGGACTAGACAGGCGTATCAACTAATATTTCAACCTACAGAGTTTCAGTGGATGAAATTTCAGCCTCTTTGTTGATTCCAGAATTATTTGAAAGTCGATCTCAATTTTCTTGAATGGCTGCTGACCAAGTTAATGGAAGAGACAAGGTAGGTGGGGGAGAGTAATCTGAAAGTGAACTTTTAGTAATCTTGGTTCACTGTGTACATGGCAAATTCAGCAGCTTTAATTCCATCACGCTGAAAAGGTAGTTAAAGACCTTGGCATAAGTATTTCTGCCAATATAAAAACAAAATTTTAACTAAATGGCTCTATAATAACATCTGCTGCTTAGTGCTATGCTACCTAGAGCCCAGTTTACTGCTGGTGTGAGAAGAAAGTGAAACTTCAGTGAAGCCAAGAGAGGGACACACTCTTACACCAATGGAGAATGTGGTCAAAAGTTGGTTTGTTATAAGTAGTACATTTTGGGAAGCAATCAGCCTTAGTAAAATGGTTATAATACTGAAATGCAATACATTATGACACATCGGTACTTTTATTGCTTTTAAATGAGGGCTGTGGGCAAACGTTACATGTCCTTTCATTCCCCTGTCACAGTTTGGCCCTTAATATTTCTCTTTTTCATTGTGTAATTACTAGAAAGAGGAGTAAAGAAAACATTCAAGAAAAAATATTTAAAATTAAAAATCAGATCTGACCATATGGAGGGAAAGCTTTGCTAACTCCACAGCGAAGGAAAAGTGAATGGATAAGGGGCAAAGAATTTCTGGCTGTGTTTGTTACTTAGCAACTTCAGATCAAGGCAGATAGTATGTAAACAAGGCAAATCTTTTTGAGGGAGAAGTTAAGTTTTGCCTGGGCCTTCTAGGTTAAAAAAAATGGAAACAAAAAGAGCTAGTCTTTTGAACGATTCATTGTCGCTCTGATCATATTTGGTCTTTTACTAGAAAAGTCTTTTGAGTCAAAACCAAGATTTGCTGAATAACAAAATAGTCTGTTTCCAATGGCATGTATAGGACACAATCTTGTCCTTGCTGAAGCAGTAGGAATGCTTAAGATGCTTACATTCATTGATATACATGGTGCAGGTCTGAATTCTGGTACCACAAAATGTGCAGCTATGTACAGAATCAGATATGCTATGCTAACACTATGAGTGGCGTAACAGGAGGAAAGTGTTGTTGCTTAAGTAGAAAGAGGGCCAATGATCTTCCTCATTGACATAACCTTAGTCCCAGATTTGGACCTTAGCGTCCAAAATATGGGGGTTAGCATGAAAACCTCCAAGCTTAGTTACCAGCTTGGACCTGGTACCTGCTGCCACCACCCAAAAAATTAGAGTGTTTTGGGGCACTCTGGTCCCTCTGAAAAACCTTCCCTGGGGACCCCAAGACCCAAATCCCTTGAGTCTCACAACAAAGGGAAATAATCCTTTTTCCCTTCCCCCCTCCAGGTGCTCCTGGAGAGATACACAGACACAAGCTCTGTGAAACTACACAGAGAGACTCCCCCTCTCTGTTCCCAATCCTGAAAACAAAAAGTACTTTCCTATTCCCCCAGAGGGAATGCAAAGTCAGGCTAGCAATCCAACACACAGATCTCCCCTTGATTTCTTCCTCCCACCAATTCCCTGGTGAGTACAGACTCAATTTCCCTGAGTAAAGGAAAACTCCAACAGGTCTTAAAAGAAAGCTTTATATAAAAAAAGAAAGAAAAATACATACAAATGTTCTCTCTGTATTAAGATGATATAACACAGGGTCGATTGCTTAAAAGAATATTGAATAAACAGCCTTATTCAAAAGAAGAATACAAATCAAAGCACTCCAGCACTTATATTCATGCAAATACCAAAGAAAAGAAACCATATAACTTACTATCCGATCTCTTTGTCCTTACACTTAGAAACAGAAGATTAGAAAGTAGAACTACTTCTCCAAAGCTCAGAGAAAGCAGGCAGACGACAAAAGACTTAGACACTCAATTCCCTCCACCCAAAGTTGAAAAAATCCGGTTTCCTGATTGGTCCTCTGGTCAGGTGCTTCAGGTGAAAGAGACATTAACCCTTAGCTATCTGTTTATGACATCATGGACAAAGGAACATCAAACTCCTAACACATTCAGCAGATGCTGTCTTTTATTAACTATTATATAGCTTGCTATGCGCCACTGCACCTTTTGGCCATAAAGCTGTGATCTAGCCCACGTTATGTAAATAACAGTATGTGCACAGAACAAGTGATTGTTTAGCACTTAGGGCCTAATTCTGATCTCACACCTCTGGAAACCAGGAGTAATACCTCCACTAAAGTCCATGATATTATACTGGTATGAAATTGGTGTATATGAGATCAGAATGCGCCCCTCAGTCATAGATGAAGATTAAGGAGATGGATATTGACTTTATAACAGGTATCTCACTATTTCCATCTCTTATTTATGTCTTCAAAAATACTAGATTTTCAATACAACTCTGAAAAGTTTCAGGAATTTTTTTTAATGGACACTTGCTATAGTTCTGATAGTCTCCTCAGCACTGGAATTATTCCGAGACTAGGCTCTAGCAGTTCAAGAAGGAATCCCTGGCACAATTCATGATGGAAGAGAGAAGACAAAGTGAAGCAACCTCAGCCTCAACCCCAATGGCAGAAGAACCACTAAGTAAATGCTGGACCCATTCCTTAGCTTGGAGAGATGATTCCCAACAGTAGACCTGATTCTGAGCTCACTTGCACCAATGTAAATAGGAAGAAACTCTATTGACATCAATGCAGTTACAACAGTGTAAAGTTGGTATAAGTTAGAGAATAATCAGGTTCAGTAAGCCTCATCAGAGGAGAGATCATGGAATTACTCTTGATTTCTCCTGGTGTAATTGAGATCAGAATATGGCCCTCAGCTTTTAATATTTGCATCAAAGTGTTTTAAATTTTAACTCATATTAATTTTAAATCCTGTTCTTAATTCATTGTAACTTAAACTAACTACTGTAAAATTCAGTATCTTCATTGTTACATGTACTGTGGTTGTAGCTGTGTCGGTATCAGGATATTAGAGAGATCAACTTTTGGATCTTTTATTGGACCTGAAGAAGAGCACCACATAAGCTTGAAAGCTTGTTTCTCTCACCTACAGAAGTTGGTCTGATAAAAGATATTATCTCACCCACCTTGTTTCTACAGCACAATTAACAGATAAGAAGCAAATAATATTGTGTATTTATTAGTCAACACACTGAATTGTTTTTCTTTATGCTACTCTAGTTCTGCTCTTTAGTCAAGCATATTTAACTGTCATTTTTCAAAAAAGGACAATATACATAAAGACATTCCTGCATGTTTTAGCTACACCCTACGTTTTAATTGACTTTAAATAAGTTATTTTCTACTAATTTATGAATTTGCAAAAAATGTATAAAAATTGTAGACAAATATGAGGAAAAATTGAAAAAAAGTGTTTAGTCTGGAGAAGAGAAGACAAAGGGGACATGATAATAGTTTTCAAGTACATATAAAGTTGTTACAAGGAAGAGGGAGAAAAATTCTCCTTTAACTTCTGAGGCTAGGACAAGCAATGGGCTTAAACTGCAGAAAGAGCAGTTTACGCTGAACATTAGAAAAAACTTCCTGTCAGGCTAGTTAAGCACTGGAATAAATTGCTTAGGGAAGTTGCAGACTCTCCATCATTGGGGATTTTAAAGAGTAGGGACAGTGCTAATCCCTAGTCCTGCCTTGAGTGCAGGGGTCTGGACTAAGAGATCTCCTGAGGTCCCTTCCAGTGCTATGATCAGTTCTACTGGACCTGTTCTTACACAGTCACAGAGTGACATCACCTGGTAAAACACCACCAGTGTCAGCTCTCCTTAAGCCAGGTCTCCTACCCCAGCCCGGGGAAACCGAGCAAGGGAGGAAGGAGAGAGTGGGGGCGGGGCGGGGCGGGGCGGGGCGAAGCGTCTCCTCTTCTCCTCAGCTTATCGGCACCACGGCAGCTGCTGTGAGCGCCTGCGAGGAAGAGGGCGGGGTGCTGCTCGGCCGAGTTGCATTTTGGGTAACGGCTGCCGGTCTAAGAGGCGGGCACCATGGTCCGTTATCTTTCCCACGTGACAGCCCGTGGACGGGGATCAGCTGACTGGTTCTCACGTGACCTGCTACAGCTCCCCGGATCCTACTCTGGAAAGCCGGGGCCGCGCCGCGATGGGGGAGCCGGGCGGCGAGGAGGAGCGGCCGCTGCTGGGCTCGGCGCACAATGACTGTCCCCGGCGCCGGGCGCTGCCGGCCCTCTGCGACCCGCGGCGGCTGGCCCACCGGCTGCTGGTCCTGGCCTTCATGTGCTTCCTGGGCTTCGGTGAGTCCCGCCAGCGGCAGCCAGCCTCGTGCCTCCCCTCTGCCCCAGTCCTCCTCTCCTGCCCTGCCCCGTTCCTTAGCGGCAGGACTGGGACCGGGCTCCTCGTCTGCCCGCGGTTAGGAGGGCGGCAGAGCCTCACACTGCCCCACCCGCGCGCAGTTCCCTGCGTAGCAGAACTCCGCGAGCAAAGCTGCGGCGCGGCGCTGCTGGGCCAGGGACTCGCTGCAGTTTTTGTAAAGTGTCGGTGGGAAAAACAACCCCCCCCACCTTGGGTTCTGTCCCCACAACAGGGTCCCTGTTATCTCCTGTCTTTGTTCCTGGGACCCAAACCGTGTCCAGGCTGTAAACCTACAGTCGTGTCCTGTCTGCACAGGCAGGAGTCAAGCCTGTTGCCTTAGGTGGGATTAAGAGTCCTGATGATCATAGAATATCAGGGTTGGAAGGGACCGCAGGAAGTCATTTAGTCCTACCCCCTACTCAAAGCAGGACCAAGCCCCAGATGGGGTTTTACCCCAGTTCCCTAAATGGCCCCCTCAAGGATTGAATTTACAACCCTGGGTTTAGCAGGCCAGTGCTCAAACCACTGAGCTATCCTCCCCAGTAGATTATGTCCCGGGGCTTGTTAGCGATTAGGAGGCTGATAGGTTTAGCATCTGTTCTTATTTCTTTCACCTTAAGTTTTAAAAATTCTTCTATATAAACCTTCCCTCTTGTTTTATTTTTTTTCGAATTTGAGATGAGGTTCCCTGACATGAATTTTGCTGTATAGGCAGGCGCTAAGTTTATTTTCTTTTGGCCTTCCTTGTTTTTCACCACACTGTGCCAAAACATACAAAGCCCATTATTGATGCAAATATGCTTTTCTTGAGTTTGAAGCCTCCACAAGTTCTGAACAAGAAAATCAGGGCTGTGTCAGGTCTGTTTCCCTGCATAGAAATTACCATTGCACACCAAAATCACTGTCTACCTTTCAGCTAGTATAAACTTTTACAGCTTGTGATTTAATATGACAGTTCTCAGAGTTGAGAAGTTTCATTCCAAATGATTGTGGCTATTGTGCACTGAACTTGATGCAAACAGTATGTAGAGACACATTCAAGTTAAATCTTATTTTACTAATTCTTTGAGTTACTGAAAGCTTAATTCACTTTTCTCTTTTTGTACTTTATTTTCCTTGCCCAGGTTGGATGGAGTAGTCACTTATTTTTCAGTCTGACTTTCTGGTGCACTAGTGCAGAGCTACAATGTTTAAATTGTGACCACTGCACAGGAATGTTTGAATCCAAACACTCTTTCACTGATGCCTGTTTTTTTTTTTTTTTAAAGTAATTAAAACATTTGCTTTATAGACTTTTTACAAAAGTAAAACCTGTCAGAAGCATGGACACCTTCAGTTTAAAGAACCACGTTTTAATCAAATACTGTTTATGTGGTTTTTGAAGGTTCATTGTTTATTCAGTACAGTTATGAGCAGATTTCCTGATAGCAGGAAGGGGCTCCCGTTATCAAAAGAAAAATGGCTTCTGTATGAGCACTGGCACTTCATGTAGTTTTGCAGTAACAAACCTAGGGTATGGTTAGTATAAATGCAGAACTATAGATGTTCCAGAAGGGCAGTAATGGTTAAGATAAGTCTTTCTCTGATCAAGGGCCAGTAATGATGCTGTGGTAATTTAACTAATTAATTTAAATTAATTTAAAAGAAAAATCTTTCCAAAAAGTTATATATTGCATTAACATGAAAGAGAACTTGCTTTTATTCACAAGAGTAGTTACTATTTAAGTATGTGAATGCTTTATATTGTCTGCTTAACTTATTTCCTAGCAGTTTGTTAAACAAACTGAAGATGAATGTCACTGGTTGCCTTTTTTTTTGGACACTTAGTAAGAAACTTCTTTTAACTGGAAAGATTAATAGTTTTAGAGCTGTTAAAATAGCACTGTAAATATACCATTGTTTTTAAATTTATCATAGACTTTTGCAATATTCTTCATTAAGTTCTAAGAGAAATGAACTTAGTAGACAGAAATGGAAGCAACTTCTGTTATCTGTGACATGACTTGTTGCAGATGTCATTTAAAATACAATTCAACTTGATTTGTTGCAACTTCCACATGGAAAGTAGCTAGATCATCTTTTTAAGATAATCTTAGTTTTGTATTCAGTATTTCTAAATAGTTTGTCTAATCTTATTTAGTATCATCATTCTCCTTGTAGGTAGCTATTTTTGCTATGACAATCCAGCAGCTCTGCAGACTCAGGTTCAAAGGGTAAGTGGCGAAAATTCCTTATATATTGTAACTGACTCTTTTAGGGGGATTGTTTTCAGTAATAAGCTTACTTCTGAATAACATATAAAGAGGACTTTAACCATGCATTAGTGGAATGAGGAAATCATCCACGTAATTTAATTAACTGGTGGGTTGACTACTTATCTTTTTTTTAACAAGAGCATTGTCGAGTACTGTAGTTGAAGTTTTAAATCTAAAACTATTGTATATGTGCAATACTTGGCGTTCCTTATCAAGGTGAGAGTTCATGAACTGGAGTAATACACTCAGTGTACATGCAAATAACCGGATACTCATGAATGTGACCTTCTTGTGGCCCTTCACAGCGTTCTCTGCATGAGCTACAACCCGTCTATCTGGAATAGTACATTTGCATGTCCATTTGTCTGTGGTCAGTTGCACCTGCCAGCTCCTTTTTTATTTAAAGAAGGGCTGGGGGAGGGGGTAGAACTATGGCTGAGACTTGGTGCTGATTTTTCCTGAAGGAACCATAACTCTCCTATGCTGATGTGTTACAGGCATTAAGGCAGTGTCCACACTTCGGCCCTTACAGCGGCACAGCTGTGCTGCTGTAAGGTCTCCTGTGTAGTCACTCTATGCCAGCGAGGGAGTGTTCTGCCACCAGCATAGTTTAAACCACCCCCAACAAGTGGCAGAAGCTATCTCTTGCTGCCTTAGTGGTATCCACACCAGCGCTTTTGTTGGTGAAACTTATGTCCCTCAGGCATTTGGTTTCTTCCCACACCCCTTAACAAAAAAAAAAGTTTTGTGGACAAAGTGCTAGTGTAGACAAAGCCTAAAGCTAGTGTCATATGCAGGAGTAAAGCAAAAATACTGCCTATATTGAATGTAGCAGCGTTAGAGTTGATTTGGAATGATATTTTTATTCAATGACTTTTTGCTTTTGAAATGAACTGCTGTATAACACTTAAGTAGCTTTCTGCATTTAGTTATAGATGAGCTTGTGGAATAATGCTGCATAAAATCTACCAGATTCTTCTCTTTATGTGATTGCAGTAAGCATTCAAATGACCTCTGCTTTAAAATGAAGGGTGAAAAAATGACAGAAATGTTGCATTCAAATTGCTCTCTAATTGAAGTTCTCAAACTCTAGAGAAGGGATGACCATCTGCAAATTTATTGATTTATGTCACAAGGAAGGAGTTGAGTACATGGGGGAGCGGGGGCAAGTCTGGGCCATTATTCTGTAACTGTTGATTCTATCCAAGTTCTTATACTGTGCTTACCACCATAGTACCTGATCACCTTCCGGTAGTGCATTAAGCAGTGTGATTAACATCCATGACCCTTACTCTCACTGAGTAGTATCTGTGCACAAATAATCCCACTCACTTAGTTGGGGCTACTCATGTGGGTAAATGCTACTCATTACAAGTAAAAATTGCAGAGTTGGGCTCTTTGTAAACCAAAACCAAGAGGAAATAATTACACTAGTGTAGTTTACTCAAAGACAAATTGATATGCAAAATCCATCAGTATTTTGCATGTTGAAGGCTCTCCATTTAAACAGCGTTTATGTTCCTGTCAAAATTTTGCTTATTTCTTGTGTTGTCTTAACAGTAATTTCAACACTGAACCATGTTGTTTTTCAAGAGATTATAGAAATCAGCTTGGAGGTTAGTTTAATTTTAAGGTTCTGTAAGAATACAGTCCACATCTGACTGTTCTTAATGAAGAATATTGCAGAAAGACACATTTGTCCTTCAAAGTGTGACATTCGATCAGCTTTCACTGAGTTTCTTTGAGTGTTTGAATCTGAACAAGCTGCAAAATCTGTTTCTTTCACACACGTTTTTCTATAAGGTGAATAATGTTTTATTCTTAAAAAAAAAAACAACCTTAAAATCAGGGTGTGTGTGGTTTTTTTTTTCTTACTTGCATTTAAAAAAAACACAACTTTGTTTAAAATGAGACTTGAAATTGACAACTTATGTTAAAGCCTTTGTGTTGCTTGACACCATTCTTCTGCATGTCAGCAGAAAGAAGACTTCTCATCTTCTATATCCAGGCTTCACTTGTGCTTAGGGTTTGAGGTGGGCAGGAGCAGTATGACTGAAATCTTCCAAAAATTGTAGACATAAAAGCAGCTGTAGGGGCAAATCTAAGGGCTTGTCTATGCTACTGCTTAAGTCAATGTGACTTGCGTTGCTCAGGGGTGTGAAAAAGCCACCTCTCCGAGTGATGCAAGTTATGTTGACCTAGTGCTGGTGTGGACAGTGCTTAAATCAGGGAGACACTGACATAGCTTCTGCCTCTTGTTGAGGTAGAGGAATTAAGCCAATAGGAGCACACTCTCCTGTCAGCATAGTGCGTCTTTACCAAACATGCTACAGGCTGTGCCGATATAGCGTGCTACTATAGACTAGCCCTAAGACTGCAGGGGATGAGGAGGCGGCAGGATTTGGGGATCCCATACAGAAAGTTTGCATTTGCTGCATCCCACTGAGCCATGCTTGGGGTGGGATCTATTCTGTGCATCTCTGGAGGCGAAGCAAGGACCTGGGGATTTTTAGCTGAAGCCGGAGTACCGTATCCCCAGGGTAGAGATCTCCTCCAGCACCCCTCTCCTATCTCTTCTTTTCCTTGTTTTCTCCTGAATGAGCTCCCCAGCATATGAACCATCTGTTTGGGTTAGAATTTGAATCTCGGGTGGTTAAAATTTCTCATTTCAGACTGTCTGCATTGAGTACATTTGTGTCACATTTGGAATGGTTTCTTTACAGCAAGAGCTAGAAACTAGGTTAAAACTTAACTAACTTTCAGAGGCACAAAGGTCAGTTAAGGGCCCAACATTCCTCTTGACTTTCAATGGGTGCCTAAGGCCTGGGCTACACTAGCCAGGGGATTTAAACTAAGATAAGCAACTTCAGCTACGCAATCTTAGTTCGACTTACCTGGCCGTCCTCACAGTGGCGAGTCGACTGGTGCGGCTCCTCCATCGATGCCGCTTATTCCTCCTGCCGAGGTGGAGTACGGGCGTTGATTAGCAGATCGATTTATTGTGTCCAGATGAGACACGATAAATTCGATCCCCGATGCATTGAACACTGCCTGCCAATTCGGTGGGTAGTATAGCTGTACCCTAAGTGTTCTTTTGTGCTTTTTAAAAGTCTTCCCATTCAGATTCTGCAGAAGCTTTACAGACAAGGCTGACCTTTGCCCCTGGAAGATTTCTCCTTACTTATGGTAATTGGATTTATCAAGACTTACCTTTGGATTTCTAAACACCTGGTGACAGTTTCTCTCTTAAAAGGAAGGCTGCATTTTTAATGTTTTAATTATTAGATGCTGCCTTAGCAATTGTCACTTGTCACTGTACTTAAAATAGCACTAAATGACACTCTTTTTGTAAATTTTGCATATTCTTAGGATATGAAGGTGAACACAGCTACATTCATGGCATTATATGCCTGGTATTCCTGGCCCAATGTGGTTCTCTGTTTCTTTGGAGGCTTTCTGATAGACAGAGTATTTGGAATAAGGTAAGCATGATAAGCATTTTCATCTACACTGAAAATGTAGTTGAGATTTTTCTGAACGTGCATCTCCCCTTTCTAATGACCTGATCCTTCCAAGTGTGACATTCAATCAGCTTTCACTGAGTTTCTTTGAGTTTTTGAATCTGAACAACCTGCAAAATCATCTGTTTCTTTCACAAATGTTTTTCTATAAGGTGAATAATATGTTTGATTCCTAGGAAGAAAAGACTTAAACTCAGGGACTTTTTTTTTTCCCCCCCACTTAAATGCATTTAAAAGAACAACTCTGTTTAAAATGAGACTTGAAATTGACAACTTACGGTTTATAAGAATCCCAAAGTGATGTATGGCATGAAGTATTCATATTACAATGGAGTGAATGCTGGTATTTGTTTTTCCAAATGTAAGTACTTTCAGTTTTTATTGTGCAGAAAAGCTTTTGCCTTAATTACTTCTGGGTTTCAGTTTAAGTAGCAAGTGTGGAGAGACTTTTCTTCGTGTGGACTATTTTATTCAAAGTTGAGAAAATAACTGGAAGATGGAAAAAGCAGGAAAGTTTGTTTTCCTTCTCCAGTCTAGGATTAAAAACTAGTTATGGAGAGGATGAGATCCAGTTCATCTAGTTTTGAGAAGTAGGGCCAGATTTAGGTGCTTAGTGTGATTTTTTTCAAAAGTGCCTTAGCTCCCTAAGCACATTTACTTCAGAAATTCTGGACCATAGTGATCAGAAACAGTCAATTTGTGAACTGCAGCTAATATTTCCATTCTGCTTCATTACATTTCGTTTTAAATGCAAAATGTGTTTTGGGAAACTTTATCTATCAGCACATGTAAGGTGGCTTCATAAAGTAGAAAAATGTATTTTACAATACACTTTTAACTGAATTCCAATTTCCATCCAAAGGCAGCTTGACACAAATACTATTGTATGTACTTGTTCATAAGCCAAATTTTTTGTAAAAAAGGCAAGCACCAGAGAAGGGGGTCGGCTTATGAACGGGTATAGAGCGGGAGAGGTGGGACACAGCCCCTTCCCCCAACAGAGGGCACAAGAAGAGGCAGCAGAGCCAGAAGGGAAGAGGTGTGGCCAGAGTCTCTCTGTTTCTGGCCACGCTGCTCTCCCCCCAGCCTCCGAAGCAGCTGCAGCTCTGGGGCTGGCAGGCTGCAGCTGTGCCACTTGGCCCCACCCCCCAGAGCAGGCTGTCGCCACCTGGCCCAGCCCACTGGAACATGCTGCGGCCACACTGCACAGTCTGGCCCACCGGAGCAAGGTGTGGCTGTGCTGCCCAGCCTTCCAGAGCAACTCCAGCCAGGCCAGAGACATCCTCCCCAGCCCTCCCCAGATAAGGTGGGAAAGGATGGCATGGAGAGAGTCTGGGGTCCCGGGCTAGGGGTGGGGTCATATGGGGGGGTTATCACCGGTTATTCCCCGACTCCCAGCTTGTGGGTCCCCCTCCCATGCCCCCCCCCCCCCCCAAATTTCCCTACCAGTTGCTGTCCCGGCCCATCAGGGTAAGCCGCTGTTGCGCCATTACACTGTTTACGTAGGTTTACCTCCATGCGTGCGGACACTCGAGGTAAACAAACCATCTTGGCCCACCAGCAGCTTATCCTGATGCTCTGGGAGCCAAAGTTTGCTGACTCCTGAATTATAGAATTGACTTATGAATGGATTATAAAAAAAATTTCCATTTTTATTTATTCATCTTGGGGCGGCAGTGGGGCGGGGTAGGGGGTCGGCTTATAAATGAACAGGCTTATGATTGGGTATATACGGCAAGTAAAATAAAGTAATCTAGCAAATAAGTAATGTGGTGTACCATTTTCTAACATAAAAAATGTAAAAATTAAGAATCTGGACAAACGTAAGTTAGTTTTATAACTGCTTAAATGTTTGTTAACCTGAAGAATACACTAAGTCTGTCAAGTACTAAATTTAGTGCAAAGACTATACTTGTTGCTAATGAATGTGTTTTAATGCTTCATTATTATTATTTGGTGTAATCCTCCTTTAGGAAAACAGCTAAGACTGTGTACACTTGAATCTAGGGATGTGACTCCCAGCTCAAGGAGACACATCTACGCTAGCGCAGATGAAACTAGCATGTTTAGAAATGGATTGTAGCTGGGAAGGTGCGATTGACAGGATGGGCTAGCTGCCCCAAGTATGTACCCATCAGAGACCCTAGGCATATATTTGAGTGGTGGCTAGCCCTTTCCATGGCTCATGCGGCCACACCTATGCTCAGCACACTAGATCAGAGCTAGCACAAATGTCTCCTCAGGTTGGGAATTACACCCCAGCTCTGTATGTAGACATATCCCAACTACAAATGTAAAACAAGAATAAAATTTTTTTAAATCAAGGTTCCCTGCTTGCTGATTTAAACATGATTTGAATTCAGTGATTAGGAAATATTTCACAACTTTAGTTTTCTGGTTTGTGTACTAAGTTATACTATATACTTATTTACTAAGAAACTGTTCCGGGGTAGGCAGATAGATTCATTCATCTAATACAGGCTTATTTAAAGGAGAGTAGTGTCTTAAAAACTGTACTTCAAAAATAGTGCTGCAGTGTTTTTTTTTAAACTGCTGAGTATATGAATCTCTTGTATATGCAGTAATAGTATCAGAGTCTGGAAGTGGAAAAACTGTATAGGAGCTTTGATTCCTCCAACCTCTGGAGTAAATTATTAAATTCTGCACTCACTACAGAGTAAACTATTAGATTTTTGACTACAAAGTGCTGGATGAAGCTAATACATTTCTAACATAAAAATGGAAAGTGGAAAGAGTACATTTTTCTTCAGTTTTTAAAAAAGTATTAACCAAATCATGATAAAAATGAGGCACATGTGTCCTTTGCTATGAGGCTTCCCCTGGGCCTGGGTGCTGGCCAACCCCCTGCTCTGCCCCCACCCTGCCTCTTCCCTCCCAGTTCTGCCTCTCTGCATGAGCCCTTTCCCCTCTTCTCCCCCTGTCTGATCGTGACAGGCAGGAGGCGCTAGGAGGGAGGGAGAGGGAGGAGTTGATTGGTAAGGCCACCGGCGGATGGGGGATGTGGGGAGAGGGTGGGAGGGAAGCTGGCTCCTGGTGCGTGCTAAGCACCCGCTCACTTTTTTCTGTCGGTGCTTTAGCCTTGGAGCACCCACAGAGTCGGTGCCTATGCTGTAATGTTTTCACTGTATTCTAGTTATGTCACTTCACGTTGTGTCACACTGCCTTCCTCCTAACAATGAAGATTAAAGTTACAGGTTTTAAATGAATTAGAAACTGATGATGGTACTTGAAAACCAGAGCATATGCACTCCTATTTCTCAATCTGTTATCACCTCAGACATGTATCTATGAACACCAAACCCAGTGCAAAAGAAAGGATCAAGTATTGTTTGTAAACTATAATAGAATCATAGGACTGGAAGGGTCCTCCAGAGATCATCTAGTCCAGTCCCTGTAATATGATTACATATTAAATTTTAAAGTTTTGGGGAAGGAACTATGGCATTTCCAATGCAATTAATGTAACAGATACATCTCATTAGCACAAAGAAAGCTTGTATGAAGAGTGCCAGACTTTTTTACTGCTAATGGTCAGATAAGCAATATTTAGCCAGAGAGAGCTCTGGCATGTCCATATAATGTGGAGCTTTCTCATCTAAATTCTATTAAATAGAGCTAGAAGTCCTGAGCCATACACTGAACACATTTACTCTTCCAGATAACAACATTTCTGCTGATCGTAGGCAATAGCAGTTTCCTCATCTTGGGGCACATGGTTAGTAACAGGTAGAAACGAGATTTCTGGGCAGTTTGATTTAAATCTCCAAACCTAAGAGTGCTTCAGAAGCATTTCTGTTTTTAATGTGTAGTAGTGTTAAATATTTTCAATGTACTCCAATACCTCTGGCTTTATTTTAAAGTTTTAAATATCTTAAATTTTTGTTGACAGGTTGGGCACCATAATATTCAGCTCCTTTGTTTGTGTTGGACAAGTAAGTAAGTGCAAACTAAAAGGGGCACAACAGGCTGTGTCATGTTGTTGAAGGGTTTGCTGAACAAAATGCATAGATAGCATAATTAATCTGTGCTAATTAATATACATCATGCCCTTCCATAATATTTGCATTTCAGCTAGAGGGTTGCAGGCAAAAACCAGGTTAGGCTTAACGATTGTGGAATTGCCTTAAGAAACTCAGAGGTATTTTCTAAGGGCAGGTCTTCACTACCTGCTGGATTGGCAGGTAGTGATCAATCGATCGGGGATCGATTTATCGTGTCTACTGTAGACACGATAAATTGATCCCTGATCGCTCTGCTGTGGACTCCGGAACTCCTCCACCGCCAAGAGGCGGAAGCGGAGTCGACGGGGGAGCGGCGGCAGTCAACCCCACACCGTGAGGACACAAGATAAGTCTGTCTAAGATACGTCGACTTCAGCGACGCTATTCCCATAGCTGAAGTTGCATATCTTATATCGATTCCTTCCCTCCCCCCCCCACCTCCAAGTTTAGACCAGGGCTAAGAGATACCTGCTTATATTGTTCAAATTATAATTCTTTATTATTGCAAAGCAGTTATTTACGGTTTACAACATCCATTTTGGCCTGGAGTTACATAAAGACTTGCTGTTGCTCACATTTTTCAAGGATAGTTATTGTTAGTGCATTCACCTGTACTTGATTTTGAGGTGAATCCTTTGCCTTGTTAACAGTTGTCCTGATTCTTCCCTTCTACCTGAAAGCTGCATGGCCTTAGAACATAGATCACACTGAGTGCATATGTTCTGTAGTAGTTCTGATTGACTCTATGTAGTGGTAAAGCACAGTGCCCCATAAACATCCTTCCTCCCATGTGGCCTTGCAGTAACCTGTGTCCATCTTCCTGCCGTGAGGGGTAATCCGATAACATGGCCAATAATTAAGCTCCTTTTAAGATAAGAAAAACTACTTCTCAGCTTTATTTACTATATTTTTAGTTATGGGAATACTGTATATACATAAACTGCTGTAGGTTTGGGTACAATTAATCAGACTTTGTGAACAATATTTTTATAAGGATTTTGTAGCAGTTTAAGTTTATTAGCTTGTTTATATTAATTTAAACTATAGTAACTAGGTAATGCATTATTCCATATTCTGTGCATGATAACATTAGTGATGGACTGACTATAATTAGTAATTTATTTAAAAAAAAACAAACCCTTTCCATAGGTTCAAATGTTCGTTCATACTTCAGGAAGCCTTCAGCAGCTACTTTGCATAATACTTCTGCAAAGAGAATTTTTCTTTTTAGCTTTTTAAACTTAAATGCTTAAACAGAAATTCAATTTGCATCAGTTAACTGGATATTTGTCAATAGGCGTTTGATTACATTTCCTAGATAGTGTTGTCCTTACTTACAAGTGTATGTATTTAAATGTTCATTAGCAGCACATTAAACATTAAAGTATTGCAAAGTTCCATATGTTTACTATCTTTCAGGAAAAAAAAATCACAAAGCAAAAAACAGCTTGTTAGCTCACATGGTATGTGATTTGTGTAGTTTGATGTTCCAGAATCATTTTAGTTTAAAGTTGGGTTGTTAAAATTTGTTCTGTTTGTTTCAATGTTCCTATTTTACAGGTGATCTTTGCGATGGGAGCTCTATTTAATGCTTTTTGGCTAATGGAAGCTGGCAGATTTGTATTTGGGTAAGTCTAGGAAAAAGGTCAACGTTGGATTGTACACACTTAGAGGCATGACTATCTTTTTCTGTGTTCTGCAAAGTGCCTAGCATACTTGCGCTCCCACAGCCTACATACTTAGGTCTTGATATATTTTCAGTGAGGTCTGTGATGGGTTGCAATTGCATTCCTAAATTTATTAAAGAATTAGAAATTGGAAATGACTTTCTAATGTTTCAGTGCTCTATTTAATTTCTTTACTTAATTTAAACAATAATGAACCATACATAACCAGCAGGCCAAGCAGTTGTCTGTAAAGATCTGAATAGCGCTGTGGTGCTGGTGTTCCTTGTCTCCAGTTGTAAAAGTAATGTGTTTTAGCATTTAATACAATTTAACATGTAAATAATTGCTGTAGTTCCCTCAGGGATGTTACAGAATAAAAAATGAAAAGAGATGAGCTATAAGATACCTTTTATTAAGGTGTAATCAACAATATGAATAAAGGTTGACAATCCGTGACATACTGTAGATGAGCAACAATAAACACACAGTTTAGTTTTGTGAAATCCTGGCTCTGTTAACTTCAGTCATCACTCCTTGGCTCTTAACACTCTTCCATTTCCACTGAGAAGGTGCTGTAATCTCACTTATTTCTCTTTTGCCTCTGCTGTCTTCACATTGCTCTCTTTGCACAACTAAATCCATTTTCACAGACTTCAGCTTACTCTCTTCCATTTTGCTATAGTCTTCAAAATGCAAAACCATTGCCTTTCTTACATGTTTCTTTTATTTACGATTCATGTTACATTAGATGTGTGCGTGTAAAATTCAAGTGAACCTACACAGCACTACACGGACTGAAGTCAATTCTGTGTACTGAATTGTTATCACAACAGGTGTTCAGATTACATTTTTACATATATTTCTCTTTCCCTCATTTAGAATTGGTGGGGAGTCTTTAGCAGTAGCACAAAATGCCTATGCTGTCAGTTGGTTTAAAGGCAAGGAATTAAACCTCGTGTTTGGATTACAACTTAGCATGGCCAGAATTGTAAGTATGAAGACCTGTAAACGCTATTTTTTATATAATCATATGTTTAAAATCTGACTTTGTACTCCTTTGAAGTGGGAACTGTGTGGTGAGGTCAGGATGCACTGGTGGAAAATTACCAAAACTCCATTTATGAAGAATCTCATAAGAGAGCATTTTAAACTCCAGCATGGATGTTGTGCATTACAGTTTGCATCATGTAACCCCCAGGACACAGCAGTTCCTTGAGGTGTTAACTGTCAAACTTCTGAAGAGGCCCTGATGAAAACTAATACTGTATACGAAGGCAGGACAGGAATGGCAGTAATGTCTGCCTTCTTCAAGGGTGAATTTTTAAAATGTACAACAGACTTTACTGATGCAGTGTACACAATGAGTGTCAACTTGGCTGAATTTTGCTTGCTTTGGTTTTTTTTTTTTTTTTTTTTGCATTTTAATTTGCAGTATAGATGAATTGATTTGGGACCTGAGTTTCTAATCGTGCTTACTCTACAACATGACTGTTCAGTATGGAAGTATTAAAATAGTATTTTATGGACTTTATATAAATATATCTGACCTGCTATCCGACGATGGGCCTGCTGTTCATTCTGTTTGGGCTAGGAAATAAGAATCGACTGTATTAAGAACATAGGAATGGCCATACTGGGTCAGACCAAAGGTCCATCTAGCCCAGTATCTTGTCTTCCGACAGTGGCCAATGCCAGGTGCCCCAGAGGGAATGAATGGAACAGGTAATCCCCAATTGATCAGTCCCCTGTTGCCCATTCCCAGCTTCTGGCAAAAAATTGTTTTCTTTTTCCTTTTCCAGTCTTCCCTTATCATTGGAATAGTCCTCCCAGAACAAGGGATATCTTCTGCTCTGGTTAGACATGTCCTCCTGAAGTCTACTTGGTTTAAAATATGGGTTAAACAAATCATACATATAACACAGAAGCTGTTGCAGTGTATAATGTAGACTTCATGGTGGTATTGCTGCAAGTGCAGAAACATCTAGTATGGGTTTCTTCTGAAACTTTGTATGTGACTGGATTCTTATCTTTGTAATCTTGAACCTATTCAATTCTTGTAGTAGTGCAATTTTAACTGGGATACATAAATCAAGCTTATTTTGTAGATCGCTTTTCTTAGACACTGATATTTATTGGGAAATTGGTGAAACTTAGACTGTTCACCTCAACTGATCCTTTTAAAACTATAATAGAATTGTAAACAGTATTCTTCATGACTGTCCTTTTTGTCTAGGGGAGCACTGTGAATATGAATATCATGGGATGGATATACTCCAGAGTTCAAGATCTGCTGGGCTCTACAGGTCATAGTACACTTGGATTTACACTTATGATAGGTTAGTAAATATTTTAAGTCATCAATAACATGTATGAAAATCCTGAATGCTGCATGACATAAACAACGTACGCAGAACATTTTAAAGAATATGCATGAACTAGAAAAAGCTAAATGAGTGAGTTGTTATAAGTTCTTCAGTTGAAAATTTGCTTGATAGTGTTGAAAAGAAGCTATGTTCAGTCTGAGAGTAGTGGTATAACTGGCAAGGCAAGTCTTCATGGCCAGCAATAAGTTAAGACTTTAAGCAAAGTCAGCATCTGGGTAGTTACCGCATTTGATTGACAATTAGTGGTGTATTATGAAACCAAACTTAATCTTCATTGTGGGGATGTATAGTGGCCTTCATGTCTTGCATATGCTTGGAAATCATGGATAGATTTTTTTTTTAATTTTAATCTTCCATTGAATTATATGCATCCCTTGTCCCTCAGAAAGGCAGCATGTCAAAGTTCTTGTACATGTTTATTTATCTGTACTCTGAAGAGAAAATTTCCACTTAGGTGAGGTCTTCGTTCCCTTTTTCCTCCAACAAAACCAAACCATGGGTATTAAGACATTGCTTCTGCTTACATTTGGGCTTGAGTTTTGCTTCTGATATTCAAAGTACAACTAACTTCTGGTGCAGAATTGCTCACACACTGCACTCACTATCCTGTAACTGCTGTTTTGTGTGTGTAGTCAGGTAACTATATTTCTAGATAAGTGCAGTTATCTGTAATCAAATACAGGCACAATTGTACTTGCAACATTTTTTTTGAAGTATAAGGTAAAAGATTTTGAGGTGGTGTCTGTATAAGGTAGTGTTTAGTAAGATGAAATATCTTTACATTGTTCCGACTTTGAATTAGTCTGCTACTTAGTTTTATAATGCTAGCAACTGGTGTTGATCATAGTAAGTTCTGCAATTGTTAGACTGGTCTGTTCTGTTTAGAGATGTATGATAAAACATACATGAACTAAGTCTTTCTGGAGTTACTACTGTACAGTGAACTCCTTCTCTTCTCCCAGGTGGTATAACATGTATCTTTTCACTAATCTGTGCACTAATTCTTGCTTATCTGGACAAGAGAGCAGAAAAAATCCTTTGTAAAGAGCAAGGAAAAACTGGTGAGTGATTAAAAAAAAAAAAATCCATTAAAATGCTCAATTTGCATAGTATGTTCATCTATATTACTAGATCAGTTACTTTAGGGGTGTGTGTGTGTGTGTGTGTGTAACCTAAACAAAATAACTGGAATTTAAGTTTTAAAGAGCGTCTGTCCATTAGACATATCAGGTTCCTGGTGCTTTGATTTTTACAACCTCTCATCTTCTCCTTGCTGCAAAATCCTTGATTTAATAAAAAAAACAAACACTGCTTCTGGTTGTCATGAGTGAAAACTGGATGTAATGTCCTCTTCTAGAGCCTACAAAAAGGACAGTTCATGCCTCATGTTTTACCCTGTCAGGGCTAATGCAGAAATCAAGGCGATATTAATGTAAGCTGTAGCTATTTAATAATTGCTTATTATTAGAAACATCCAGCTAATGTGTCCGGCAACCTCAAAAGCCTCCTGTGTTCTCTAGGTGTAAAGAGTCCAACTTTCTTGTACACAGGTTACAAAGTATACATCTTCCCCCAACAATCTGTAGTGATGTGTTGTCTACACAAAAATCTGAGGCGTACTGGAAATTTGTTTTGCTGTCTCCCCACATTTAATCATTTCTCCATAGTTCAGGGTTGCAGCAAAATTTCACTTTTCAATTGACAACTTCTGTTTAAATAAAGAAGTCTTTGCAGATGTTCCACTCTGCTGCACCAGACTCTGTCTAACTCTAGGAACTGTGCTGCAGAATTTAAGTCCAGCTTGCCATGGAATACTTTGGACTTTGGTCTTCAGTTTTGGCAGTTCCATAGCATTAAGACAGGATCAATGAAATGCTAGTTTAAACTTGTCATTAGCTCCCTCTTGCTTATTATATAGTGGATTATTATATTTATCATAAAATATCTAACTACATGAATGCTCAATTCTACAATGCATCGTTTAGTTTTATTCAGCTTTAAAAATATTAAACTTGCCTATAGATAACTTGCATTGATCCCAATATCTGTCTTTCTTTCTGAAGGTGAAGTGATTAAATTAACTGATGTGAAAGACTTCTCGTTGTCCTTGTGGCTCATATTTATAATCTGTGTGTGTTATTATGCAGCTGTGTTTCCTTTCATTGGACTTGGGAAGTAAGTGTCTGTCTCTTCTCCCTCCCACCTCCCCTTTTTAAATGAAATATAAACAAAAACTGCATCAGAAACATCACTTCCTAACATACCATACCAGTTTAGCACAAAGTTAATGGACAGAACTACTTGTAGAGACAATGTAAATTTTTAAAGAGATATTTAAAATAAAATTATTGCTGTTCTATTTTTCAAGAAATTGTTAGGAAACATTTTTGTAGCAGTTCTGCTAATAGTCTGCTTTTGATGTTTCTTCAGTGACATTGCTTGTGCCATCTCTTACCATCTGAGAGTTGTGAGGTGGATTTTCTTATCTGTTGCATTTTCTAAAAAGATACACTTTAGGTTTTAGCATTGGTTGAGTTGCCGTAATGCATGTTACATTTGTTACCTAAAACTGGAATTGAGTTACTTAAAATTTAATGCAGCAAGAGCCATGGAAGGAAGGCTGCCATTCAGTGTTCTCCACTGTCACGTTAAGTGGAGATTTGTCTTAGCATCACTAACCATCAGACTTCTCTAAGCTAAGATAGTTGTTCGACTTTTCCATTTTGCTTATGCATCCTCTCCAAAAGGTCCTGCTTTGACTGGTCTAATACAGTGGCTTGGTCCTTGCTGTCCCATCACTAGGTTAGCCATCAGTGAGTTATGCTTTTGAGGACTTCCTCTGATGTAGAAGAAAACCATTTTTAGAACCTTCTACTATATAGAAATCCATCTCCTAAATACCTTATGAAATTCTGTATGCAGTATCTATGTTCTCTGGAAGATTTCATTTTCTATAACATGCATTCTTCTGTTTTCGTCAAACTATTTTAAAAAAAATAGTAAATTTTTGAATTTTTTCCTATTTTCACTTTCAAATTTAAGCTAAAATGGTAACATTTTAAATGGATAAAAAATATTCTAAAACTCCTCTATGGATTTTACTTTAGGGTTTTCTTCATTGAGAAATTCAAATTTTCTTCTCAAGAAGCAAGTGCAATTAACAGGTATTCCTACAAATTTATTTGATTAACGGCTTTGATGTATGTCAGTCACGTGTTGTTCTAGGGAGAGAGTAGAGTCTCTGTCAAAAATCTCGTCTTAAGACATATTTGTGTTGTGCTGTATGACTAATGCATTCCTGGGAGCATGGGTAGGCTCTTCTCTCAAGGAGCATCAGTCCCTCCCTTGTGGGAAGTCCAGACTATAAAAATGAATCATGGGGCTTTGTTTGACAAGGAGCCATGGACTGAGAAGCACTCCTTTCCCGAACAAAGCTTAAGGTAGGCTAATTTATGCTCTGTAGCTATATAGTACTCAACAATCAACTAACTAAAGTATAACAACAAATCTGGGTAGACTGAGGAAACGGAGAGGATGAATGAGTTGCTCAACATCATACAAGTGACTGTTAGTGCCAGAAACAGAATCCATTGCTCCTAAATCATTCCTGTGTTCTAACCAGTGGACCAGGCTGCTGGCTACCTAGACATCTTGCTCTCTGGGATGATGCCCTTCTGACTTCTACAAATGGCTAATAACGTTTCTGCAATACAAGTGGGCTAGATTTTCTTCTCTTGAGGCTGATCCCTGAATTATCAAGGTGGCGAACGTTAAATTTGCTCCCATCCCCCAACTACCAGACACTAATTATGCTGCTTTGATATTTATTTTTGGAGAGGGAATGTATTTGTTATGCACTCAAGCATCCCAGAACAACTCAAGCATGGGGCTCCACAGTGAAGAGGGAATTTGGTGTTGTAGATAGTGATGCTTCATGATGGAAAGACAGACGTTGCCTTGTGTTTTAAAATACAGAATAAATGTGTTTTCAAACTATCTTTCACTTCTTTGTAGCATTGTATATATCATATCAGCACCCATGTCCCCTGTCTTTGGATTCCTGGTGGATAAACTTGGAAGAAATATTATCTGGGTTATGTGTGCTGTAGTGGCAACCCTTGCTTCTCACATTATGTTGGCCTTCACTTTCTGGAACCCTTGGATTGCTATGGTAATTCTTGCTAGTAACAATGACTTTAATTGTATGCATATGTGATCTTATTTAATAGCCATATGATAAATTGTATTTTTCATGCTTTTTTGACCATGTTGCTGGCACTGTGCCCAGTAGTCCACCACCGTGGAGGTATGAGACAGAGAATAATGAATGGCATTGAGCACTCGTGTTTACTCTTTTTGAATACAAGAACAAGGGAATGCTACATGAAACAGAAATTAAAAGCGAAGTCAGGGAATATTTTACATAACATGATTATCTGCCTGAAGTTATGGCTGTCTACGCTACATCATACAAGTAACTGTTAGTGCCAGAAACAGAATCCATTGCTCCTAAATCATTCCTGTGTTCTAACCAGTCAGCCTGAGGCCTTGGCTACACTCACACTTTACAGCGCTGCAACTGGGGTGTGAAAATACACCCCCCATAGCGCTGCAAGATACAGCGCTGTAAAGCGTCAGTGTAATCGGGGCTGCACGCTACACCCGTAAGGGATGTGGTTTACATGCAGCGCTGGGAGAGCTCTCTCCCAGCGCTGCCGCTCTGACTACACTCACACTTCAAAGCGCTGCCGGGGCAGCGCTTTGAAATTCCAAATGTAGCCATACCCTAAGTTATGCTACTTTAGCTACATGAATAACTTAGCTGGAGTCGACTAAGCCCTCGTCCAGACTAACCCGCGGCATCGGCGGGTTAAAATCGATTGCTCGGGGATCGATATATCGCGTCTAGTCTGGACGCGGTGTATCGATCCCCGAGCGCGCTTACATCGATTCCGGAACTCCATCAATCCGAATGGAGTTCCGGAATCGACACGGAGAGCCGCGGACATCGATGCCGCGCCGTCCAGACTGGTGAGTACCTCGATTTTAGAAATTCGACTTCAGCTACGTTATTCCCGTAGCTGAAGTTGCGTATCTAAAATCGATTTTAATTCCTAGTCTGGACGTGGCCATAGTTTAGGTCCACTTATTGTGGTGTCTACATCACCCTGGGTCGATGGGAGACACTCTCTCCCATTGACTTACCTTGCTCATCTCACTCCGGTGGAGAAGTGTTTTGGCAACAAGTTTCTGGGTGAGCTTTGCAGAAGCAGAACCAGCCAATTAGGAAAAAAGTTTAATTATGTGAGTATAAAATACACAGAAAAGCCAATTAATTAAAAAAAAAAAACAAGCTGAGTGGTTAAATTGTACCAGATATGATTAGGAATAACCTGGTACCATTGTAAGGATCTTCAACAACTCTTTAACCACTCAGCTTGTTTTTTTTTTAATTAATTGGCTTTTCTGTGTATTTTATACTCACACATAATTAAACTTTTTTCCTAATTGGCTGGTTCTGCTTCTGCAAAGCTCACCCAGAAACTTGTTGCCAAAACACTTCTTCTTGGCTTATGCGCATATCTTTGAGTCTGACGCTTCCATTGTGGAAACTGTTGACAGAAATGTCATCCTTTTATTAAAATTCTGTACCAAGTACTATATATTTGTACTTCAACACCAGCATATATATAATACAATCTTGTTTCCAACAGTGTATGTTAGGAGTAGCCTATTCACTGCTTGCCTGTGCTTTGTGGCCAATGGTAGCTTTTGTTGTTCCAGAACATCAGCTGGGAACTGCTTATGGATTGTAAGTATTCATATATTTGTCTCCTAGGGGCAGTCTACAATGGGTACTTCCAAATACAGTACCACTATTTAAATTTTGAGTAGCTTATTCCAGAGTGGCTGCTAATAGTTTCATTGCATTGAACATATCTCATAAAATTACTCAGGCTAGGAACAGTCCTCAAATTCTTTAAGATATGCTTGTTTTGATATCAAACAAATCTAATACATTTTCATTCTTCTGGAATTATTGTGTTCAAAATAGCTTTTGCTTTTCACATTTAAAAGATTACTGGCAAAATTAACAGGTCACAAATGTAGAACTGGATTCTACCCTCAGATTTGTGGGTGCCGTTTGTACAATCTGAGAATGTACTTGTTGCATATCTGCCTCTGTATGCCATGATGTAACTTGTGCCAGTGTACAGAGTCTTTCTTGTAGTTGTACTTATAAATGCAAATAAGACAATTCTAGGTACTCTTCATACTTTAAGCATGTTGGCTTCTTTAAAAATAATTTTAAAATTCCCAATGTAATGTGGATAACAAGATTGTTTACCCTGTGTTTTAGTATGCAGTCTATCCAAAATCTGGGTCTGGCAATTATTGCCATAGCAGCTGGTACGATACTGGATTCTCGAGGGTATCTGTTTCTAGAAGTCTTCTTCAGTGCTTGTATTTGCTGTAAGTACATTATTGTGGGAACTTATGGCCCCTGAATATTGGGGAGCTCACCTGACATTTTTTTTCTTAATGCTCAATGTGTTTGTAGCCACGTGAGTGAATACTTTCTGTTGTGTAGATTGATAGTTGAGTGTTTTGTTTTATAAACTGATGAAAGTAATTCTCACTGGAGTATTGATCATTTACTCTCAAGGGACTTTATATAATCTATACTGGGTACTGAAGAAATTTTTGAGGGGGGAAAATGAGGTCAGATGGATATTAAGTATAGTCAGACCTTTTTAGCATTAGTGTGTTTCAGTGTTACCTGAAAAGGTTATCTTCAGGGAAAGATTTTTTTTTTCCCTCCCATGTTAAAGTGACCATTTTCCTGACCTTGCTTTAAACACTCTAGGTGGCATTTTTGAAGTGGCTAAGTGAGTTAAGAGCATAAGTCACTAAGAAGTGCTCCTAACTCACTTAGCTGATTTTTTAAATCCTAATGTCTGTCAACATTGTTGTCTAAAAGATTTGACTGTTGCTTAATTGCATTTTAGGGGAAGAGTTTGGTTTTCCTCCCCTCCCAGTAACCTTGCTGACTCTAACACTCTTCTGCTTTTCTAGTGTCACTAATAGCTGTAGTCATGCTGTATTTTGTGAATCACCTCACTGGTAAGTGCACATTTATATTATCTCTTTACATATTTTCTCTGTTCTGTTTGAGTCAGTAATTTTAGTTACAACAATGATCTAAATTTTTCCTCTGTAACTAGTATTAATTACACAGGGTAACAGAAGCTGTTCTGGCTTGACTCTTCATAGATTATTAATGGAGGGTAATAGAGACCTTTTTAAAATCTCTTCAATGTAAAAGTTTTTTTTTTTTCTTTGCCGCTTACCATCAAAATTCCCTCAACCTTCTCAATATGCTGAATGCTCCCAATAGTCAGGGTAAGCAGGGGATTCAGAACCTATCCTTTGAACTAACTTGAGCACTAGTTTCAACACACCTGGTACTTAATATAGTTAGATCAACCTTATTACTGGAATACAGTACAGCTGCACATGGATATCTGATTTGGTCATTTATACTAGGCTTTGAGTAAGGCTGTGACCATTTTCCTATCCCTCTTTGGAAAAATTTCAGATTGTTTTGGTAGATCTCATAGTAACTGAGGTGCTGTGTGTTCGCATATGTAAAAGTTGCATTGGCTCTTCAGAAAGCAAATTATCTTAGTTCCTCCTTGACTGTTGTTGCACGTCTAATTGTATACCCAACATTGGGGTTGGATAACGATAGAGCTGGAGAAAAGCTGCTACATTCAGTCCATTTTGCTGCTAATTTTGTGTTGTTTTCTATTAAGGACATGCTGGCATTTTATCCTGTCTACGTGTAAATGCCCCGAGCTGTGTATGGCTTCCACCACTTTCCTTGGTTTAAAACATTTTTCACTCAAAACTGTTCCTAATGTTCAGCCTGAAACTTTTTTTCTTTACTACATGCTGTTAATCCTAGCCCTCTCATCCTAAATTCCTCTTCTTTTTGGGTGGTGATCTCTTTAAATTTTTGTTCCTCCCATATTATAGCTTAGATGAGGTGATAGCTAAATAGTTAACTTTCTAAAAATCTTTAATTTCTTCTAGCACTTATCAATCATCTTCTCTGAACTCAACTTGTTACTTATGACTGATTTCACTCTAATAGATTCTAGATCCATAGCTATTATGTCCTTGCTCTGTGACATGTCTATTTGTTTATGCAGCCTAGAAATGCATTTACTTTTAGCTGCCGTACTGAATTGTAGTCTTCTGTCAATTTGCTGTATTGTCTTATCCCGAGGTGTTTCAATATTACTGTTTTTTTTTCCCCCATATGTATATTGACTTTCATTTTCTCGAGTTATAGAGATGTTTCTAGTGGAGTATACCATACGAAGACAAATTTCAGAAGTTCCTAAATCAATATAACTTCTGTTTGTAGGAGGTGATCTTAACTGGTCTGCAAAGAAAAGGGAAAAACTGCAAAAGGTAGCTGCAGCTGAGTAAGTATATAAAGCTGAGAATTAGTGTCCTTTTAAAAGCTTTAACTTGGAAATTTTTTTTTTAAACATGCACATAGTCTCCCCTTAACCACACCTTTGTAGTCAATTTATTTTGCAATATACTATGCCAAAAGTCTAGAATGGAACTATCAGGAATTACTGAGGTAAGAATAACTTTACTACAGTAGAAATACTCTTCACAACTTCATTCTGCAAAAAGTTGAAGCCAACTGGAGTTGAAGATGCTCAGCAACTATGAAAAAGAGGCCATCTACTGGTATCTAAAGTTGGGTGTCCAAAGTTTGCACTGTAGTGAGTGTTGACGTTATCCTTTTTAAAATACACAACTATTTGCAATTGTCTATTTGAGAGACAGGGTGGGGATATCTTTTATTGGACCAACTCCTGTCAAAATTTAGTCTGCTGTGTGGATCGTGGCTTTCTCCGTCTTTGAATTACATGCTCCTGCCTTCTGTTATTGAGTAAAGCAAAAGCTGGCTTATGTCCACTGCCCAGGCATCATATCTTGCTGGTCCTAACTCTTGAAACCATACCTTATATTAAAGAAGAAAATAGAGTTCCTTCCAGCTGAATGAAAGTTCTAAGGCCTGGCCTGCACTAGGAGATTATCTTTTGTACAAGTACATCATTCAGGGAGGTGAAAGAAAACACCACCCTGTGTGACGCAGATAAACTGGCTTAACCCCCAGAGAATACTCCTGCCGACCTAGCTACTGCCTGTTGGGGAGCTGGAGCGCCTATGCCAACAGGTGAATCCTTACCATTGTCATAGATCATGTTTCCACTGAAATGAATGTAGACAAGCCCAAGTATATATTAAAAAAAAAAAAACTAGCACTTCCTACTTCTGAACTAAAACTGCTTGCTGGTGACCTTTTTATGTAGGTGTGACTAGTTAAGAAAAGACAAGTAGCATGTTGTCATTTAGTCATGCTTTTGGGTAACGGCATACCTCTTAATTGTCATTGCAGAAGTAAAATATAGAGCAGAGTATATCGGGCCACTTATGAGTCAAGTAAGATTATCTGGGTTTAATATCAGAAGCAAGACAAATGAAGACTCTCTGATTTTTTTCAAAATAGGATCCTAAAGTTAGGCTTCTAAAGCCATATATAGAAACAGGCCATAGATATGGCTTTAGAAGCCTAATAATGTAAAGAGTGCCGAGCGCTCACAGCCTCCACTGCCCTTCAGGTTACTGAAGAGTTGAGCTTAAGGGTCCTATTTCTGAAAATCTTGGCTTTTAGTTGTTGAATGGGAAGCTATCAAAACAGTACTGTAACTCTTATCCATTCTTACCTAGTGCAATAGACATTGACAAGTCTCCTCTTTAGTTATTAGACAAAAGTGGGCATAATTGCCTCCTGTCAAGACACAGGATTTATTTCAAGTTTACTTTTACTGTCACTGACATCTGAGTTTCAGGGAAGGTAACTTCCCTAACGTAAGGATTTCAACTGAAGGTATGTCGACACACAAACAGCACTGCTGTTGCGGTGCAGCTGTAGCTATGGTAATGCTTCAGTGAAGACACTACCGATGCTGATGGGAGAGTCTCTCCTGTTGATATAGGTACTTCAGCTCTCCGACAGGCGGTAGTAGGTCGACAGAAGAAGTCTCCCATTGACCTAGCACTGTCTACACTGCAGGCTTAACTGTGTGTCTCTTGGGTGTGGATTTTTCACATGCTTGAGCAATGTAGTTATACTGACCTAATCTCCTGGTGTAGACTAGGACTTAGTAGTGTGTGACCAAAGGGGCATTAACAACACTACAGTGAAGTTGAACTTTGATATGTAACATAAACTTGTTTAGGGTTTAATTATACAAATGTAGAAATCCAGCATGGCTGGAAAATACAACCCACTTGTAGACACCAAAAAAAACCCAGCCAAAAAACAAGCTGACTGCTTTTTAGATAGGTTTTTCCTAAAAACTTAGTCAGTCTAGTGTCCTGTTTAGAAGGACATAAGACTAAAATCTCTTCGAGTTCAATTCCTGGCTCAACCACAGACTTCCTATGTAATTTTGAACAAATTACTCAATTCCTCAGCTATAAAATGGGGTGGTTAATACTTGTCTCAGGGGTGTTGCGAGGATAAAATCTAGTAATGACTAAGGTGTTTAGATAATATGGAGATAACTATCGAAGTAGATATAACTGGCTTTAGGATCAGGCACATTTTTGAAGCAGACACTTAAAGCTATAAGGTCCATTCTTTCGGTTTGAGATAATTTATATTTGTGTAATATATTTTTTATATTATCTTTAAAGACATTTCACAATGTTTAATTTATGTGTTCTGTATTTAGTTTATCGTGATATTTAAAACATTGTCAACAGAATTCGAAGTTAGCTGGGTGTTATGAAGACTTCATTCAGATGAATATTTTTATTTGATACACTTCTTATTGTGAACAGTAAAACACCTTTACCCTCTCAGTGCTGCTGCTTAGGTACCTAGATGTATGTTAAAGAAATTAACTTACACAAACAAAAGCATTGTAGTTTAGGCAGAAGACAATTTATTGTAAGTGCTAAAATGAGGTGCTAAATTTACATATGTAATCTGTCTGTAGTGAATTGCAGATAGACTTTTTTTTTTTTTTAACTGCAGTGGCTAGAGAACTAAATTTAGTTTTTTCTGTAAGGTGAAAGATAGAAGATTTCTGTATGTATTGTCTGTATATAAAAACAATTTTACAACATCTTCCACACTCATGACTTCAGAACGAAATCTCCCAACCAAAACCATCTCTCCCACAGTGGCTGGTGGGGGGGTGGTTTCATACTGGCATGTGGCAAACTTGGCTTCGGTTTCTGTTCTCAGCCTGTGGGGTGGCACTACAGAGATGGGAAGAGGACATCTAGGATCCCACTTCAGCAGTGTAACTTGTTGAAATCTGATGAAAACTGGGTTCCGAAAGATATAGTACATGAGCTAACAGATAGTGGCCAAGATGTGAAGCTTCTTTGGGTGGTAAAGGAGCAGAAGAAGAGGTTATGTAAGGCTCTTGTCAGGATGTGGAGGCCATTCCGTCTCACCAGAAGCAGATACATATTTTTACTTGACTTGCCAATTTTTCTGGTCAGTGTAAGATGTGTGCAGTGTTTGATAAAGCACCCTGAATGTCAGGGTTTCTTGTAGCATGTTTTCAATAATTCTCACTACAATGTTTTTTGCAGAAAAGAAATTTGAATAGGAAATATCATCCAGAAGTGGGGAGCATTTGATCAGCAACTTATCAACTTGAAGAATTTATAGTGTATTTAGAGCTCGATGCTTAGCACTGGACAATACAGTTGATTGGAAAACATACTAACATGCCGAGGATTTTACAGTAAACTATTTTATGATGACACTTATGCTTTTGTAACAATTTTTAATAGTTACCAAACATTCATCTTTCTCAGAGCAGTTACTCCGTTGAGTCATAGCATTTTAAACTGAACTGAAGTTTCATGTAATTGCAAAATGTTTCCTTTTCAACCTGAAGCAAACATTCTTGCAATATAAACTAGATCAAATATCTCACTTACAGGAGCAGCATTTAAGTAGTGTCACTTTGGTTGGTGTCCAGAGTTTTTGTCTAATAATGGTTTTAAGCAATTATTTGACTTGTACTTTTTGTGTAGTGAAAAGATCATTGCCTTCTAAAACTTGTTAACAGGTCTCTGTTAATGTGGCTTTTGACACATTCTTCATGCAAAACACTATCACATGTAGCAGTAAA
Organism: Gopherus flavomarginatus; assembly: GCF_025201925.1. Classification (NCBI taxonomy): domain Eukaryota; kingdom Metazoa; phylum Chordata; order Testudines; family Testudinidae; genus Gopherus; species Gopherus flavomarginatus. Next base: position 91,662,541 of record NC_066624.1, read on the forward strand.
ACACAGTTAAGTCTTCCAAGACTTTTTTTTACCCTTTATGGAAAGGGCTCAAGTTGAAACTAAGTGGGAGTCGGGAGCTATCTCTAACAACTACTGTATGGCCAAATACTGGATCTTTAATCTGTGATAAAACCAAATCCTGATTGCTATTAACTCTGTAAGACTGCTGAGCAGTCTCTCTTTAGTAAGGTTTTTTGTCATTTCTCTTTTTTTGTGCTGTAATCTTAAAATATTTTAAGGGATCAAATCTTGTTTAACTTATAAAGGTATAGTCTGAATTTTGTTTAAAAAATGAATCAGCATGTTGTAACTTTCCAATAAAGTTCTAAATGCTAAATAAAACAATTGCAGAAATTTAGTCTGTTTTTCTTGAATATCAAATTAGTGTGGCTTGCTAAATGTTTGTCTCTTAGGTTTTTGTTAACATGCAGTTATACACCTGTAAACCGTTAGTTACTAGAAGCAAAATTAACAGACTCAGATGAACAGATTCTGGTTTGCGCATCTCTTAATTTAATCCATTTTGTTTTACAGAGCAGAAAGTCGAGAGAAACTCAGACGTCAAAACGAAGATGATTTGGCCAAATTACAGCCAAAGAATGACTTTAGTTTAAGGAATAGGTATCTCTCCAAACTAGGAGCTCAGGTATTAGTAGCAAAGCAGTTTTTCCCTACAGAAGACGGTGCAATAAAAAAAAAAATAAATCTGTGTCTTCACATAGGCAGTATATTGGTTTTTATGAAAGAGCTAAATTTATCCCATTGCTATTAGAAATGAATCTTACCTACAAGTTAAAAAAAATAAAAACCAAACTGAAGGGGTAGAATAAATCAGTAGTTTTAATCTGAGAGACAGATAAGCTGAAGAATAGGTATCAATAAGATTCATCATTCTTGCAAACTTTTTTTTTGCAGCTGCCTGATAATTATGCTTCCTACATATCTGCATTGGCACACAGAAGTGTGCTGAAATAGCATCACTCTGCAAAAGTTTGTCAAGAGATGGAAGTGCTCTGAAGTTTATGCAGACAGAAACGTTCTCTTCCCAGTCAAGAACTGCACATAGAACAAAAGCAGAATAATACACCATGTTCTATATTTGAATCCACATGCTGTCATCAGCAACCACCTTACCTTAAAAAATGTAGTGTCAGTAAGTGGCTCCTATTGTAATGTGAAACATTAGTTCAGGTTTGAAGCATTAGGTGAGGTTTGACTGCTGTGTGCCATACAAAACCAAATCTGAAACTTAATAGCCTTGGGAAACAATAGCCTGTTAGCCGTTCTACATATTCTTGATGTAGGCATTAGTCTGGTCATACTACATTTTATGCTGGATGACTTAACTTCCTGCAATAATTCAGTTTTACTTTCTTTCACTATGGACAATGTAACAGTAGAAATAGGACTGCCTTTTTACATTCTGTCAAATTGAGATTTTTTACAAAAACTTGGCTGTTCTATTTAGTTTAAAAAAACAAAACAAAACCACCATATATTCATTAAAACCAGACTTGAAAGTTGCACTAGTACATGGTGATGGTGTTAATGAAAGCTGAGCTATTTTCCTGTGGAAATAACACGATACAGTTTTTATAACTATCAAATTAACTGTAATATATAACCGTCAATCAGTGTAATATTTATACAAATGTAGTGTAGAGTATCTACTAGTTTTAATGTTATCTGCAATGAGAAAAATGGCTTTAGGATGAACTTTTTCCCAAAGATGTGTGGACTCCTATGCTTGCAATGTAAGCAGAACTGGACCCTGAAATCTCATACATGTATATTTCTTGTTAAGTGGCTAGTAGAACACAAAAAAGTAGACTAACTTTGACTGAATTTTCAGTTTTTTAAAGTGTGGTCTTAATCTGAGCTAAATTATTATTCTCTGACCTTTATTGCTTAAAATTTGTCTTAACTGCACAGGGAAGCCAGTATTTTTTTTCTAATAGCTTGTTACCCTAACAGTTGTATTAATGTAATAAATCAGAAGTAACTTGAGGAATGTTGACATTTATATCTGGAACTCGTGGTTCTATTAAGAATTTTGTATATGCAAATATTATTTTTTTTAAGTGAGTTACTTTTCTATGACTTTCAGTATTCTACAAATTTTATCAAAGATAGTATTATAATTGTGTGGAACTGCCATAGTCTGGCCTCATGAAATCTATCCAGGCATATCAGTATAAACTTGGTGCTTTTATGTGTTACTGTTGAAGATTGCATTCACACATGGTAGTGCTAAGCTGTTTTGTTTGGTTTTTTACTACTCTATCTTTAGGAAGAAAGCAGCATAAACTATCCATGGATGGATTATGTACAGTTGATTTGCTTATACACTTATAGATGCTGATCTTTTATAGTAAATAAAACTAAATGGATAGGGCCACTTGGCTCTCTGTGTTTAGTGCTTTAATTGTTTTTAAACAGTGCTGTATGGTGGTCAGTGCACATGACTACTGTCTTCGGTGGAGGGAGGGCTTCAGGAAAGAATAACGTGAGGAAACTTATGTAGTTGTTAGTCGAGGGAGGGTAGAGCGGTGTTCTTCCTTGAAAGAAAGAAAGAAGGTATTCTTGTTTTGGCCCCCCCCCCCCCAAAAAAAAAAAACAAAAAACAACCCCAAAACAAAAACAGAAAGAAAACCTGGATCTCATGGCTCTCTGCTATCCATGGCAGTACTGTACTGGTGGAGCATGGGCCAAAAAATAATTTCACAAATGACATGGTAATCTGTACAAAAGTGTGTGTTAATATTGGCATCCAGTCCAAATTCCCTCTGGTCTTAAACATTTGCTGTATTTAAATGGTGGGTGAACTGATCAGTATGCAGAGGCCTTAATCCTCTTGGGGTATGTCTACAGTTCAATCAAGTGTGATTGCAGCTAGGGTAAGCACACCCATGCTAGCTATTATCTAGGCTACAAATAGTAAAGAAATGACAGGTTTCAGCCTGGGCTGCACCAGCCCCCTGGACACTTCATCACACTGCTAACCTGTGCTGAAGCCCAGGCCTCTGTGTCTTAACCATTATGCTAGTTAGCTTTAGGTCCGCATACCTGTGCCAGCTTTAGATGCAGTCACGCCTTCAAGTGTGGCTTGGACATGCCAATAGAGTGCTCTCATGCACTATGTAATGTTGCCTCAACCCAAAACTCCAACTTCCTTATTTCTGTTTTTAGTTCAATGGCTTTTTCTGATCTTTCTATATCACTTTATAATGGAGCGTTCGTGCATTTGGCTTCTGTATCCATCTCATTCAACAGTGGTATACGCTGTTAGGGAGCTTAGTGTAGAGATCTCAGCCTGCTTAGTACCATAACAAGCACAGCATTAAACATCCTTTCAACCTTTTATTAAGCTACAAGGAGAAAAAGGAAAAGTCATTTAAGTGTTTCATTTTAACATCTCTTGTTCCCTTCAGCTGGAGAGGTGTGTGATGGTGTGTGGTTGTATTTTTTTAAGAGAACTCCTTCTTTGACAATCTCTTAAATGGTAGTAACTATCCTTTTTTGTGGAAAAAGTAGTCAGTTGAGATGGGCTGGAACTGTTAAAGTCCAATTCCCAGTTCCTAGAAGATGTACAAAAGGGGGAGAGAAAACAGCAGAGTGAATGCAGTTTGTTTCTGATGATCACTCTCACTTGCAACCTCACTACTGAAAATGTAGGCACAGCACTCAGTCTTACCAGCCACTTTGAGACCTGACAACATTCTGTGTGATTCTCTTTAGGGTATTGCACTTTGCTTTGCTTCTGGTCAAAGGCTTACAGCAGTGTTGCAGAGCAGACTAGGATGGCTAAGCCAAACTTATTAAAGGGATTGGAAAGAAGAAATAAAGGGGGGAAGGAAGAGGATAGTGTGTGTGTGTGCCAGTCTGACATCCCCATTGGTGTTCAGGATTGAGCTGGTGGAGGTGGTTGTCACCTGGGTCCCTATGGGCAGGATCTCTCTCAGGATCAGGATGGAGAAAGGTCCAGGTGACCTAGGGGTAGGAGTGGTGGTAACAACCACGATGGTGAAGCTTACTCCTTCCCCTATTTTTCAGTCAGCTGCTGTAGCAGTACCCTGCTTTCTCCCTCCAAAGTCTCTGAGGACCGCAAAAAGGCAAGCTATGCAGACATCACTAACTACTCACATTTTTGCCCAGCAATTAGGACTTCCTTGTTTAGCAGGCATGATCTTAACACAGTAGAAATTATATCATAGACCTTTTCATTTGGACTAATACCCTCTTTCCATATTTTTTGCATCTTGTCCCAAGAACATGTATAGGTTGTGACTTCTCATTCACGTTCACTCACTTTTTACAGCTGAGTTCACAATTAAGCTAATTTTGTAGGCCCAGTTATCACAACATACCTCACATGCTGGCTGAAGCACAAGTGCTTCAGCCCTTTCATATGATCTTGTTCCAGCTACAATTTGATGCCTTTGTCAGCAGAGGCAAGGGGCTTTCATCTTCCCTCTCAAGATGGGCAGAGTCCAGCAGCTGCAACAAATGAATGGGCTTCAGCCCTTTGCCACTGAGAAGAATCATTACAGTCAGCAAGTGCTGTTGGGGTGTACTTTGGCAGTATTTGTATCTATGTAGTTTAAAATTCCTTGGAATGATTTGTTGTTGTGTGTGTTTTTTTTTTTTTTTTTGGGTTGTGGGAGTGAGGAGACGTGATCATCTAGTCTAACCTCCTGCATAAACTGGCCATAGGACTTTCCAGAATTACTTCCTGTTTGAACTTGAGCTGAAAGGTTCTGTATAAATGAAAACAGTTGTATCTCTGCATACATATTTGCTTCACATTTTTTTTCTCTTAAAAGCAAAGTCTATGTTGGTGGCATGTAACTGTTCATAGAAATTCTTTTCTTGTACTAAGGCCTTTTTTAGTACATGGACTTCCCTCATAGCTGTGGTGCTGCACTTGAACAGTTATTAGTGAAGAAGCACACTTGTTTATAATGTCGGTGCAAGGCTGTATAGAAGAGCTAACATGGTTAAGAAATAACTTACTAAATGCATGTTTTACAATGTTCTTTACTATTTCCCCAAAGTCTTTTTGTTGCTATTGCATAATGCAAGTTTAATTCAAACAAAATAATTGGTGAGCTACAATTTCTAATAGAAGTGTTTATAAAAGTCTCCACTCCTACTTTTTTTTCCCCTTAGGACAGGTCAGATTGTACAGCTCTTACACCTACTGTCCAACCTAGTTTTTCTAGGTGCAACCCTTCCTTCCTTTTTGATAAAGGGGCCCTACTTTCCACTGTGGGATGTTCTGTTGTCCTTTCTTCCTCAGTTGCTTTTATCATTAGATATGGGTTAGAATATTGCCATAGCCTCTTATCTGATTGCTAAGTAGTTAACTAATATTTACAAATTAAGTGTCTAAAATACTACCCCTTATTTTACAGATCCGTAAGCAAATCTGTGCCAAGTTGGGAGAAATTTTCAGTTTTGCTGAGTTCCAGTTTTCTGTGTGCTCACCTCTAAACTTCTCCCTAATTGGTAATATTACTAACCAAAATCCCACTTAGACTATAAACTGCACTCCAGTGAGTGGTATAACAGTGTCAATGAATGACAAAGGCCAGTCCTAGGCATCACTGAATATTTTATATAGTGTATCATGTAAACATATTAAAAATCAATGTTTGATACGATTAGACAAATATTCTGTCACTATTTAAACACATTTTCATATTTTTAGAAGTATACTATTTCAAACATTCAAACAATATTGAGTCGCTGGCTCCCTGGGAACGTTGGGAAATCAGCCTGGCAGGCTAATCTGCCTGTATCTTGTATTTTTTCTTGAGCGTTTCAGACTTCGTAGTGCCGTCCAAGTACGAGAACTCCTCACTTAGTCGTCCTGGTTAATGTTGTTTCAATGTTAAGTTGCTGATCAATTAGGGAACATGCTCATTTAAAGTTGTGAAATGCTCCGTTCTAATGTTGTTTGGCAGTCATCTGTTTTGTCCACTGCTTGCAGGAAGAGCAGCCCGTTGAGGCTACCTGGTGGGTGGTTGGAACCAGGGTGGACCAGCAGCCCCCCTATCAGCACCCCACTCCACTAAGTTCCCTGTGCAGCAGCTGTCCCTCCCCCTACTGCCATGTGCTGCTCCTGTCTTCTGCCTTGGAGCTGCTCCCAGAGACTGGGGGGGGGGAAGAGGGGGGCTAATGTCAGGGTGTCTCCTCCTCCCTCTTCCCCCTGCTCCTGCACCTTGCTTACCCCATCTTCCATAGAGCAGGGAGGACACACAACCAACAGAGGGAGCTTCTAGGCAGTAGCTGTGGGTCTCAAGTCTCAGCAAGCTGATTTAATTAACAAGGCAGTGTACTTAAGCCTGGGATCAGCTGCTTAAAGGGGAAATCCCCATTTTTTCCTCTCATGCACAGGGTGTGTTTCTCTGCTCTGCCTCCTTTCCTGCTGCCTTGTAGCATGTTGTGAGAATTATCCCTTGAGGGCTCAGTCAATTGCTAGTTCATTTAGCAGTAAGGCATTCCCTGGGAAATATCCCACCCGCTGACTCTTCCACCTCAACCAACCTTCACAATTCTCATCACTGTGTACCAGTATTAAATTGTTTAAAACTTACACACACACACACACACACACACACACACACACACACACCCTTTTGTCTGGTGAAAAAAATTTCCCTGGACCTAACCCCCTCATTTACACTAATTCTTATGGGGAAATTGGATTCGCTTAACGTCGTTTCGCTTAAAGGTGCATTTTTCAGGAACATATGTAGAACATTAAGTGAAGAGTTCCTGTAGAAGAGTCTGCCAGCTGTTATCTATAAGCATTGGTCAGTATGCGTAATGCTGTGTGAGGGGTTTTGCTGGAGAGACAGTGCTAGTGAAAGTGCTTGCCATCCACTGAGAATTAGAAGCCTTTATTCACAATAGGAATAACAGCGAAGACTTCTTTACTTAGCTTTGTACTTTAGCCTTGAAATGTGCCTCTAGCAGTAAGAAGCTATTTCAGCTGCTAGGCCCTGTCAGTCATTGGCCTCTATGGAAAATGCCAGGAGTAGTGATTTTGTTTGATAAGAGACACCATCTACCAGGAGCTGGACTGAGACCAACTCACTGGAACCCCTAAAGGGCTGTCAGATAGTAACTCCAGGTTGCTTCCAACCTGGGCTCAACTTGAACAAGCATATTGGAGATTAAAGGCTCCACATCCCATTGCTGATCCTGAGTCATTCAGTTCCTAAACACTGGAGAAAAAGAAATAGTAACATCTTTAAGTGTTTCCTTATTCAATAGCTCAATCCAGACACTAATAGTCTACCATAGTTGGTCTCCTAATTATGGGAAACCCCTTGATCTTCATTTCCACTTCCATGAGTAATGTAAAAATACATGCAATCCCCCCAGAGAGTTCTTCAAGTAAGCACATTTCAAAAGATGTTTATTAAATGAGTGTTTTGGTAAATGTTGGGTGTGTTGATAGAGAGGATGAGGAAATGGAAAGGAGATATTTTCAGTAGCCAACTTGTTGACTGGTTGAGTAACTTGCTCAATTAAATGTTTTTTTCAGTTCTGCTGGCCATATTATTCTGTTTTAACATTGTCAGGTGAATAGGTGTCTTATTTTTTTTAAAAATTACTTAAATCTAAACAAGGGGAAACTACTACTAATGTTAAAATTCAAACTGATAGCCTTGCGTAACTCTTGTTCTCTGTTTTGGTGGGACACTTTCCATTTCATAATGGATGTGCTGTTTAGAGTCAAACATACAACTCCTAATTGTGTCTGTTGTGGGTTGAAAAGTCTGTTATGATATATGGAATGTCGTATGTTAGGGGGGCTACTGGCTAATGAAATCTTACTGCAATATGCCTATTCGGTTTCTCTTCCATCTGTGATGGACAAATAGGGTGTTGGGCTGAGAGCACTGTACAAGCTTATCACTGTTTTGTTTCCCCACTAAGGATCCCTATAAGGGTCTCCTCATACCAGACACTGTACAAATGAATAAAACAAAGTTTGTCCCTATCCCAGAGAGCTCACAATCTAACTTTTAGCCATGCTTCAAGCTTTTTTTGGTGACTTGGTTATTGCATAGAGCTGTCTTTGCAATGAGGCATTGAAGAGTTTGGAAACAAGACTTTAATAGCTGTACAGTGTATGTCACTAACTTGCAATTATATGAAACTTCAATATACAAAATCCTCTTTTTAGGGTAACTGCTTTTCAGGGACAACATCCAACTGGAAATAGGTCAACAATCTCTGGCCAAGACATTGGCCAGATTTTTGGTCTAATATAATCAGTTCCATAGTGCTGTACAAAGTAGTGAGTCTCAACATTTCCAGACTACTGTAGCCCTTTCAGGAGTCTGATTTGCTTTGTCCTGTGTACAGCAAGTTTCACCTCACTTAAAAACTTATTTACAAAATCAGACATAAATTCAAAAGTATCACAGTACACTAAATTGCTTGCTTTCTCATTGTCTATTAAATTTTACTTTGTACTGACTGCGCTAGGCTTTTTATGTAGCCTGTAGTAAAAAAAAAAAAAACAAAAAAACTAGGCAAATATCTAAATGACTTGATATACCTCTTGGAAAACCTCTGCATACCTCCAGGGGGCACATATACCCCTTGTTGAGAACCACTGCTGTAGAGCTCTTGTGCTTTCTCCTATTCATCCAACTGTGGGTACGTCTACACTACAAGATAAATTCGAATTAGCTTAAACCGATTTTATAAAACAGATATTATAAAGTCGATTGTGCACGTCCACACTAGGCACATTAATTCGGTGGTGTGCATCTGTGGTCCCAGGCTAGTGTCGATTTCTGGAGCGGTGCACTGTGGGTAGCTACTGTAAAATAATGAGGCCAATAACATCGATTTGCGTCCACACTAACCCTAAATCGATATAGTAATATCGATTTTAGCGTTACTCCTCTTGTTTTGTAGGAGTACAGAAATCAACTTAAAGAGCCCTTTAAATCGATATAAAGAGCAGTGTAGTGTGGACGAGTGCAGCGTTAAATCGATTTAACGCTGTTAAAATCGTTTTAACAGTGTAGTGTGGACCAGGCCTAAGTGTGACTTTTTTTTTTTTTTTTTTTTTTTAAAGTGAGTAGCATTCCAGTAGCTGCTGGAGCCTTTTTTTTAAAAGGCTGACAATAGTTCTTACGAAACTATAGTAATGTAGGGCTGGAAGGGACCTGAAGAGGTCACATACTTTTCTTCCCCACTTCACGTGCTGAAGCAGGATCCAAGTATAACTAGATCATCCTGACCGGTGTTTAAATTCCAGTAACAGATTCCACAGCCTCCCTACATAACCTGTTCTGGTGCTTAACTATCCTGTAGTGTTTTTCATCTCAAAACGCTTGTGTATCAACATTCTAATGAAAGAACACTAAAAAAATTTAAAATGTTAAATAATGAAAATCTACTAAATTAGGCAGAATCATCTCTGAAAAGATGGCCATTCTCACTCTGTAGTAGTAGATACAGTCACTGAAACAGCAACAGGGATTCCTGAAAATGGCTTTGGAAATGTAGTGTATAGTAAACTTTAAAATTGTTTGAACTGGTATGTGACAAATGACTGGAAGCTCTGCCTCCTCTTGATTTCAATGTGAGTCTTTCTCAGCTATACACATTCTTCTCTATATGTGTATATGGCTTCCCTTTCCACTGGGAAAAGAATAGTGAGTAGTGGAGATCTGGGGTTTGTTTTGGGAGGTGGTGCAGTTTAGTTTTATTTCTCAACTGCTGCTGCTGTTGTTTGACATGAAATGCTAACAACTTGCCTTCTAGTCCTTTGTAAAATATTTAGTTTTCCCTCCTAGCCTCTTGTCTTGTCTCAGCATTATGGGAATTGCTGGCATTCAGTATCTCTTATCAGTGCAGGTGAGTGTTTTACAGCTCCTCAAAGGCGTTCATGCAATAACTTTAGCAGTTTAAGTCTCTCTTCTTTGGAGTAAATCTGCCATGAAGGGAAGTTCTCAGAGATCACTTTCCTCAGGCTTCATTCCACAGCAAGAGGAGGAGCCCCCCTGGGTGCCACTGTCTACTTACCCTTCACTGTAGGTCTAGAAAGGGGATCCACTTTATGCAGCCTCAGTTTCAGAATGAGTCTGACTGTGTTGGTTTGGCCAGAAAGAAAATACAAGAGTGGAGAAAAGCAACTGTTAAGGCCCACCAGCGGCCTCCAAATCTTATATAATAAGGTAGCTTCGTGTAAGAGACGGCAGTCAGCTTTCTGATGGACTCGGACGTAAAGGTAGATGGCACGAGTGATATGGAAAGGAGCTAAGCAAAGTGCAAAAAGCCCACAGACTAGCAAGATGGTCCGGATTGATTTAGCTTGGGCAGCGCTGCTTGTGATGTTGGTCTTACCAGTGGTTTGAATCAAGCTTCTGATCATCAAACAGTAGCAGATTAAAATGATAAAAAAAGGACAAAGGAAACCAAACACAGTTAGAACCATACCATAAAGATAATAATTGTTGAAGTTATCAGGGCTAGTCAGGTCATAGCAGACAGTACGGTTATTGATGAAGCCAGTGCGAGCATAGATCAAGCTGGGCAAGACTTGAATGAGTACCAGTATCCAGGATACAGCAGTGCCAATGATAGCTAGTTTTCTGGTTTTATAAGCCAGTGACCGGATGGGGTAGCAAATCCCCAGAAAGCGGTGGACACTTATGCAAGTCAGCAACAAGATGCTGCCATACAGATTGTTGTAAAATAAGAAACGTACCAGTTTGCAGAGCAGCTCTCCAAAGATCCAGATGTCCTGCATGGCATAATTGATGATGAGCAAGGGCAGAGAGAAGACATAGAGCAGATCAGCCACAGCCAGGTTCACCAGGTAAATAGTGGTGCATGTCCATTCCTTGGTGTGGCAGCAGCACAGCCACAGCATGGCACCGTTTAGGAGCAGCCCCAGCACAAACACAACGCTGTATGCAAGGGGGAGTAAGATGTGCTTATAGCTCTCTTCTAGGGGGCACAGGGCTGCTTCTGATGTATCATTCAGAGTTTTGTTCAGCATCTTCATGGTGGATGCACCTCAGTCACCACTCACTGCTTTAAAACCATTCTTTCCCCTGCCAGAAATAGAAACAAGTGTACAGTCACAATTGCTACCTCTTGCCATCTCTGAACTGCTTCAGAGTCTTAATTACTGTTTGTAAAGTTCCCAGAATATGTAAGAAGCTATGGAAATGCTACATATTCTCTTTATTAGTTAGATTCAAAGTAAGCGGCAACTGCTGCAAAATAAACTTGCAAGACGCATGCAGACACTACTCGGTCAAGACCACTAAATAAAACTTGCAACAAATCTAGACATTGAAACAACAAGCAAACACTGAAGAAAGAGTCTTCAGCTTTGACCTTGTGCATGAGTTGAGAACTTACTTACAGCACCTATGCTTCTTAGGAGTCCATTTAGTATAGGCAGCTACAGTGCTAGTCACTAAACTCTTCTGAGGGTAGGAGGCATCCTTTTCTTTCTGTAGAGATGAGAATTCTTTACACAGCTGACTATGCTGAAGGTATACTTGGGACTGGAGTGCACCCAGGTGGTGGTGGTGATTAGATTAGATTATTAGGGTTGGAAGGGACCTCAGGAGGTCATCTAGTCCAACCCCCTGCTCAAAGCAGGACCAATCCCCAAAGTGATATCTGATGGCCGTGCCCTGCGGCAATAGATTACAATGGAACTGTTACAGGGGGAAGCATAAATTTTGCATAGAGTGCTGCTTGCAATTTCTGATTTGTTTTGGTTTAATATTATAGGTACTTTATTTGAAAAAGGAGGCAAATTTTCAGCCTAACCATAACAGCTTGACATAGAAAACAAAGCTGATTGCTAGCCACAGGTGGAAGTGGTTACTGATGTAGAAATAGATCCAAATTGCTGAGGGATGGATAAGGTTTCATCATGTTCATGTTCACTACACTCCAAGAAGATAAGATAGAATTGTTTTTATACCAAAAGGTAGGAAAGAGACTTAATCCTACTTTCTAGTTTCCTCTTAGTCAATCTTCTTCTTTGAAAATATTCAAGATTAGTTAGGAAAATTAAGAAAAATTTTAATGTTTTATACCCAATTAAGCATTAGCTGTGGAAAATTCCAATGATCCAGGAGACATGCATACAATCCTCATTATTTGAAACTGATCCAAAGCAGAGAGGAGATAGAAATGACATATTCCCTTTTAGTTCCTTTTAGTTTAGGCTAAAGCTCATTCAGTTTCGAGTACTAATTAGCAAGGCCAAAATTATCCTTTTCCCTGCAGCAGTAGTGGTGTTTCAATGCATGAATGGTATGGTTTGCTGCTAATGTGCACAATGGACACTATGGCAGGTAGTAATCGATTTATTGGGGATCGATTTATTGTGTCTCGTCTGGATGCGATAAATCGATCTGTGAATCGACGCCCGTAATCCATCTCGGCAGGAGGAGTAAGCAGCGTCGGGGGGGAGCAGCAGCAGTCAACTCGCTGCTGTGAGGATGGCCAGGTAAGTAGAACTAAGATACGCAACTTCAGCTACATAGCTGAAGTCAAAGTATCTTAGATTGATTTCCCTCCCCCCCCAAAACAAGTGTAGACCAGCCCATGTGATATACACTAATTCTGTAAGTCTGGAATGTTGGCTTTGGGGGGCCGAATGTTCCATAGAGGGCCTGGTACTCTACAGTGCTCAGCAAAGGGACACGTTTAAACTCTGCAGGTATTTGTATTAGAGCCATGCTAAATTCAGCACGTTCACTTGAAAGTTTTGTGCAACCATTTTATATGATTTCACTGGTTCTGGGTTTTATCATACATATTGGCAAAACAGTTACAGACCCATTTTCTTGTCATTGCCAGCTGAGCCATACAATCCTTTTATCAAATGTAGAGTAGGAACTTTAATAAAAAATTTGTTGTTTCTTAGATTTTGCTCTGTCATTAAAAATCCTGCTTATTCTGTAGTGTTCATTGTATAGACACAGAGCTTAGACCATCACTTTTGACTATAGCCATTATCAAAACCATGTAAGCTATTTATTGTCACAATGGCAACATTTTAGTTGTGTTATACAGCTACTGGCACAATGGAGTCCCTCTCCAGGACCGGACTGATAAGTGCTACCACAATACAAACAATGATCTTCCTCCCTGACGTCCCAGACAAACACATTGTTCCCTTCCACTCTTGAGATTATAGCCACCAAGGCATCTTCCTTTCCCATTCATGAGATCAGGTTGCTCCCCTCTTGGAATCCCTCTACTAGATCCTTATCTGCTATAGTATCATATTTAAATTTCTTGTCACCACCTTCAAAATTCTATATAACTCTTCTCCTTCCTACTTCTATTTCCTTAGTGAGCTTCAAGTTGTCCCCGTATGCCTTCCATTCTGCTAGTGTTCTATTCATGCCCTCTTTTGCCTATTTGTCAGCTTCTCACCCAGTCTCCGCTGAGCGCTATTCTGTGCATCCTATTGACCTCCCTAAGCTCATCTGCAAAGCCCCAACCTGTGCATATTCAAATCCCTCTTAATGAATCACTTCTGCCATCTTCCCATAGCAAATGTAGCTGACTTAAATAAGTAGTCCCTCTTTGTTGCCCCTCTTCCCCTAACTTCTCTTTGCTTATTTGACTGTCCTTAGACTGTAAATCCTCAAGGTAGGGACTGTTCTCTCTTGAATGGCTAGAAAGTAGCTAGTGCATAATAGGTGCAACCATATGTAATAATATAAATGTCTTTGGTTGATTATTTTTAGATACCAAAATAACTTGCCAATAAAGATGTTTCGAGATTTGCTTTGACTGGCATTACTTTTTTCCACTTAACACCATAATTAGGAAATGGCAGCAGAATGAAGAGTGTATTGGAAATCAATTTACTGTTTCAGCTTTTGAGATGTACTGAGTCGTCTCTAACTTGTCGTCTTTAATCTAATCCAAGTGACAAAATGTGTTTGCAACCTCAGCTTTTTCAGACCGACATTTTCCTCTGATCACTTCCAATATTCCATCCGCTGAGAAATAATTTTGAATGATAGAAGAATTCCCTTGTTACTATCCCTAACATAAAATACAAACAAACCAGTAATTAGACATATGATACAACAGATGGAGTTTGCCTATTTCATAAGGCAGTTGAGACCGAGTCTGTTTCTAGACTAGCAGATTTTAATTATAATGGAAGATCTCAGAGGGGCAGGTTATTCTAGTGTATACCTATGTTTTCTATGACTTACCAGCCACTGGATGTCACTGGTGGCCCATTAATACATAAAAAATAGTTTTTCTGCATTAGTGACAGAATTCATACTGGAGTCTACAACAATAGTTACATTTTTTTAAAGCTGCAATTGCTGCAATGGATGAAGGCTCCAGGCACTTAACATGTAAAAAAAAAATTACACTGTTTATCAGAAGTGGGATCCTGGAGTCTCAATATTAGCACCAATAATATTCAATAGCTGTTGGTTTTTAATTCTTCTGATGCAAAGAAAATGGGGGATGGGGGGGAGACAATAAATCAACCAAACTTCTTCTAGCTGCGTCTGAGCTTGTTTACTCAGTTAGTATTTTAGTGGTGTGAAATTTTAATAGGTTCTGACTCTAATTACCAGGCCCAGGACACAGGCTTGAATGTTGTAATTGTTTCTGGAGCCATCTGACTTGATTCAATAAAGCACGAAGATGCACGTAAAATAAAATACTTGCTATTAATCATGTTGCATATAAAATATTTTCTAACTTCTCATTTACTATTTACCATCTTATTCTACTTCACTAAAAATACCCAGCTAAGGGACAATGAATATGATACCAAAGAACTGAGAATGGTTTGATCTCTCTTAGCATGAATAGCAGTGTTTCCTACGGCTTTCAGTTTCACTGTCAATTTTGTTAGTGTTGCTTCATAGTGGAAGGCTTTACATTCACTTAAAAGTTTTGACCCTGCAGACAAGGTTAGTGAGACTAACATTTAGCCATCAGCAAGGCAGCTGAGCATGGGGCTTAATTACTTCCCCTTACTGGATCATATGTAAGAGTAGAGGAGTAGGCTGGCAATAACACTGTATGTTGTATACATCAGGAGGCATTGACTACCTGGCTGTGTTTCTTAATCTTCTTTCAGCTGCTGGCAGAACTGAGTCCAAATTGTTGAATGATTACATGTAACAATTAAGGACCTGCACTGGTGAAGCCAATGGGCAGGACTGTAAGGCAATGGCTGCTGAGGGCACTTACAACTTATCAGATCAGCCTCTACAATCTTCTCCCAGGTTTTCCTAAATGGAATTATCAGTTTGGTAAGTGATTCTTGTTTGTCTGAAAACCTCTGAGTTGTTTGGTTTTGGGTTAAGCAGAAATGTCACGATATGAACTGATGATAGTATTACTAATGAAAAATTGAACATGTGTTCATTCAAACAAACTGACGTACATAAAAAGTAAATGCTGTGCATACCGTTAGTTACAGTATATTACATGAAGATGTCACCTATTTCTTTACAGCTGTGAAGAGACAATAATGGCAATTAAATGAATCCATCGTAAGGGCACGCACACGTTAACAGAGAAATACAGAAGATGTGAAGGGTCTTGAAATTTAAAGACAACTTTGAAGCATTTAACAAGGTTTTAATTTATTAAACTTTCTGCTACTTAAACTGAAGTGTTTTTGCCCTTTAGTTTGAGATTAACTGTAAATTTTCATTTTCAGTGTAGCGCCAATAGAAACTTAGATGATCAGTAAAGGAGGGCTGAAAAAGAGCATATTTCTAGTCTTCATAAGCAAGAATTAGTGAGAATAGATTTTGATGTCATGATCTGTGAAACGTGTCAAATGATATATTTGAGAGGCAGAGTGGAATATGAAGGAAAAAATATGGGATCGTAGAGCTTAATTTAAATACAAAGCTTATATTTTGATTTATTGATTTATTTTTATGCCAATAAGTTATGACATAAACACATAGACCTATGTCACCTTATTTTAAAGGTGACAACAGAAAAAAATCTCATTGTTAGTACGGATATATAATGCTCTATTGCATTGAAAGAACCCTCTTGAAAATTTGGTCAAAAGTTAACCTCTTTCTTCCCACCCACTGTGAATGTGTTTATAAGGGAGTCCACAGTACTCAAAATGAACAGCAGAGGGGGTGATCTTTTCTTGTCTGTGAGCCCTATATCCTAAAGTTGTCAAAGGATTTCAAGTGTTACAGTGTACCATAAATGCAGTGATGAGCTGCCAAACTATTAACAACTGGTTTCCTCCTCCTCCTCACCCCATGAGGGGGTCATGGCCCCCACCTGGGACTACTGCCCCATCCAACAAGCCCCCTTCCCTGTCCCCTGACTGCCCCCTGCCGCCCCATCCAACCCCTGCTCCTTCCTGACTGCCCCCCGGGACCCTTGCCCCCATTCAATCTCCCTGTTCCCTGCCCTCTGAAGGCCTCAACACTAATCCACCCTCCCAGCTCCCCTGCCCTCTATCCAACACCCCCTCCATGCTCCCTGCCCCTTTACTGCGCTGCCTGGAGATGGGGGCTGGGCTGGGCCGCTCGACCGGAGTTAGGACCAGAGCCGGGGCGCTTGGCCGGGGCCGGAGTCGGGGCGCCCGGCGGGCTGGACCAAAGCCACGCCGCCCGGCAGGCCGGGCCCAGGGGCTGTGCTGGAGCCGTGCCTCCCGGCTAGCCGCGGTCGGGACCGGGCTGGAGCCACACTGCCCGGGGATGGGGTCGGGGGCCAGGCCAGAGCCATGCGGTGCCTGGAGCATTCCTCGCACCCCCACCTCCCTGCCCCAGCAAACCTGCGGAAAGCCACTGCTTCCTTCTCAGCTCTCCCAGGCTTCCCGCACGAATAGCTGATTCGCGGGAAGCTGGGGAGGGGGAGGAGAAGCCTCGAGAGCATTCGGGGGGGGAGGGCAGAGGCGGATTGAGGTGAGCTGGGGCTGGAGGAAGGGCAGGGAGCTGCTGGGGCTTCTGTTAAAATTTAAAAGCCCTTCTCGAACCAGTTGTCCTTCGAGGGACAACTGGTTCTAAAATGGCTTCTAAATTTAACAACCGGTTCCTGCGAACTGGTGGGAACCAGCTCCAGCTCACCACTGCCTATGGGTAGGGCACTTGGAGCTAGGGATAGGGTTCCTAAGGGTAGGGCACTTGGAGCTAGGGTTAGGGTACCTATGGGGATGGGTTCCTGTGGGTAGGGCTTCTCTCCCTAGGGTTAGGTTTCTAGGGGTAGGGCACTTCGAGTTAGGGTTTCTAAGGGTAGGACATTTGGAGCTAGTCTTAGGGTTCCTGTGGGTAGAGTTTTCCGCCCTCGGGTTAGCGTTCCTAAGAATAGGGCACTTCGAGCTAGGATTAGGGTTCCTATGGTAGGGTTTCCCGCCCTCTGATTAGGGTTCCTAAGGGTAGGGGACTTGGAGCTAGGGTTAGGGTTCCTGTGGGTAGGGCAGTTCGAGCTAGGTTTAGGGTTCCTATGAATAGGGCACGCTGCTCTAGGATTAGGGTTCCTATAGGTAGGGTACTTGGAGCTAGGATTATGATTTCAATGGGGAGTGCGCCCTGCCCTAGGGTTAGGGTTCCTAAAGGTAGGGGACCTGGAGCTAGGGTTATGGTTCCTATGGTTAAGGCTTCCTGTCCTAGGCTTAGGGATCCTATAGGCTTCCTATTGGTAGGGCACTTGGAGCAAGGGTTATGGTTCCTATGGGGAGTGCGCCCCACCCTAGGTTTGGGGTTCCTATAGGAAGGGCACTTGGAGCTAGAGTTGGGGTTCCTATGGGTAGGGCTTCCTGCCCTAGGGTTAGGGTTCTTATGGGTAGGGTACTTGGAGCAAGGGTTATGGTTCCTATGGGCAGTGCGCTCTGCCCTAGGGTTAGGGTTCCTAAAGGTAGGGGACCTGGAGCTAGGGGTGGGGTTCCCATTGGTAGGGCAGTTGGAGCTAGGGCTAGGGTTACTATGGGTAGGGCTTGCCACCCTCTGGTTAGGGTTCCTAAGGGTAGGGTACTTGGAACTAGTGTTAGGATTACTAAGGGTAGGGCACTTGGAGATAGGTTTAGGGTTCCTTTGGGTAGGGCACTTCGAGCTAGGGTTAGGTTTCCTATGGGTAGTGCTTCCCATCCTAGGGTACAGTTCCTAAGGATAGGGTACTTTGAGCTGGAGTTAGGTTTCCCATGGGTAGTGCAGTTGGAGCTAGGGATAGGGTTCCTATGAGTAGGGAACTTGGGGCTACAGTTAGGTTTCCTATAGGTAGGGCACTTGAAGCTAGGGTTAAATTTCCTATTGGTAAGGCTTCCCTCCCTAGGGTTAGGGTGTCCTTTGGGTAGGGCACTTGGAGCTAGGGTTAGGGTTCCTATGGATAGGGCTTCCCGCCCTAGGGTTAGGGTTTCTAAGGCTAGGGCACTTGGATCTAAGGGTAGGGTTCCTATGGGTAGGGCTTCCTGCCCTATTTTTAGGGTTTCTAAGGGTAGGGCACTTGGATCTAGGGTTAGGGTTCCTATAATGGGCTAGCTCATCATAAAGCTAATTGTCAGGCAGAAACCTTCAATAAAGTGGTTAAGGTTGAGACTCCATATTAGTAATGTATGGGTAATATTCCAAGAATGTTATTGTTAGCAAACAAAAACAACAACCAAACCAACCCCCCCACCACTGTTAAAAACCAGGTCATTTGAAGTTAAGGTTCATCTTTCAAGAAACCGAAACATTTCAGAGTGTTCAGGATTCATAATTTAGAAATCTTACCTCTCCTAAGTCTGCCCTCTTAGTAATTTCAACTTTCCTATTTTGTTTCAAGGGCTTTTTGCCCAACTTGCAAATGCCTTGTATTCAACTCAACAGCATTTCTGTGTTTGTGTTTATGTATATACGTAAAAACTTTTTAATGTTGAATTATATTAATTCCAAAATTTCAGGGAATATCCTACACATCAATGTCCATACTCCAATTGATTTTTGGGAAAATTGAAAGACTGAAAGGGAGAAAATGGGAGACATACGCAGCCTCTTCTTGCTATTTAGAGCAGCCACAACGTCATACTCCTCTGCACTTGTTTTTAGATCATACTGATTGATGGCATCCATTAACAACTTCCAGCATAACAATACTTCTATCTCATCTCTGCCTACCCTTCCCACAGAGTTTAACATGTTGATACCATGAATGACTTTTCACCCAGACAGAATGGAGCGCACAGAACTCCTAGCAGAAGAGAAGGCTGGGGTGGAAGATGGGGGTAGGGGCACAGAGCCCCTGGCATTAGGGAAATGGGGCACAAAGAACCCTCATCAATGGAAAGATTCAAAGGAGTTGCAGGGAGTCTCTGAAATACAGGTGAATGGGATAGGAGTGTGTTACATGAGGAGTGTGTGGTAGGGAAATGGAAGGTACAATAAGCTCATCTTATACAAGCTACAAAGTTTGCAACCCCTAGCTTTACAGTTTTTAAGAAATCTGCATCTTTCCAATTACATTTTGATTCACCAATATACTTGTATAATTTGCAAGCAAAGTATGGAAAATGTCCATCACTGAGCACTGGTTTGTAATTGGTGTCATGTCTCCACTGGAGAGCAAGCTGGTTCTGAGTGAGTCTTCTGTTGACACATAGCATCCTAGAAACTGAGTACGTCCTCCAAGGTACTGAACACCCTTAGCACATCTAAGGACTTGGATGAAATCTTGGCCTCGTTGAATCTAATGGCAAAAGTCCCATTGACTTCAGTGGGGTAAGGGCTTCACCCTTGGACCGTAATGATTGAAAGGGAATAATTCCTTTTATTGTGCTGTTTGTCCATTAAGGATTTGAAGAGTAACTTTTTTTTTTCTTTCTGTATATCTTGTGTGACACTAAGGCAGCTGGAGCTGTAGGATGAACAAACCTCCCATGGCTCCTGGGGTGCTGAAAAGTCCCCAGATAAGCCTCATGTATTGATCAATTCAGTTACCCATGTGAAGTGCTACTTCTGTACCTCTCAGATGCATTTTTAGTTTTTATGCTAACTCACAGGGTGAAAGGATGGATAAAGGAATCTGAGTTTCCGAGGGCAGAGGTAGGTTTCTCGGGGTATCTGAACTGTGAATTTGTTACTTTCAAATGTTTAATTCTTGCAAATTTAATCCCTTAATTCTGAATATTGTGGCTTTTTAGTAATTGTTTTTTCCCCATCACAGCATTCATGTAAGGAATTTTGCTGGTAGAATACTGAGAGATACTCTCAACCTTAACCTTACCTTTAAAGTATTTAGTCTGGGAATTTCCTTAGGATTTTAAGAATTTTAATATGTGCCTGATGTTTGCGTTGTTGGTTTGGTTTGTCAGCCTTTTTCTTTATTTTCTGCTCCAAGTTTTGGGTGCTGACACTTTTTTGAAGTTAGCTGTTCCTGAACTTAGTGTTGCATGCTCAACTCAAGTTGGCTCCAGCCATTAGGCAAGTGATGAAAATTTTGCCAAAAGTGAGACTGCACCTCTCCCTTTCCACTCATCTCTGGATGCCCATTTAACCTGTAAACTCCAAATCCACTTCCCACCCAGCTCCTTTTGGCTCTCTGCCCGCATGCTAACCTTCCTTTTTCCTCCTAATCTTCATCTGCTCTCCTCCCACCCCAAGTAGGGCACCATTAAAAGTGTGTGGAAGTGTTCAGTTGACTCTGCTAGACTGTGGGCCTCTGTATTAATGTATCACAGATGTATGAGCTTGACTGTGCTTGGGAGTATGTGGAAATGAATGGTGATCCTAAGGACCAAGAGGCTGCTGGACCCCATAAGACATTTCTACTGTGGTGGTGAGAACCAGCAGTGGTGCAAGGAGGTCACAGTAGTGGAAAGATGTCAACAAACATGAGGGAAAAAAGGAGCTGACAGATCAGAAGGAATAGTTTTTTTCTTAACTTGATCCCCTCTAAGACAACCTGCATTAATTTAATTGTTTCCACCTTTCTATTTTTCTTCTCTCCATTCTCCTCATCTCTTCCTTTGGCAGCCCAGGCATCTCTCCTAGTAAGTTATTCCATAAGCTTAATATACAGACTTATGGAATTTGATGTGGCTTCCTGTTTAGTGCAATTGGTTGAGAAGCAGGGATCCTACTGGTAGGTTCTATTTTTGACACTGCTAATGAGTCACTGTTTCACCTTGGACACATCACTTAAACCAAAGTTTTCCAAAGTAGCTATTTCATTTTTAGTTCCTCAGAGTTTGTATGCCCATCTTGAGACGCCTAGGACTTGATTTACTGAGGTGCTGAGCACCTACTATTAGTTGATATGCTTGGGAGTTACAGATGCTGAGCAGCACCTCTGAAAAATCCGTGCTGGGTATCTCAAATTGGGCACCCAGAATTAGTGAAAACTTTAAAGAAATATTAGCCTTAACTACTGCTTGTTTCAATTTACTTGTCTTCAAAATGGGGATACTGATAATTATGAGAATAAAGAGTACCACACATAGTGCTCATGTTTTTAAGTTGCTTTGAGGTTCGCAGATGAAGGGTGCCATATATGTGCAAATTTATTATTTACCTTTGTGTGAGTTTTGTCTAAGGGCCTTATTTTCTCCTATTTTTTTCCACTGTCACCTTATTTGGGCTGAAGATACTGAAGAACTTATTCATGGGGTTAACTTAATTATTGTTTTTGGAAGGAAATAATGTTATTACAGTGAATATCCTTTTGAAATCCATCATCTGACTAATGCCTAATAACGTTACTAAATGGACTCAAAATGAACCAGATTGACTTGATGTCTTGTCAAGCAAAGAATGTGCTTTCTCTCCAGTAGCAAGAGAAGCTTTAAATCTTTTATCCATTGCTTTAATATGGGCTAATAACTTGTTTTTTCCATCCCAAGATAGCAATTGTTTGGGTTTAAAGTAATGCAACATTTACAAAGTTGTGTGAATCTATATTAAAACTTGCCTTACCTATGAAATTGGCAGTTTACTGGGAAAAAATTCTTTAGTTTCACCTTGAGTAGATCAGCTAAGATATTTATCATCAGTAACCATAATGAGTGCATAGAGTTGCAAGGCTATAAGGGTCTGAATGAAAGTGCCTTCATAAATTTTACATGCCTGACACAAAGGTAATACATTTTTCATATAAGATATTCTCTTTGGAGTAAAGTATGCCCTGTAGAGGTAATTAAAGAAAATCAATATATGCCAGTGGACTGTAATTTGACTTCAGAACACATTCCACAAAGCCTTAGCAATGCATTTCTGTTGGCTTGATTCCCTACCACTTGTGGCTAATAAAAATATTCTCTTTATTTTTGATAGTTGTTCAATTATCTGATATCTGAATTTTTTTTCTTGTCCTGGGTTGGGGGTTATGACCCAACATTCTTTTTGTTAGTAGTTTGAAACCCAATCTTACTACTTCATACTTAACTTGCTGGAATGACAGGGCTGCCAACATTGTTTTCAATGCGGAGAGCCACTCTGCTTCTTCCATACCTTATTCAGTGTCCAAAGGTCTAGCCAGAGCTCACTCTGGAAGACAAGTAAGTGCCTGATACAAAGCCCAATGAAATCCACTGAAGGTCTCCCATTGACTTCAGTTGATTCAGAGACAGACCTAGAACTCAACTCCAAAACCTGATGGAAGAACATGGTTGCATAATTTGCCTCTGGATCAAAGTTCTCAAACTCTCATGTGACTGCTAGTTAGTAAAATCTGGCATAAAAGTCAGTGTCTCACTTGGGTCCTTCTTGGAACTTGCCTAAAGACAAATGTTTCAGACCCCATTTTTTTTTCTTAAGAGTAATGGTCAGTAAAAATAAAGGCCCCCTGGAAAAGGCCATTAATCTCTAACACATACCTTTTTGGGTAGTTAATCATAAATGTCATCCCTCACACACCAATACAGCAGAAATGTAACCTGTCTTTCCAGGTTTCCAGGGCAAATGCGCCCAACAAATTGCTGAATCTGCTCATTCATTTCTTCCGTTGCAGAACAGCTATTCCATCCTTGTGGATGTTAACTTGTAGGACTTTAGATCGTGTGTGTTTTTTTTTAATTTGTTTTTATATTCTAAAATAATTGTAATCTTAAACCCTATACTTTTGTACCTTGGGGGGGAAAAATAGTTTCAAGAAAACCACAAGAAAATGTACTTTGAAATAATACCTTTTTTCCACTGAGTGCAAAATCTGAAATATCGACGATACTTGATTTACAGAAAGGGAAAATCATTATTCCAGTTACTTTTTAAATAGCTTGCTGGGTTTGGAAAGAGTATCTATATTAATAGTAGATTGGGCATCATTCCATATTAATGGGATCCATCTGATTTAATGATATTATTTCTGGCAGTTAGCCTTTCCAGCAGTGTATTATGTCTGACCACTACGTTTTACCCATTGTTGAATAGTAGAATGTGGATTAGTCCCAATGAGAGAGTCTGCATGTTAATATAATAGGATCTTGCTTCATTTTAATGGTGAGTTATGGACTGACACACAGGATATTTGGACACTAACTTTCTGACAACAACTATAGGAGACATAAATGAAAGTACATATTGTCATTAAGCTGCTAGAGAAGCAGATCTCATAGTCACCAGATGCCATTATGCTGCATAAACTTTTTTCTGTGAAATTTTTTGTAATTACAATTGTTTTCTAGCTTCAATAGCGTGTGTGTGTGTGTGTGTGTGTGTGAATATATAAAATATGTGTGACAGACCCAGGCCAGTTGGGTATAGCAGAAGGCAGATATACTGGCCACTGGGTTAACAGTTTTCTGTTCCCTGACTGACCAGAGCAGGGGCTGCTCCTGGCTAATGAGAACACCTCACTCTAATTAACCTGCAAAGAGTCAGGTGAGGCCATTAAGTTAATGTGACCACCTGACTCTAATTAAGGCCCTGCTGATACTATAAAAAGGGCTCACTCCAGTCAGGCAGAGGTGAGCCAGGGAGCCAGAGGAGAGGAAGTGCAGCGGAAGGGCTGGTTACTGAAGACACCCTCAAACCATCGTTAAGGGAGCCCTAAGATAAGGGTGAAGATGGGAGAAGCAAGAGATCTGTGGGGAAGTGGCCCAGGGAAATGTAGCAACTTTGGCAGTGAAAGGTTGGCTGCCAATAGCTGCTACCATTAGGGTCCCTGGGCCGGAACCTGGAGCAGAGGGCGGGACCGGGTTCCCCCCAACCCACCACTACAGGAACATCTCTTGGGAGGGGAAATCAGGCCCCTGTCAGGACAGGAGGCTAAACAGAGACTGTGGGAGTTCTCTCACCAACCTCCTTGCTGGCCTATGATGAAAAGGGCTCAGTAGACTGTAACCCTGGCCCTAGAGAGAGAGAAGGGCTACGTGGAGGGTCACAGTAAGCCACAGAGGCTAGCATAAATTGCCTAGAAGCGCAGGACCCACGGGAGCAAGATCAGAGCACTGCCATATATATCTATATAAAGAACTGATCCAGTTGAATTCTAACTCTGAATATTACAGTTAATATATACTTGCAAGAGTCACTTTGGGATGCCTAATTTGTTCTCAAGAACAATGTTTTCCACTTAGACTGCAAAATGTTACAATAAAAATCTATGATTGATGTTTATTATCAGATTGAATGGCTCAGTTGTGTGGACCCAAGTTATAAATTACATCAACCCCTAGTTGTGAGCGGCCACCAGTAATCTTTCTAAGTGCTAGCAGTTTTTAATGAAATCACATATTAAGTCTTGACACTATCACCTTTTGAGGTTTATTGAAACTGTATTTAAAATAATAACCCTCCAGGTGTCAAATGTATTGGATGTGTTCTGGAATTGCTTGGCCAAACATCCAAAAGGAGAAAACTTTGAAATATTCTAGAGTTAAAAGTTAATCAAAAAATTGAAATTAGGTCTGTGAACTTAAGAAAAGCCATTTAGTTGAGGCTAAAGTTGACTTACTGTCCTTTGTATGGCAGCTTTTTAATGTTTTGGGTTTTCTTTAGTTGCTCACTGTAATAGGGTGATCGGCCCTTTGTGTCAGGAGCAACCAACCCTCTTCAAAGGAAGACCCCTTTATGAACAAGTGTTTGGGCCTGGTAGAGGAGATTATCAGACCCAGCTGAGAAGGGGCCAGGTGATTATAATAAAGGGCTGCAAGCTTAGTTGAAGGTGGGTACCAGGGCCTGGGAGATGCCTTTGAGTCCCCTGCACTCTACCTTGGTCAGGGGAATAGCTTTGTTTGGGTGTAATTTAGTGAGTTTTTTGTTTTTGGAGAATAAACAGTTCCCTGAAGGAAGGGACTGAAGAATCAGGGTGTGGCCTTTAATCTTTCTTGGGCTGGGGAAACAAACAGCCCAGTAGCCTATATGTGATGGAGAATGTAGGCAGGTAATTAGACCCTGGAACTAGGGGAAAATTGAAGCAGCTACAGAGAAGACAGTGGCATATGTGATAGCTGGTAGGGGTTTGTGTGGTGTCTTACCACTGACTCCACTGTTTTGTGTTTTTTTTTATTATTATTATTATTATTATTATTATTATTATGAAGGGAAAAGATAGAGGATTTTTTTTTTGGTCTACTGGCAGAACAGCTGCAACAGACCGATGCAGTTCTTCTGTGGAGTCAACAGAAACAGCAGGAGGTGCAGCTTGCCAGGCAACAGCAGTAGCAGGAGCCCCAGCAATAGGATGGCTTCTGAAATGCCTAAAGAAGTGGACTCCAGGGAATCTTACTGGACCTGGACAGGGCCCTCAGGGAAGAATTTAGGGTCATCTGGCCCCTGAATTCTTCATCTACACTTTTAGGTGGATGACCACTGCAGCCAGACGGGAAGGATCAACTTGAGTGGCACCATGTCTGACAGGAGGGTCCAGGTAGCGTAATGAGCCTGGCAACAGACAGTCTGGCTCATCTCCAGAGGTAAAAGTTGTGTGGTAGTTTGTTTTTTATTTTTAAGCCAGACGGGGACTGAGTTCAGAGGCATATCACTGGTTCTAAATCTAAATAATTCCACTCAGAAAAGAACTAGAGAAATATCCTAATTGAAACTGTTTTCTTTTGTAAACATATATCTTCATTCTTTAAACTTGGAGAACATTTCTGGTGGGAAACATTTTACAGAAAATATTGATTATTTTCAACATATTTAAACATAATGTTTCTCCAGTGCTGAAGATGGCATAAGCTTCTTACAAAATATTTGTAAATGTACATTTTACTTCTTAAAGCAAGCCTTCATATTATAACTGCCTGATATTGTTATATGAATAGTGAAATGTTTTATGTATAAATATAGCAAGGTCATTTGATGCTAAGCTAAACTAGTGTAAGAGGCCGTATAAGTATAGAATATATATATATTGAGGAATTAATTACTGGCAGTACCCAAGCAAACCCTCAGTCAACCTGGGAAGCTCCCTCCCTGCAAAAAAAAAAAAAAAAAATCATGCCGAGTCTACAACTTAAGCCGAAGGCTTTCTAAAAGTAATTTAATTTTAAGACTGTTTTGAGAACTAAAATTCACAGTAATTTGGGGAAACCATATATTTTGGTCTTAACTTAGCAAAAGAAAAGCAACTGCAAGAGGTGGTTCACTCCCAAAGGTGTAAACCCTGTTCAGGCTCTCCACCGAGAGAGACACAGAAAAGATTGTAATGGAATTTACCAGTTTATCACTTGTATTCTCCTGTTCTGTCTTTTTTTGTTAGTTTTTTCTTTTCCTTTTCTAATAATAAATTAGTCATGGTGAATTGTAGTGGTTATTTTGCTTGGTCTTGTTATGGTGCCCTTTAAGGTAGGTGAAGAGCCCCTGTGACTAAATAGTGGGAGACACACCCCTAAGGTATTAATGAAAGAAACAATTAGTAAGAGCTGGCCTATGATTTCTTGTTTCTCTAAACTAAATATGTAGTAATTTTAAAATAAATTACTTTGCACCCAACAATTTAAAATTACTCCTTTCAATCCCACAGGAGCCAGCATTTCAGCCAGTGTTAGGGTCAGATCTGATCTCAAGTTATATTGCATTTACACTTTTCTACTTCTTTAATAAAGATGTACCAGCTATTTTAAAAGGCACAGTATAAAGTGATAAATATCACAGAAAAGGAATGCTGAAAATTATCTTGCATGTAGATCTTAAAAAATGATTTTGCTCTAAAACTCATTTGAAAATCAAAGAATATCTAAGGTTTAATAGCATTCAGTATCCCATTAGGTAGTAGGATGATAGTTGCATTTAATTACTTGCTATGAGAATAATTTCAGTAAAATGTTAACTATATGACCATTAATTGCAAACGTTTTGTAGCATTAAAAACAAGCCATTGTTTTTCTGTGTCCAGGGCATTCTTTGTGTTTTAAAAACCAATTTGCTTCATTCAAGGCAGATGTTTTTTAAATACAAAAAAGTAGTCCTTTATCCTTGCAGCTTCACTTATTCTTCTGACTAAGCAGTTCAGTTCAAAAGAATTTATGCTGCATAGTCATTTTAGAAAAAACATCGTTAGTAGTACTGATGCCAGAATTCCAGTCTATTACCACTGCACAGTTGGTGGGTCAGTTTCAAGGCAATGTTCTTCCCCTGCGCCCCCCCCCCCCCGCATCAGATGGTAGGATAGTCTTTCCTATGCATAGGGAAGGTGTGTGTTTTACAGAAGTAATAAAACAATTATAGTGCTTTACAAGCATTGATTGACAGTCTCACAACACCCTTGTGAGATGGGTTTGGTATGTATTATCCCCATTTTTTGCAGCTGCCACAAAGAGGGTAAATGACTTTCCCAAGGTCACTGATGTCATAAGTACAATTAAAACCCAGTCTTATTCTCTAACTGCTAGATGACACTGCATGCAGTATACACTGTCTTTCTAGCATCTGCTGGTACAGTGCCATGGACTAAAGAAATTCTTGGTGTAATCTTGATGGGCTTACATGCAGGACAAAGTTGACCCTGTATGCAGCCTCAAACCTCTTCACTTTTGTTCTGTATAACAAAATGAGCAACTAAATGAAAACATTCAACTAAAGGTAAAACCAGAATATGTATCTCAGATCTTCACTTAGAAACTGCCCTTCATTAGCAGCTTACACCTTCATCATGTAGTTTAATAGAAGCTGTCAAGAGCAGAAGCCATTTTAAAGTAGTTGTACCTTTTTACTCTGCAAATCCTGGGGGGAAATAATTAAATTTCATGAAAGATTGTTGAATTTGGAACTCCTCAGTGTAGTAATTAAATGTAATAATAGAAACTGTGGCTGTTAAGTATGTATATGGTTTCTTTTTGGAACAAAAGGGGGAAGGATTTCTCCCCAGCACAATGGTGAAGGCTGTCTTCTATTCCATCTTCTATCTTTCAGGTAAGTGAGACTGTTATATTGTCTGAGCTTTAGGGAATATCTTTCTTTGCTCAACAGCTGGAGAAAGGAATTGGTGATGCACCCTGAGGTTTCCTCTGGTGACAAAATTCAGGTCCAGAAACTAACTAGTTATTGCTGTAGGTAACACCACCTCAGTTACACTCAGGCTATGTCTACAACTAGAGCTAGGTAAATGATTCCCATCTTGAGTAGATGTGATGAAGTAGGACTGTTCTTAATGTTTCCTCTGAATACTGTAGGGATGCCTCAGTTTCCCCTATGCATTTCTTAAGTCTCTAGGGGGTGAGAGTGTTGCAGAGCAAAGGGCCAGTGCCCATAAGTGGCTGGCATTCTGTCTCCTGGCAACGAATGACTGGGGCCCTTCCCCCTTCAAAGAGATAGCTAAAGGTGTTGGAGAACAAAGGAATCAGGTGACCTCCTGGCCCAGGAAAGGAACAAAGCCCACAGAGTTGAGGCTGGAGGGTTTCAGTTTGGAGCTGGCTGGGGACATGGAGTGAGTGCAAATATGAGTGTCTGTCTCGCTGTC
The DNA here is from genome assembly GCF_025201925.1 of Gopherus flavomarginatus. NCBI lineage: Eukaryota > Metazoa > Chordata > Testudines > Testudinidae > Gopherus > Gopherus flavomarginatus. The sequence goes on from NC_066624.1 coordinate 91,691,392, forward strand.
CCCCAGGATGGACCCAGCTGAGGGGTCCCGTTCTCTGTACTTACAAGCTCTGTTTTAGCCTGTGTTCCTGTCATCTAATAAAGCTGCGAAGACGGGGTGCATGCAGGGCCCTCTGGCTTCCCCAGGACCCCACCTGGGCAGATGCGCTGTGGGAAGCGCACGGAGGGGAAGGTGAAGCCATGTGAACTTCTTGTCCTGAAGACAGTCTGCTCCAAGGGAGAGGAGGCTCCTCAAAGTCCTGACTGGCTTTGTGAGGAGAAGTTCCAAAGCGTCGCCCGGGGACTCCGTGACAGTAGGTAGACTTGCATTCACTCTCATTTGAGCTAGCATACTAAAAACAGTAGTGTAGCTGTAGTAGCACAGGCAGTGGCAGCAGTGGCACTGTCAAGCCACCCTGCTACGAACCTGCCCAGACTCTTTGGGTGTGTGCATGGAGTGGCTAGGCTGTGCTGCTGCTGCCTGTGCTACCACAGCCATACAGTTGCTTTGCAACACTCTCCCACAAGCTAACCTATTCCAGTCCAAATATACAGAGGCATCCTAAAGGCTGTTCAGAGGGTTGTGTGGTGATTACTGGGGACATACTCTACACTGAAATGACTCATTTCAAAGTTTGTGCGGTAAGTGGAAGGTAGAGAACTTAAGGTGTGATCAACAAAGCAACTGAAGTGCCTAAACTCCAGAGTTAGTCCTAAGTCCCTGTGAGCAGCTCTGTTGTGATCCACAAAACTTTTGCTTGGCTGCCACCTAACCCTCTGGGAGCTAAACTCACTCTGGTCTAACTTTCTATGGCAAAAGTTCTCTAGGTGTCTAAGTTTTAGGCATGGGCACTTCTGCTTCCCTCTAGATGCCTGGATACCTATCTCCCACCTAAGTCCCAGAACAATTCATGAACTGGAGAAAGATGGGCATTCAGCCACCTAAATCATGGGCAGGGCCTCACCCAGAAGCTGCCTCTGAGCACAACTCCTGATTGGAGTCCCATTAAAAATCTTACTCTGTCTCTCACTCCTAATTACTATTTAAGTATTTATCCACAGAGGAAAGTTACTGGGCCTGAGAAAGCGAGAGAGTATGATTCTGTAGTCTACCAGTTAAGGCTCCCCGCTGGGAGGTGGGAGACCCTGCATCTAGTACCTGTGCTCCAACCAGTCTTTCATTATTTATTTGTAGTGGAACAACTTCAACAGGAGAGACTGAGGCAGTTCCATATCAGAATAGCCCATAGTTCAAGAGTTAGTCCTCTTCTGAGAGGTGGGAGACCCCCTGGCAGAGAGGGGGAATTGAGCCTGGTCTCCCGCATCCTAAGCATGTGCTGTAACCAATGGCCTAAAAGTTATGTGGGCACTACCACCATCTGCTGTTTCTGCTTGTTTTGCCTAGAGCTGCTGCCTCCTCTCCTTTTTGGGTGGAGCAAGGCAGGCACCTAATTGATATCCCCCAAGAAGTGGCTCAAGTGTCTAATCTGCATGACTCCAGGCAGCAAGTTCCCATTTGTGAATCCCTAGCAGAGATAAGGAAACCCCTATCTCCACGAGAGGAACAGGGCTTAGCATACACCTCTCTTGTTTGCATCTGAGGCAGCTCCATACCTGCATGCTGGCTTTCATAGTTTGCATTTTAAGACACCTGTCTCTCCGTATTCACTGGATAGGGAGTGTAGGCGCCTAACTGGGCTTTGTAGATCACAATATTGTTCCTGTGATTTATTTTTTTTCTAGGTACTTAAATGGTGCCATAACACTGTGTTCCAACACCTAAGTCTCTTTGTGGATCCCATCATTAGGTCCCACACCCCTAGCCTCCTGACCAGATGTGCATTCCTTTTAATCCTAGTGAAACACATGCATTCTCAGAGTGGCTCTGTCTCCTTCTGGTGGCTGGACCACCATAGCTCAAGGCTGTAGCAGACTCAAACTTGTTAACAGGCAGAGGTCCTGAAGTTGGTCCGTGCTGCTGACTACCCACTCATATTTGCAAGGAAAAGGACTAAAAACTTCCTTTTAGGGGAAAAAAAATAAAGCTGAGATTCTCCTTTACATTTCTAGTTTTCCCGTATCAGTTTGGTGGAGAGGTGGTGGTGGCCAGAGGGTGGCTCTGAATGAAAGGGAAAATGAGACATACTGAACTATTTTCTCTAACTAAAAGTGTGGTCCAAGGACCTGCTCATGCTCCCACTGAAGTAAATGTGAATCTTTCCATTTACCTTGCTGTGCTTTGGATCATGCTTTCAGAATCTTTGTCCGCGTATAGCCCTCCACTCAGCTTGCTGTGCTGAGCGTTTTTAGCAACCTCTGACTAGATGAGACCACTTTATCCATGACAGACAACATTGTGGGCTGTATCTTTGTAATGAAGTTGCCACCTTTTACATAATTGCCATAGGCTTTGCATTCTAAACAGCTATACTGAATTAATAACATTAAAAATATTTTGTGTGCATTCCAAAAGCAATATACACTTTCTTCAAGGTTACATCAGAATGAAATAAAATACTGAAATTAACCTAATAAATTATAGTAATTGTGCCTGGTAGCATGCAGTAATTTCAATTAAATTAATTTAAGTCTTTAAATATGAATAAATAAACATATTCATGCATTGGGAATTGCATTTTACTTAATTCTGAATGAATATTAACTGCTGCACATAAACCTGGTGTTACATAGAGTAAAAATAGATCTATATGGAGAAACGGGAAGTTAACTAACATTGCAAGTTGTATTATGGAACCCAGTTGAATATTTTGCCTATTATTTTAAGTTGCAGCAGGATGCCATTGAAGTCAAGGGCAAGACTCCCATTGATTCACCAGGATAAAGGCTAGGCACTAGGTTGGTACCTGTACTGGGGCATCTGATATCCTATTATTGGTTCAGCTGTGTTAGAAAACAGCCATCAAGTGGTCTAATCAGAACATGATGGGAACCTCTACCAAGAAAGGATGGAAGGAAAATTATAGCCCTTATTGTGCCATTTGAATCATCTTCTGAGCAAGCAGAACACTTGATTAGTATCACGCCATTGTACAGCAGGTTCTCCATGCAACATGTCTGCATATTTCTTGAATATTTTAGTCAAACTCCTTTTGAGCTTAATATCTCTTTATAATCTCCTCCTCAGATCTGTCTGAGCAGAATCCTCTCCTCAGTTGGAAGGGACATTTAGGACAGTAGTGCTCAACCGTTGCTACTTGCATGGGAGTTTAAAACATGCAGGAATATCGCCATTGAATTTACACAGTAGAAGATGTAATGCAAGAAACAGGACAGGCTAAGTTATTTTGCCATATTTTGAACCCACTTGAAATGTTGATTTCAAAGTGCAACTCACATTTTAACATTTATTTGGTTTGCCTTCAGGTAAGGGTGGCTGTGGTAAAAGGACTGGAAGACAGCAGAGGAAAATATAATGGACATAAGGTGAAAATGGAGCAGAGTGATATGGATTAGGTTGAATACAGAACACTTTTTTTGCACTAGTTTCTGCATTGGCTTTCTGTTTGCCACTGAGTGCAATTCATGGAATTCCGGGGGTGGAGAATCTTTAAATACCTGTATCATCTAAGAAAGGGGTTCTCAACCTCTTACTTTCTGAGGCCCCCACAAGATGCTATTAAAAACTCCCTGGCCCAGGACTGGTGTTAGGTGGTAGCAAGCAGAGCAATTGCCCGGGATCCCATGCCACAGGGGGAAGTGTGAAGTTAAATTGCTTAGGTTTGACTTCAGCCCCAGATGGTGGGTCTTGTGGCCCTGGGCTGCAGTCTTGCGTAGCAGGGCTTTGGCTTTCTGCCCTGGGCCCTAGCGAGTCTAACACTGGAGATGCTTGGTGGACCCACTGAAACCTGCTTGTGGACCTCCAGTGGACCCTGGACCTCTGGTTGAGAGCCACTGATCTAAGATGTTGCCTCTTACTCTTTATCCCATTACTTTATGTAAGATGTCCAAAGAAAGCCCTTCCCTGACTAATTTGATACCCCTCTCCGTTGTCAGGGCTTTCTCAGGTGAGGGTCATCATCAGTGTGAATCACTCCCTTTTGCAGTCTGTCAGCGTATGAGTCTAGGGAACCTTCAAGACAAGATGGAAAACACATTTTATTGTGTTAATATTCGATTAGCAGTTTTATTGTGTTCACAATTTGATTTTTCTGTGTAAATCACCTAGGGTATATGCCACAGCCAGATATGTTACAGGAAATAGTAAAATAATAAATATAGTTATCCACATGGTACTTCCTGACTCCCTGAGGCACTACTGAAGGGGGGAGAGGAGTACATTGTATTGTTAAAGATAAAACTTCTTACTGAGGTTTAGATTGGTGGAAGGTGGGATATTCTGACTGTGATAGCAGACTCCTTAAAGGAAAAAGTGAAACACTTGTTGAAATTGGTGGGTAAAACTGGAAGACTATGCAGTGCGTATATGCTGGGAAGAAAGTCTGGACCAGGCATGTGACAGTTTCTCTCAGACCACATTGAGAAAATGGCTGTTTTTCATCTGATTTTAAACAGGAAAACATTGACCTTCATTTAACTTTCTACAAACACTGTAGGAGGCAAAGGGAGACCAAACCTGTTAGCATAGGCGCCAACTCTGTGGGTGCTCCGGAGATGGAGCACCCATTGCGGGGAAAAATAGTGGGTGGTGAGCTCCCACCAGCAGCCACACTGATCAGCTCCTTCCTCTCCCCACCTGCCAGTGGGCCCTGCCAATCAGTGACTCCTGCCTGCCATGGATCAGCTGTTTAGCAGTGTGCAGGAGGCACTGAGGGGAGGAGTGAGGGCAAGGAGCCTGGGGGTAGGAAGGGGCAGGAAAAGGCAGGATGGGGGCTTGAGAGAGAGGGTAGAGTGAAGCTAGGGCCTTGGGTGGAGTGCGGGTTGAGCACCTCCTGGGAAAGTGGAATGATGGCACATATGCCTGTTAGGCAGTGCCACAAAATACTCTAGATTTTTCTTGCTCATAGACAGATTAACAACTGCTGAAAGCCTTTGGCCTCTGTTTAAAGCTTATTTGAACTTTTAATGTGGAATTGTTTTTGGCTTTTTCAACCATTATAGAGTGTCTGAAATATACAGATACTACAACGTGTTTTGAAGGCTGCCGGTATCTGTACCCTAAAGGAGATTTCTTCAGGGTTTAAAGAGCAAGAGAGAGAGAGAAGCAATGTCTCTCATATTTTACTGCATTAATGCAATCACTTATCTCAAGCTAAATATAAGTGAGAAGACTCTGCTTATTAATGAAACTATACAAGAAATGAGCGTTTATTTGTAACACACATAAAAGTAGAGAGACTGAAATGGAAGGCTGAGCAATATAAGGGAAGACATTACTCATCTTTCTGTGGTCTGCTTGCTTGCAAACTTGGGGAATGATATTTATATTGATCCAGTGAAGATGTTAGGAGGAACAAATACTGTTTCTGTGTAGCAAATAAAGCAACTCACTTTGAGGTATTTTGTGGCCAGAAGGGTCAGTTTTTTGGGGACTAACTGAAATTACTTCTGCGCTTTGAGTGGAGAAGAAAGAGTTGGTAACTCGTGAACATTTGTCTCTCTCAGCAATTTTACAGATTCCCTTTGGTCCAAGTCACTCAATCTGATCCAAACTCTATTGAGTCTTTCCATTGAATTTAATGGGTCTTGGATCAGACCCTCAGGCCACACTTGTCAAACAGTGTTGTAGCAGGAGCTGGAATTGCAACTCCTTCAGGGAGGGTCATGGGTTAAACACATGTTTCAGAGAACTCATAACATGGGGGAAGCAAGGTCCTACCTGGCATTCCCTCTCCTGAAGACAGAAGATGAAGCAAATGAAATAGTGTAATTGGCTAGTCTCAGTCTAGTTCCTAGCACCAACTGCAATGTGGACATTTGGCCACTATCTAACAGCCTATGTAACTGGTTGTCTTAAGTGTCATGGAAACAGACCTTCTCATGTTTAAAGGTGGGCTCTACTTTCAGGTTAGACAGACATTGAAATTCCACTTTTTATGGAAACTTGTACTGTACCTCTGCCCATGCTGCACCTGTTCAGTAGGATAAGAGAAGACTTCATAATCCAGGGCTGCCAATCTGACACCTGTAACAAGTATTACTAGTTAATTTAAAATATTAAAGATAATTCCCTGATTCCCAAAAACATCAGTAATTTGTAAATTCCTTTTCTTCTTTCACCTACATTTTAAATACCAGTGAGCTGTCTGCTCAATTTATTGTAAAATTCATGTAATTTTTGGTTCCACACCTTCTCTTTTTATCAAGAATGATTTCTACATAGTCCTCGAATTTATCACTTGGCCTCTTTTTAAATTCAGTCTTCATTGCTTTCATCTATCTCATGTCACCTTTTCCCATCAACATTTGTTGTTATGACATCCTGGAAACTTTCACATACTTTTTACAGTTGTTCTCCCAATTCTAGTAAATTTGTAGGCTCAATTATGACAACAGAGGCTACAGCCACATCTCATTAGGAGATACCCTGAAAATACCAGGGCCCCATACCCTGCTGTGTGCTTACCTGCTTCTACCTCTAATTCACAAGACCTTACTTGAACTATATCAGGAAAGAGGAAGACAGTCTTGTAGTGCCTTCCTGGCCAAAGCAAGTGTGGCACTCAAACCCCCTCTTTTCTGTGGCAACATCTCTATGCTTTCCAGTCAGGAAGGCTCTTGTTAGAGAAAGCTGGGACCCTGATTTATCCCAACTCCTCCTCCTTGAACCTGAAAGCATGGTTCCTAGATGTTTCTTAAAGCATGGAGCTACCCTGTTTTGATAAGGTTCCATCAGTTCTCCTATCTAGCAGGAAAGCTAGTACTCGTAAAACTTCAGAAATGCTTCCATTCCTGTTGTTCTCTTCAGTCTTCTCAACCATCAGAATTTCTGCTTTCCAAGATCCTAGACTACTTGTTGGATTTAAAGACACAATCTATCAATGTCCTCAGCCAGAATGCATTGGCCGCTATCCCAGCATTCCACTTGCCCCACTGACAGCTTCTCAATTTTTGCCCACAATACTAAAGGTCAGATTCCTTAAGGGCTTTGTGATAGACCCAGGCCAGTCGAGAACAGCAGAATAGTAGAAGGGAGATATACTGGCCACTGGATAAGCAGTTTTCTGTTCCCTGAGTGACCAGAGCAGGGGCTGCTCCAGTCTAATGAGAACACCTGACTCCAATTAACCTGCTAAAAGTCAGATGAGGCTGTTAAGCACCTGAGTCTAAGGTCCCTCTGATGCTATAAAAGGGCTCACTCCAATCAGGCCAAGGGGAGCCACAGGAGAAGAAGTGTGTGTGAGGAACTGGGAGCAAGAGACGTGCAAGAAGCTGAGAGTGAGTAGGCAGACTGCTGGAGGACTGAGGAGTACAAGCATTATCAGATATTCAGGAGGAAGGTCCAGTGGTGAGGACAAAGGTAGTGTTGGAAGGAGGCCATGGGGAAGTAGCCCAGGGAGTTGTAGCTGTCGTGCAACTGTACCAGGAGGCACTCTAGACAGCTGCAGTCCACAGGGCCCTGGGCTGGAACCCAGAGTAGAGGGCAGGTTCCCCCCAAACGTCCCAACTCCTGATCAAACACAGGAGAAATTGACCTGGACTGTGGCTTCTACCAGAGGGGAAGGTCTCTGGGCTGTTTTCTGACCCACAGGATGAATCTGTGAAGCGAGCAAATCCACCAATAAGCACAGGACCCACCAAGGTAGAGGAGGAATTTTGTCACAGCTTCCACAACTTGTTTCTCCCAGTATGGAACCCAGCCCTGCAACTGGACCTTAATTTGGTCCTCAGCACCCCTTTCAATCAATGGCTGTCTGTTCTCTCCTCCACCTTTTCCCTTAAGACTTCGTTCCCTATAGCCATTTCTTTATCTAAGCGAATGGGAGAGCTCAGTGTTCTTATGGCAGACCAGCCATTTACTACCTTCTATAGAGTTAAGTTTATACTCCGTCCACATCCTTGCTTCCTCCCTATGGAATACTGTATTAATCTAGACCTTCATCTACCAGTGTTCTACCCAAAGCCTCATGCTTCCAGAGAGGAAACCTGCCTACGTACAATAAATGTTAGAAGAGCTCTTACCTTCTACCTTGACAGGACTAAAGACCTTCAAAGCCCCACCCAGATTATTTGTATCGTTTGCAGAGATAATGAAGGGACAACCTGCTTCCTCTCAAAGATTGTTGCAGTGGGGTTCGGGTTGTATTTTTACCTGTTGTGAATCTGCTGGAATAGACCTCCTCTGAGAGTAGAAGCACACTCCACTGGAGCTCAGTCCACATCCATAGCTCTACTGACATACCCTTTGGTTATATTGTAGTGGCAAGTGTTCAGCAGGATTCACAGAATCTGACTGGGGCCTCAACGTGAATGTTCCTGCTATGGCTACACTAACATTGGCACTGTCTGGGATCTCAGTCTGTAACACCAAGAACCAACTATGCATCAATCCAGCCAAAATACAAATGGCTCTCTTCCATTTCAGAATTGTGAGGCCAATAGAATACTCAACATCATCTACAATGAGGTACACTGCTGGAATTCCAGCTACTTTAGAGTGATGTTAAAACTGCACTCTCTCCTTCAAGGCACATGTGGAGAAGACAAAAGGCAAAATTAGCACTCAGAATAACATACTGTAAGGACTTGAATGCAGGACTGCTTGACAACTAACATCCCCATACTGCTACTCAGTGGCAGCTGTAACCTGGCCACTTTCTGCTACCCATAATCTGCAGTGGTTGAATGCCATGGTAAGTTCTGCATTGGGTGATCTTAGGAATCCCCGATTGGCTCTTTGGCCCTATATAAGCCTGGGGTATAGCAGGAAGTGTCCAGGCAACAATGTGAACCCCTAGCTAGCTACCATGACCTCCTTGCTTTCCTGTTGCTGAACTGCTGGTACTGACTTTGGCTCTGACTTGGATTCTGACTCCCTATCAACCCCTGGAATCTCAGCATAAACCCTGATACCTAGTATTTACCCTCATCCCAATTTCTGATTATCTCTGTGTTTGATCCATGGCTTAGCACCTGACTCTGACTCCAGCTTGATGCTCATCTTGACCCTGAGACTGACTCTTGGCTTCAGTTCCAGGGTACCAAGTTCTTGCCACTAGTCATGCTTACCTTCGCCCAGGATTCTGACACATACTCAGAAAGCTTGCAAATTCAAAATGGGGAACCAACCCAACAATACTAAGAGGCACCACACTTCCATGTTGCTATTCAAGGGCCAAGTATGCATGTCTGGTGGGGGAAAGTTTTGGTTCATGCAAAGAAGCTGGACTGGAGCAGGGTGGTCACCCCGCTCCAGTCCAGAAGGGTTAAAAACAGCCCTGGGAGGGGGCTGTGGCTGGAGAAAGCAGCTCTTAGGCTTGGCTGATTGGGGGAAGTGGCTGCAGCTGGGGCCATGCCCCAAACAGACTCAGCTGGCCCTATAAAGGCAGAGAATCCAGGGGCTGACAGTCTCCCTCTGCTTATTGAGGGAGAAGGGCCTGGCTGCTTAGAAGCTGGGAAAGATACCTAGAGTGGAGCAGGGCTGGGGAAAGGCTAGAGGAGCTGGAGAGCTCCAGCCTGGAGAACCCCCAGGCTGCGGCCTAGCATAACGCCAACAGGTCGTGGGTGTACAGAGGGGTAGCCACGGGTAGGCAAAGGCAGCAGGTCCAAACCCCTCTTTGCCAGTATGAAAGGCGTGTACACTGCAGTCTGCCCCAAGGGGTGGGGGCTAGATGGTGACTGGCAGTAGCCGTATTCTGAGGCAAAGTGGGGATAGTGGGTGAGGGTTCCCTTGGGAGGGGGAGACCCAGAATTATGGGGGTACTGCTGGGGGGCCACACCCAGTTAAAGGGGCACCAGGTCCGGGATCAGAGGACAGGTGGATCACCAGCCTGCAGAGGGCACTCCGGAGCTGGAATGAGCTAATTCCTGAAAGTTACCAGCAGGAGGCACTGCAGGGGTGAGTCCACACATCTACATGGACCCTGTGTTGAAAAATTGCTGCTGTTACATCACAGAATATCAAAAACAAACAAACATGAACAGTCTTTATGTACTTGCTGGAACCCCTCCACCCAAAGTCAGGAGAATGGTCACAAACAAAATGGCATGATTATAAAAGGTTACAGATACCAGACATCTAATCACAGAAAAACTTCGTAGCTGCAACAGAACCACTTAAAACATCGCTGACAGCTAGATGACTTGAAATGTGACACACATGGTCCAAAATACTCTGAGGACATCAAAATGCACAATGGCGTTGCCAAATGCCTCCTCATGAGCACGGAGAAGAATTGATCAACTGGGAGATGTTTAAATCATCTCTGAACAAGAATTGCCAGGTCAAAAGTCAATATGCAGAAATGGGGCTATTCCAATGACCCAGACACGTGACTGTGGTGAATCTCAAACCGTGGAACAGCAATTGGTCTGCTGGCTCCTGGAGGAAGCTTGCACCATGGAATATCTTGCCAGGGCTATAGAAAGGGTCATATGTGCCCAACATCAGAAAAACCTATGAGTGCGGTGGAATGACACAAGAAAAAATTCTACTGAAAGATGTTCCCCTAACAGAAATTTGTAGGACTTCAACTTGATCTTCCATTCACACCTTTGTCAAGCATTACGCCATCTTACATGCTTCCAGGGTTGATACTGGCTTTGGTAACACAGTCCTCCAAACAATGTTTGGACTTGCCTCTTCAGTGCCCAACTTCTTGCTGAATTACTATGGTGGAGCACCCATTGGGACATATAGTTGAACAGGGAGGGGTTACTTGAGTTCTTCAAGCTGTTTTGCCCCTACAGCTGCTCCACCTCCCATCCTCCTTCCTCTTAGCTATGGAGGCTCTGCTTTATGATTGATAAGGAACTGAGTGGTGGTGGGTCTGCACCTGCTTATATGTCCTTGTTTAGGAACATGAGGAGCTTCTTTGTGCAGGTATGGGCTCACAGACTGCTTTGTGTGCTTTGGTTGAGTGTGCATGGGAGTGCACACATCCAATGATGGAGCATCCACAGGGACAAAACGTCTTGAAGAAATCAAGTTACTGTAAGGTCAGCAACCTCTCCTTTCCAACTCCTCTGGGAACTGACTTTTTTTTCCCCTCAAGTATTGTACTGCTGTAGTGATTCTGATTGACAAGATTGTGATAGGAAATGCAGTGTCAGAAAGCAGAAATATTTTCCTTACAGAAAACAGAATTATTCAGTATCTTTTTTAGGAGAGCTGATTTAAAAACAAAACAAAACTGTAGCTGGTATTTGTTGTCTTTAGTTATAAAAAGGGAAACTTGAAAAAATTTCATTTATTTTCTGGTGCAGCACAGGGCACAAGTGCCATCAAATGAATATTATAGGTCAATTTTATCACTTTTACAGTATCCTAAAGTGTTCCAGGCAATCTACAGGCCACACAAAGGTTCCCACTCTGGAGGTTTCTCAATATCTTATATCAGCATTCTGTTTCATGTTTTAATCACACATGCTTAACATTTCCAAATGTTTAATTCCTCTCGGGCTCTTCAGGATCAGGCACAATTTATCCCTGTGGCAAATAATCAGAGAAATCATAAAAATTTCCTTGGTAACTGAATTGTTACATCAATATTTTTAGTTTTCATTTGCTAGACACATAGTCACTACAGATTCGTTGCTTATTGCTCAGCATGTCTGCGTCGTAGTGAGAACATCTGTCTAAATTGACTTGACTCCTGTTTATCTGCCACAAAATGCTAAAATCACATAATTTATAGGCACAGTCCTGTATTCAGTGTATTCATTCCATGGATTCCAGTGCTGAAAACTAGCTGCAGGGATCCTGTATAGGTCTTAGTGGCTCAAACACACCACAACCACAGTCTGGGGGTGTTGGGGCTGGAGCTGGCATTTACAGCCTCCAAAGTGAATATAGTTGGATGGAAAGGAGATGGGTCGGGCAAGGCAGGGACTGATCCTGTGCTCATTGGAGTTAATGGCAAAGTTGAGCCCCAGCACCTCTTTCACTACAAATTAAGCACTGCAAACAGATTTAAATTATCCAAAAATACCTGTGAAAGCTAAAATGAATGATTGATTGATTGGCAAATGCCTGCTGCTTTAATATACAACCAGTAATAAACTGTTGAGGTTTGGGAGATGGTGGGAATTTGTGTTTGTGCAGAGCTTTCATAATTTTTTTTGTAGTAAAAGATATCGAGCTCATATTACTCGTGAGGAAATGATCAAGCGCCACAGCAACCTCGTGTCCTCCTGTTCTCTACAGGTTTCTACATTGATGTCTATAAACATAAAAGCAATGAAGAAGGGAAAGACACAAAAGATGTTTATGAGCCTGAAGGGTTTGTGTGTGTGTTTTACAAGTCTCTCTAAAAAGGACTTCATTATGACTCAGTATTTGTTTAGCAAAGTCTACATTTTGTTTAAAAAAACATAGTTAAAGTTCAAACCTTGCTTTGGTTTGCAAAGATATCACAGCACTTCAACCATTTAGAGCTGTTGTGATTTTGAAGTAAGCTACCGTAAACATAGAAACTGTAACTGATAATGTTTAGAATTCACTGCACTTAACTCATTTTTAGCCAGGGTTTTCTGGAAATGCTCTCAAGCTGATGGCTACATAATAAACGTGTGGACCCAGGGCTGGCTCCAAGCACCAGTGAAGGAAGCAGGTGCCTGGGGCAGCCAATAGAAAGGGGCGGCACGTCCGGGTCTGCAGCGGCAATTTAGAGGCGGGTCCTTCTCTTTCTCTTCGGCGGCAGCTTAATGGGTTTTTTTTTTTGTTTTTTTTTCCACCACTTGGGGTGGGGAAAAAAGCTGGAGCTGGCCCTGTGTGGACATGATATCATGGAAAAGTTACAGAAGTCTGCTAACTGCAGAACACTGACCATTATCATAATGCAACAAAACAGATTAACGCCACAAGGTCAGAAATCATACACTGGCGTTTTTAATTTCCCAGAGCCGTGCTCCCTTCTTTGGTGCCTGGAGATCTAAGGATTTACTGCCAGTGGAGTTTGTTTGTGAGTGCTTGAATCAAATGGCTGTGACTGAGCTGCTTGTGGTAGGATTTGGCATGCTGAATTACTGAGTTATCACTCAGGAAAAAGCAATGAAATACAATCTGTATGGTTTGAACATGACATCTACATGTTTGTGGAATGGTATAAATGAGAATTTAAGCAGTTGCAATCTGATGTAGCGGAACAATTTCAGTAGCATTTTCAGTGAGACACATTACTGAAGATTTCAAGCAGGTATTTTAGGCACTTCATTTTTTCGATAAAGGGTGCTACATGTTACAAGCCAGCCTCTCTTGAGAAGGGGCTCCCTTGCATCCCCACTAGTAGAAAGTCCAGCAAGTTCCAAGTTTTGTCATTATCCTCCGCCACCCTTTTTCTTTTCTCTGATACAATTCCCTGAAACACAACAGATTCGCCATGGTGTAAATAGCGAATCACTTTGTCACTTAAATAAGGAAGTTACACGTGCTTATGCTAGGGTTGAATTTGGCCCACCATTTGGTGTTATCACATCAGGCCTTAGCCAGGAAAGTGAGGAAACTGCTTACTTGGAATCCAAAGTCAATGCAACTGCTGTTAACTGGGCTCTAATGTTTCCTAAAGAATGGATTGAAAAAGCCCCACAGTCCTGTTACCTGCCAACCATGTGACTTATGTAACTCGTCTACATGACATGAATTTCCCGTTCCGATATTCTTTAGCAGTTTGCCTGATTTCCTTGCTCTTTGAAGGTGTGTGGCTTGCAGTTGGTCTCAAATCCAGGATTCTATGGGGCTCCTGCTACATCATTTGCAGGATAGTCTGACCGTACAATAAAAACTTTTGACCCAATGCACTAGCAAATTAAATGGAAATAAATGCAACAACTAAATGGGAATATAATCTTTGGTATATTATGCATGCAAAGTCTGTAGGCAGAATTTAGGACAGTACAGTTTATTTAGGAAAGAGGTAGCAGTTCATTAGCATACAAGCACTGCACCTATTTATTCACTGTTTCTCTTGGAAGGCTCAGTAGTGCTCTTGGAGACTGTCTTACTCCACCTGACCATTCTTCTAATCTTGGAGATTCTTCTTGTTTGGAAAATATAACTAACCTGTAGCTCTTGGAGAGAGAAGGCAGATTGGGTAAAGGAGCACAGATATTCTGCTTAAGCAACTGTGGTCTGAGACAGCTGCCTGGACAGATAAACACAGGTCGAATGGGAGGTACGGGTAGGGGAAAGTGCTGGCTATTGGCAATTGACACCTATGCTTTCTTTGGAAAGGTACACTGTGCATGGGTGCCAGGTTTATATAATTTTTGTTGGTGCCCAGAACAGGTCCAAGCAGACTTGTCCCATCCTTAGGATGGACTGGGACAACCTGCGCTTTTGGGGGCCATGCACTTCAGAGGGACACAGGGGGCCTGGCAGTGGCAGCAGCGAGCAACCTGGCCCCAGCCTGCCCCACTGGCTCCCAGCATTGCTCAGGGGAGGGGGCGAAAGCCGGAAAGAGGTCGGTAGGGGCGGATCAGGGGTGGGCTGTGTCTGGGTCACTCACTGCTGCTAGTGCCAGGCCCCCAGTAACCTTCCGGACCGCCTTGGACCCCACATCCCCCTGAAGTGACGGGCGCCCCAAAGTGCAGTAAGCCCAAACATTGGTGGAGCCGGGCCAACGTTCCTAAATATTGGTGGAGTATGGGCCCCATAGGCCCATATAACTCTCTGTCTGTGACCATGTGCACGATACTCATGCCTGTTGCTGGCTGCCAGCAGTTGTGCAAGAGTAGGTGGAGTCTCATCCTTGTCCTTCACCTTCAGGTTGAAGAGAACCTCACAGCAGGTTAGACATAGCACTTCCCATAGCAATATTGTGGCTGCCTCCTGCATGTATGAGTCTATTGTGTTTGGTGGAAAGAGGCCCCTTATACTTTTTTCTCCTCATTCTGATGCACATGGGCAAGGATGGTCACAGTAACCTTTTGTGTCAAAAGCAATTTCTTGCTCAGTAATGCTTTTGTTTTACTAAGAACGTCATATTACTCTGCACTTGTATGAGTGCTGTGGCAATAATAGTGAAGTTACAACCCCTGAACGCTCTGCTCTCTCTATTCATGGTTGCCTTTTTACTGAATAAGCTGCTGTAAATGCTCAACAACTATCTTACAATTCCAGGTCACTGACATGTAGATGAACAATAAATAACTAAATCTCCTTGGCTATTTGTCTAGTGCTTACCTTGACATGACAGAGAGGGCTTCCACTATTCCTGCTTCTTTGAACTCTTGGATCATGTCCTTGATATGATTAATGTGCAGAACATGTCAGTAAAAATAAAATCTCACCTCAGTGCCATAGTAGAAACAAATGATTTGTTATGCTTTTAGCGAGTCCTACACTGTGTATACTGTACAGTGTGACACTTAATGCTCCCTTTTTGGATGCTTCAATTTTTTTATGATGAAGTCCCCGAGGAAATGAGAAACCCTCTGTATTGCTTAAGTCTAATGATTTTGTTTCCTCCTAAATAGCCAAGAAAGCAACTCTTAGGTCTCGGGTATCTGGCATTCAGAAGCTACCCTGTGCCTCAAAGCCCTAAACCTGTAGCTGCTGGAGAACTCCCCTGCTCTGTGCCACCACCCTCTGGCTGAAGGCGTAGGGGTCATGGGCGGGGAAAAGGGAACATGGCCTGGTGCATTATATTGGGGACAAAACCAGCCTCCTAGTTGGTCACCAGAGTCAGGGGGGCACAAAGCTGGCCTTTCCAAACCGGACCAGGTCTTGGCTGTACTAGAGAATTGGACCCTTAGTTTCTATTTAGTTATTAATTATTTTAAATACAGCAAAACCTGTTTTAAGGTTTAAGGAGTAGGCCAATGGAACAACCAGTCGGAGCCCAGCCAGGGATCAGTACCACTGAGTACAGTTAAGCTCCACAATTATGAGATGTTCACCTGTGTTAAGAAATGAATGTCAGGCCCCTAAGTTCTTTTCACTGTTCAGACATGTTTACCTTTGGGCGGAAGGTCAGCATGGAAGATTACAGCTCAAAAAGTAAAAGTTTTAAAAAGCTATGAACAACTGCAAACAGAAACCACTGCAACCTTAACTCTAGCAGTCACTAGACTGCTCCACCTGTAATGAAGGACTTACACATGAAGGGATGATTAACTACAAAGCATTAACTGGCAAAATGTGTACATTTAGATAAATTCTAGTACCATTGTACTCTAAACTGTTAACTGCTAAATTCATCACATCTAAAAGAAGAGAGAAAAAGTATATTTAAAGCTTATATATTTCTTTATAGCTTAATAGTCTCCTGGGGTTATCAGATGTATTACATGCAAACAACTTGCATGTGATTTAGTGCAGTGTTTGATACATTTTTTGTTGTGTCGGTATAAGTCAATGAAGTGGTGCTTCCAGTCATTTTAGTTATAAATATAACTAGAAGTAATGAAGATTTTGTTCATCAGGTTGCAGGTTTTCAAGGGGTGAACACATAACTGATTAAATATATTTGATCCTCATGCTTAGTTGGATGAATTCTGATAACGCACCATATATATATAAATTGCATTTAGATTATTATTCACAACCCCTGCTATTTGATAATTTAATAGGTAGATTTATATTTCACTTGTGAATTTTGTTTATAACTATGGCTATTATAAACACTGGTATTTTGTCCTTAGGGAAATCACCACAGTAACACTGCATAGACATACAGTATTTTAATCTAACTCTGTAGCAATTTACAGGTCTTGCTAATAATCCTTGTTTTTTGTCCAATTGTCTTGCTGTAGCTCTGTCCAGTAAAATGCTTTATAAGTTTTCTATATTCTGCACCGGTCAGGTTCACCCCGCTGACTCACATGTACAAATTTTACCCAACTGAGGGAGCATTTGACAATTTACCACAGGCGCAGGGGCTGCACCTAATTTGCATGAAATTGAGTGGATTGCAGCCACCTTCATCTTTAATATACTGGGACTATGGCAGTAGAGGTGACATCTGGAAGTGGGTGGGTAATGCAGGTAGGTAAAGGTGTGCTCAGAACAAGGGTGTAGCAAAGCCCTTTAGAACACTGGAGCAAAAATGGATTAGGGACCCCCTTCCTGATTCTGAAATCTAAAATTTTGCTTACCTTCATCTTGGGAAATCAGACTATGTTCGTCTTATCCATGAACCCAAACACATAATATGCAGGCTATATATACACAGAAAAGTTCTACTGAAACATTTATACAAAACTTAATTCAAATTGTTTTCTAACCTTTTGGTTGGAAAATATATCAAGCTTCTCTCTTAAGAGAGAATGCAACCTTAACATCACAAAGTTAAACATTAGAGAGTCAGGAAATTCAAAGTGTAAAGCTTCTGCAGCAATCTTATCTCAGTCACATAGCACAGTCATAGCACTTTGTTCCTTTCTCACTTTTAAATCTTTTTTCACTGTTTTTTTCAAAACTATATACAGTCAGAGGTAACGTTGTTGAAAAGCTTATAAAAGGCATGTTAATCTTTCTTCATTAAGTTTTTTTAACATCATTTTAGAGTAAGATGGAAAGAATTAAGTCTAGTATATTTTTCACTATTAAAAGTGTAAATAAAGCCAAATCATATGTTCAGCAAGGAAAAAAAAGTAAAGGGTACTGGAAACTCGATGAGTTTCCCAATGACTATCCCTGCTGTAGAACAAGCAGGGAGGTGCATGATAGGCTTGAGGAGTTCATCACTATAAACTGCTGCAGTTGCCAGTGAAGCAAAGGCAGAACAGGAGGAAGAGCCTCAGAACTATTTCACATCAATAGTTCATGCTCAGACTCTAGCAGGATCAACATAGGATATGCTAAACTAGGAATCTCCAACTCCCAGCCCATGGACCATCTGCAGCCTGAGAACCTCCCCATTGCAGCCCGTGGAGGAGAGATGCAGGCAGACACGCTGCCGGCAATGTGCGCTGTAGGCTCTGTCCCCCCATAGCTCCCACTGGCTGGGGGAGAGGGACAGAGATCTCATCATTAGTTGCTGGGCAGAAGCAGCCATGGAGGCAGCATTATTAGTTGCTGGGCAGAAGCAGCCATGGAGGCAGCATTATTAGTTGCTGGGCAGAAGCAACCATGGAGGCAGCATCACTTTTTTCCACAATGAATTTAAACAAGTCAAAATACCAAACACAACTCTCTGATGCACACCTTGCAGCAATCCTGAAGGTTTCAATGGCTCAGTCACAGAGGCCAAACATCAACAAACTGACAACTGAAACATTGTTAGGTGTCTGGCAAACATTAAAAACTCTCTGGTAGGTGAAGAATTGTATAAAGTTGTATGGCAGCTTTATTATTTCTAAGAAATAAAAAATACAATATAAATGTTTTCTTTTCTGAACACCATCTTTAGTGAAATTATTGGCCCGCTGGGAGGATTTGAGGAGTGGCACTGAGGCAACCTGAGTTTGAGGCCCCTGTGCTAAACCAGCTCCACCTGTCCTGAGGAACTTCCACGGAAATGCAGGTTCCATCTATCCTATAAACAGGCCTGGGCAAAGATGAAGGTAGGTGCAGGGTTTGTAAACTGAGCCCTCTTTGTTTGTTTGAAGCATGTGACATCAAACCAACTGCTGAAAATTTACTTTGCTGTGAAGGGTCTTTGCTTTGTTGAGAGCCTTTTGGTAAAATTGGGTCTGGTCCTATTTTAGTCTTAATCCACCTCTGCCCACATTCATGAATGCAAAACCCCAAACACACCTTTGTTTTCAGGGATGTTCACGCAGACCTAGCTGCATATGTCTGCATTAGTTGTTATGCAGCTCCTTTGTGTGTGGGGGCGGGGAGGGTGGAAGGCGGAGTGGGTGGGCTTGAGAAGGAATTTTGGTGTGACTGTAAACACGTTGAGATTCTTCACCATCCAAATCCATAACCTTAAGGTTCAGAAGTGCTGCCTAATGAACTATATCAACACATGATACAGTTCAAAGTGACCAAGGAAATCTCCACTATGGAATGTAACAGGATCTACTATTAAGATATCTATAACCTGATGCTGTACCAATAACATCTCATATGCAGCAGATAGTATATGAGGTTTGATCAATTTTATACATTACAGAACTGTGGTGCCTTGACTTCATTAATCATTAAAGCACAGTCAATTGCATTATACAAAATGAGTGAAAGGTTTTTGTTCAGTAATGCCTTTGATAAGTTTCTATGAACCTGGAAATAGGTAACAGTCTCACAGGTCTATGTTTAAAGGGGAAATAATTTATATGTGATTTTGGCATGCAATTTCACCCCAGCTGGTCCAGAAACTCATTATAAGGTAACAGGGATTGCTAATCAAGATTTCTAGGTTCCATTCTCTTTCTGATAAGACTTCACAGTACTATATCATAATCTTCAGCTGATATCAGCATGTATCATGTCTTGCCATAAGTGATAAAACATTATACAATGTTCTATAGCTCTGTTAAATATAAATGAATAGCAGTAAATCATCCAGAACAATTTCAAACTTGTTTTAGATTCTCCAGTTAGAGGATATTCTTTATGGCCCAGCAAGCATTTCAGCCTGGATCTGCCTTAGTTCAAAAGTTGATAATGTTAAAGTCACATTTCCTGTGACTAGAAGTATCAAAGATGCCTGCCTTAGCAGACTAACACCATACACACAATCTCTGACCATCCACCCTTTAATAAATATATCCGTACTTAAAAGAGCTGTTAGAGTCCTCCTTGCCCTCTGGACCTGATCCCATCCCACTGGTGAGGTCACCTTCAGAGATGATATTTGGAGATTGCTTATGAGAGTTGCTACTCTGCTGCATTCGGTTCTGCCCTGCTAGCTATGTCAGTTCCAGGCGAAGGTAATGCATGCTTTTGGCTTTCCTCTGTTTTTCGTTTTTGTTTATATTTTAAGTAGTATTATTGCATACTATTGCTTTTAAGTCTTGGGTGGGTTTTTTTAGTCCTTGGGAGATGAATGATTTGGGGTACGACTGTCTATGTATTGAATTTCCTCTCTTGTTTCCCCCTCACTTACTGAAGGGAGAGCGGATATATAATTTGTTTTACCTCTTTAAGAAACGTGAGTTTTTAGGATGATATTTTAATTAGTGGTTTTACTTTTTTCTTCTCGTTGGTACTTCTCAGCAAAGGTACGTCGTTGGGTAATATGGGCCTGACAATTCCTGCTGCTGGGATAACTACATGAATCATTTAGATCCACAGTGAGCAAGGTTGTGAAGGAGAACTCTGCTGTAGATAACCATCATAGGTCTTATCCTCTCCCTCAGACAAATCTAACCTACCCACTGGACTTAGTTTATCTATCTCCAACAGGGAAGGGAATATATGAAATTGGAGCAAAACAATGGATCAGAACTTGATGCCATTTTACCTTTTATTAGAAAAAAATTAATCTGTAATATAAATTGGGAAGCGCCATACAAACCTTTAAAGACTAAAGCGGAATTTAAACTGCTTTATAATGTGTACAAGAGCCTTTTCCAATACAACGACTCATGACAGTGTTGCTCTCCATACAATAGTGTCAGACCAGGAAAACAGATCTAGAATCTTGTTTGTTGCATTTAAAGGAAGGGCCCAAGAAAATAAACTTGTTGATGCTCTAATTATTTTTGTCCCTATTCAGAAAAGTGTATTCGCATGGGCATAACTTGGAAGCACATGAGTAGTCCCTAAGATTTCAATGAGACTAGTCACAGGCTTAAATTTATGTGTATTTTTTAAATATCTTGCTAAATTGGGGCCTTAATTACCAAAAATCAATGTGAAAATTGGTCCTTCTTTTAACTGTTGACAAAGCTTTGTTTACTGCCATCTACCGATTTGAGAAAAGAAGGACCCATAGATAGAGTGGGCTTTTTTGGGTGCTTTATTGTTTCTCTGTTTGTAAGTGACAGGTTGCTCTGATTTTTTTTTTCCCTTTTAAATTTAAAGGACAATTTTTTGGGGTCCTTAAACTTTTCAATGTCTCTGGTTTGGCCAGGGAAATATAAATTAAAAGACACGGATGCAAAAATCTCATAAAAACAGCAGTTTTTCTCGCTGTCCAATTATGAGTAATAGACATCAACAAGATATATTTTTACTTTTTTCTCATTTTGATGAGGTCAGACACTTTCATGCTTCAAAGTGTGTTTTACTGGCATCTGTGGAATAAACTGATGGACGAGATGAGAAATTAGATCTTACTAAAAGTCTCATCTTACATTGGTTCTTGTATGGAACTGTATAGGGTCCAATACCTTTGTCTGGTCATTAGTTGCTAAGACCTAATATTTGATTGTCTGGATAATGTGGTGTTGTCATAAACAGATAGCTAAGGGTTAATGTCTCTTTCACCTGAAGCACCTGACCAGAGGACCAATCAGGAAACCGGATTTTTTCAACTTTGGGTGGAGGGAATTTTGTGTCTGAGTCTTTGTCTGTCTGCCTGCTTTCTCTGAGCTTTGGAGAAGTAGTTTCTGTTTTCTAATCTTCTGTTTCTAAGTGTATGGACAAAGAGATCAGATAGTAAGTTATATGGTTTCTTTTCTTTGGTATTTGCATGAATATAAGTGCTGGAGTGCTTTGATTTGTATTCTTTTTGAATAAGGCTGTTTATTCAATATTTTTTTAAGCAATCGACCCTGTATTTTGTCACCTTAATACAGAGAGACCATTTGTATGTATTTTTCCTTTCTTTTTTATATAAAGCTTTCTTTTAAGACCTGTTGAAGTTTTCTTTACTGGGAAATTTCAGGGAAATTGAGTCTGTACTCACCAGGGAATTGGTGGGAGGAAGAATTCAGGGGGAGATCTGTGTGTTGGATTTGCTAGCCTGATTTTGCATTCCCTCTGGGGGAATAGGAAAGTGCTTTTGGTTTCCAGGACTGGGAACAGAGAGGGGGAGTCACTCTGTGTAGTTTCACAGAGCTTGTGTCTGTGTATCTCTCCAGGAGCACCTGGAGGGGGGAAGGGAAAAAGGATTATTTCCCTTTGTTGTGAGACTCAAGGGATTTGGGTCTTGGGGTCCCCAGGGAAGGTTTTTCAGGGGGACCAGAGTGCCCCAAAACACTCTAATTTTTTGGGTGGTGGCAGCAAGTACCAGGTCCAAGCTGGTAACTAAGCTTGGAGGTTTTCATGCTAACCCCCATATTTTGGACGCTGGGATTTTCAAAATGCACTTCATGTTGGCTCACTCTGCTTCTACTGCAGTCAATGGGAGTTAAATCATTGACTTCAATGGGAGCAGAGTTAGGTTGACACTGAGCTTTTGAAAATATCACCCTTAGATTGCAAGTTTTTCAGGGAAGGGACTGTCTCTTAGTACATGCTAGTATCACAGTAAATTGACAATCCATCCAAATGAAGTCTGGCCCACAGTCCTTATATTATAACATTAGCTATCTTAAGGTTTTCTACTGCCACCCATCACTACAGTAACTGAATCCTGGATCCACAAAAATATTTAGGCTTCTGGCTTCCATTGGAGTAAAGTGTCTTCCATATTAAATGGTTTGGCAACAGTGAAGTTCCTAGCGAAATTCATTTGAGTCTCTGGCTCTTCTCCTTTTCTGTAGACACTCTGATTTGGGTAGGGGTTATGTCTGGGTTTGTTTTTTGGCGGAAGTAGGGGTTGGTTGATGTGGTGAATGTCAAGCTGGTTAGGATGGAAAAACTTGATCAGAAACTTAGGTTGTGCATTGTTTCTTAAAGATAGATTCTGGACTTGCTTAATTTCCTTTGTATGTTTGATTCATAACTGGATTTTTTAAAACTGAGAATGCTTTGTCTCAGATCTCATGCTTTTTGTTCTGGCCCATTAAAGTGTCTTACGATCTTAAACTTATCTTCAACTCAGCCACTAGTTTTTAAATGCCTTTTGTCTTCATATCAGGTGCTTGAACTCAACAAGGCTTTGGAAATAATACAGGATGAATTGCTTGCCTGATCTACACTTTTTAAAAAAAAGTTTTAAACTAGTTTTTGTACTTTTTCTCCTATGGAAAACTAATTTGAGGTATCACTTTGCCATGTGAATGTTATAGGCAAAAGCAGTGCACTCACTTGTGTCAGAATTAAGGCTGTCAAGCAATTTAAAAAAAATTATTAGCAATTAAAGATGCGATCAAAAAATTAACTGCAATTAATTGCACTATTAAACAATAATAGAATACAGATGCTCCCTGGGTTACGCAGGACTCAACTTATGCAAATTCAAACTTATGGAAAAAGTTCCATAAGCCAGAAATAGGATTTTCTAGTTGCAGAGATTTTTGCATAACGTATGGGCATAAGTTTCTGACTTAGGCAAAATTTGAGTAATGCAAGGCTTTCCGGAATGGAATGATTGCGTAAATAGGGGTCATCTGTACCATTTTATTATTTTTTGATGTTCTACATTTCCAAATATATTGATTTCACTTGCAACACAGAATACAAAGTGTACAGTGCTCGCTTTATTTATTTTTAATTAAAAGTATTTGCACTGTAAAAATATAAAATAAATAGTATTTTTCAATTCATCTAATACAAGTACTCTAGTGCAATCTCTTTATCATGAAAGTTGAACTTACAAATGTAGAATTATATTTGAAAAAAAAGCATTCAAAATAAAACAATCTAAAATTTTAGAGCCTGCAAGTCCACTCAGTTCTACTTCTTGGTCAGACAATTGCTCAGACAAACAAATTTGTTTACATTTGCAGGAGATAATGCTACCCGCTTCTTATTTACAATGTCACCTGAATGTGAGAACAGGTGTTTTCATGGCACTGTTGTAGCCAGCATCGCAAGATATTTACATTCCAGATATGCTAAAGATTCACATGTCCCTTCATGCGTCAACCACCATTCCAGGGGGCATGCCTCCATGCTGATGATGAGTTCTGTTTGATAACAATCCAAAGCAGTGTGGACCGACGCATGTTCATTTTCATTATCTGAGTCAGATGCCACCAGAAAAGACTGACTGATTTTCTTTTTTGGTGGTTCGGGTTCTGTAGTTTTCACATCAGTGTTGCTCTTTTAAGACTTCTGAAAGCATTCTCCACATCTCGTCCCTCTCAGATTTTGGAAAGCACTTCAGTTTCTTAAACCTTGGGTCAAGTGCTATCTTTAGAAATCTCACATTGGTACCTTCTTTGCATTTTGTGAAATCTGCAGTGAAAGTGTTTTTAAAATGAACAACATGTGCTGAGACTGCTATAGCATGAAATATATGGCAGAATGTGGATAAAACAGAGAAGGGACATATAATTCTCCCCCAAAGAGTTCAGTCACAAATTTAATTAATGGATTATTATTTTAGTGAATGTCATCAGCATGGAAGCATGTCCTTTGGAATGGTGGCCGAAGCATGAAGGGGCATACAAATGTTTAGCATATCTGGCATGTAAATACCTTGCAATGCCAGCTACAAAAGTGCCATGCAAATGCCTGTTCTCACTTTCTGGGGACATTGTAAATAAGAAGAGGGCAGCATTATCTCCTGTAAATGTAAACACTTGTTTGTCTTAGTGATTGGCTGAACAACAAGTAGGATTAGTGGACTTGTAGGCTCTGAAGTTTTACAATGTTTTGTTTTTGAGTACAGTTATGTAACAAAAATCTACATTTGTAAGTTATACTTTTGTTGACAAAAAGATTGCACTACAGTACTTGTATGAGGTGAATTGAAAAATACTATTTTTGTTTATCATTTTTACAGTGCTAATATTTGCAGAAATAATATTTTGGATTTATACAGTGTCTGTCACCCAGAGATCTCAAGTTTATTTTACTGACACTGATGAGTTAACTCTCTCACAACACTCCTGTAGGGTTATAAATTTTATTTTACCTAAAGGGATACTAAAGCACTAAGAAATCAAAGGCCATATACAAGAATAGAACCTAGAGGAATAGGTTCTAGACCTCCCACATCCATCCTGGTCTTTAGCCACAAGCCTACCCTGTTTCTCGACAGAGGGACCCTGCTGCCATCCCTGTCACTCAAATCCCCTGCCCCATTATGGCAGCCAGAAAAATAAATAGATGCATTATTTCTTCCTTACAAAGCTCCTGCCAGTAGAGTATGCACTATAAAGTCAATCCTGAGATCCTCTGAGACCGATGCCCAGTGCAAGAGGTGGGTAACAACTAGTGACAGCAAATAGCAGGAAAATACTGTCTGCCTGGTGTTGTGTTAGCAATCATAACTTTCTTAATTAGTCATTGAGAACAAGCACTGCTTGTCAGTCTTGAAATAATATAGTGTTAAAAATAAAAAATTTGCAACATCTATGTGCATGTGGGAAGGCTACAGTTTTTTAGGATGCTAGTTTAAAGGGACAAGAGTGCAGGCAACATGCATTTTAATTTGTTGGATTTTTTGGCTTATAGCAATAACTTCTTGCAATCAAAAATCCATATAAAGAAGTTGCACTTTGTTTTCATGCTAAACCCAAGCAGACATTATTCACTGACCATGTCTCATTCATTATATTGCAAAACCAAAGAGATGTTTGGAGATACAGGGTATTTGTCACACTGAAAATAAGTTGCTGGCAGTTACCATCTTTCATGCCTACAAGATACTTGTAACACATCTTACTCAGTGAGATAAACCCATCACTTGTTATATGCAGGTACGAATATCTCAACACATACAAAGGTATAGTTTATCTTTGCAAATTGTGTCTAAAAGTGTCGTAACAACAAAATCATTGTTTATGGAGAAAGAGAGCTTCAGGATTTACAGAACATGATAAATCTAAAACATTCAAAAATGAGGACAGTATTTTAGGGGAGATCACCAGACAATTTTTCTCCTCATAACTAACACTGGATTTGACATTCAAACGTGAGTGTTTATGCTACCATGAAAGAGCCCTGCACTATCCTTAGAACACACTGGGGTTTTTATTTAGTGAATTCTATCTCAGGCTTCTCAGAATAGTAATCCTTCTAGGAGATCAGCAAGCTTGGACCTCTACACTTATGTGAAGTTATGTTGAATTCAATGGGACTTCATATTGATGTAAGAGTACAAATTAGGACGTGGGACTGGGGATTAAGGTTATAATCTACAGTTCCTGTACCAAGGCTTTTGGTCACTGGAATTGGTGACTGAGGGTATGGTAGGCCCATATCCAGGCTCATGTGCAAGCATCCGCGTGTTAGCTAAACCCACCGTCCAGAGCTCACATTGCAGAGCCACATATGTGCTACCCCATGTAGTTGTGTCCATGCTGACACTGTAGCTAAATGTATTTTGTGCTTGGATTTCTGGGTGCATATCCCATGGTCCTGAGCACCGTCACCACCTCAAACCGCTCTAGCAATTGTTTTTTGGTATATTGTGGGAGAACTTATCATTCCTTCTGAGACTTCTGTGTGGATCTGCTTTGAGCCTGTCACATCCTAAATGCCTTTCTTTTTCCTGAGGTACTTACAGCTGTGAACACTTTCGCTTCTGTTCAGTCCAACCCAGGCACAAGCCATGGATCCTTTTGATCAGCTGCTTCTGTTTATAGGTGAATCTTTCATGCAGAACAGCAGATGTTCTCAAAATGCCATCCAGCATCTCACCAAACATTTTCTGAAATACAGTGGGCAGTGCGACTTGGAGAGGAGTTCGTTCACAGTGGACTAGACAGACCTAAGGAATGCTGCAACTGATGCTTATTAGCCATGTGTAGAGCAGCGCTTCTGGTGCGGAACAACTAACGCACCATGGTGGGACCAAATTGTCCTGCAGATCTGGGATAAAAAGCAATGGCTCCAGAACTGTATGTGAAAGCAAATGTTCATTGAGCTGTGTAAGGAATTTGTCCTGATGCTCCGGCAACAGAAGACTCAATTAAGAGAGGCTATTCCCAGTGCTTAAATTGTAATGAAAGAGTTGCTGGGCCTCAAGCAATAGGTGCTAGGGCTCATGCAATTTTTTTATTTTCAGAATTGACGTGCTAAGCCCACAGGTACTGGGGTAAGCCCTGGCACAAATTAAGCACTGGCTATTCCATTACGGAAGTGGGTTGCAATTGCCCTGTGGAAGTTGGCTACTCCAGACTGCAACGTGTCCATGGCTAATCAGTTTGGTGTTGACAAGCCCACCGTCAAGGTTATGGTGGTGGTGGTGGTTTGCCAGGTGATTCTTACTATGACCTACCTGCAGGTGGTTGACATTAGAAACATGCTTGAAATAATAACAGGCTTTCAGAAATGGAATTCCTCAACTGCCAACTAGGATCATTGGTGACATGTGCTCATAATTTCACTTGCTTCTTGGTGTGGGAAATATGTAAACTGCAAACAGTATTATTACATCATTTTGCAGGAATGGTGGACCTAGCCATCCTATCCTTAATCCTTACAGGGAGACTTTGCCAGTGGTGAAAGTCCTTACTTCCATGCTAATGATTCACCACAGCTTTTCTAATTTCTAAATGCCCAATGCTGTGAAGCATTGCACATCTTCAACCTCTGTTCAAGTCAATAGTGCATAGGGTCAATGAGAACAGAAGGGCTCTACATCCTGAAGGATCAAGCATTTAGAGATTAGAAAAGGTGTTGGGAATTGTTAGTGTTGAAGTGAAAGGAGATAGAGTACTCTCACTACTGGAGAAGACTCCCCTCAGTCTAATTATCAACTAGGGCCCCATTCTACCTCTGTCATAACTGACAGCAAGATAAAAGTATGGATCCGACTGACTCTTTCTTTCCCCCAAATGCCCAGGGCTGCTCAGAGGAATCAGAGGGCCTGGGGCAAAGTGGGGGAGCAGACATAAAAAAAAGGCGCCACCTGCTGCGGTGCTTGTAATCACTGGGCGGCGCTCCGAGTCTTCAGTGGCAGCAGCGGGTCCTTCACTCACTCCGTGTCTCTGGCAGCACTGAAGGACCTGCCACCAAAGTGCCGCTGAAGACCCGGAGCGAGTGAAGGGCCCGCCGCCAAAGTACTGCCGAAGACCAGGACCGCCGCCAGATGAGTAAAAATTAAAAAGGTGCCTCTAGCCAGGGAAAGGATTCTTGACCAGGGCTCACGGGGCTCGAGGCAAATTGCCCCACTTCCCTTCTCCCCCACTCCCCAAGCGGCCCTGCAAATACCCATTGTAAGTAAGCAACTGAGGCAGAGGAATTAACTCATTATCCTTGGTCTTAGATAGTCCAAATATTTGAATTTCAGGATAAACTGCCATCTTTTTAACCCAAAGATTTTTGGGAGAGATGGGCATGATAAAGGCTGGCTTTTGGGATGGAAAGTTTTGTTGAGGTACCTTTTGACTTGTGTATCTGGTAGGCTATTTTCTGATTTGGGTTACCTGTTCATCTTTGTCACTGTATTTCTACAATGATTTCAAAAGTGGCTAGAACTCTGACAGGTGATTCATTTCCTTCTGTTCTAAAGGCAAGTGATTGTGGTTCAGTACTATACACAGTATATTCTACTTAAATTTTATCATGTGGCGAACTAAGGCACAGAGGGACTTGCCCAATGTCACACAAGAGGTCTGTGGCAGAGCAGAGACTCAAATCTAGCACTTCCTAAGTCCTAGGTTAGTGCCCTAACTACAGGACTATCAACAGGCTTCAGACCAGCATATGGACTTGATCCTTCTCTCCTTTCTCCAGCGTACATGAATGTGCCCACTGTCTTTATAATGGTGATGAACCAGCAGTGCACTGCATACCTGGGGCATTACTAATGTTTTAAACACATGAGAGCCACAGAACTTATTTCTCAGAGGTAATTTAAAAAAAAACCAGTAAATCTTTTTGCTCTCTCCCACTGCACCAATGACTGGTTTACTTTATTTTTTATTTTGGGACGTTAGGAATGGTGTAAAAACCCCCAAGCCCACACAAAGGAATTCTATTGCAAGTCCTAGTAAGCTGGTAATAAAATACTGTTGACTTCACAGATTGATTTGGGCATCAGTGAAAGAAGTGCAGGAAAACCCTAATGCAAGCCCTGCTTCACATGAGAAAATGTCAGTAGAAGAATCATTAATTTCCTGGCACATGGGGTTTTTTGGTGCATCTGTTGCTAGCAATAGATTTGGTTTCATGCTATAAAATGTTAGTGCTCTGTATGGAAGGATTAATAGTGGATGTTGGACTATAACCACTGTATTTGTGCTTTTAGAAAGACTGTGATTGAGAAAAGAACAGATGTTTGGATTTATTGTTTACTTTTTTAAAAAGATGCTTCAGTCTCAAATGTCAGAGCAGAAAAAATCAGCACAGGAAGATACAGTAAGAGAATTGAACTGGTAAACTAAATATTTGCCTTGGCTGCTATTTATGCCGGATATTTATATCGCTATGCAAATGTGATGTGTTATGTTCAGGCCTGACTCTAATTCCACTGAAGTTGCTGTTAAAATTCTCACAGATTTCAATGAGAGCCGGATCAGGCCTTTATGTTTACCCTGGCCAATAGACTATAGTGTAGTTCCTATTTCACGTTTAAAGGAACAGTGTAAAGGAAAAGAAGGGCTTTGGTTCAAATTAAAAGTACATCCAATAAAGTTTAAAAAAAAACAAACTTGTCTTACAGTATGTATGTAGATTATTGGCTTGCATTCACTAGCAGTTAAGTGATCTCTTTACTCCATAAATAAATCGCTTCTACTTTTAAAGCAACAAGTCTGGCTGATGTCAGTGTTTACTAGATATGGGCATATGTTATCTGGTCAATGGAGTGAGACCACCTGGTGATTTAGGGAATCTGTCTATATAAAGCTGATGAATCCAGTTTGATACTGGGGACTTTTCTAGGTATATCAATGTCAGAGAGAACTCCATTTTGAATGTGGGATTTCTTTGCCCTTCTACTGACTTTTGCCTCCACATTGAGCTGAAAGCAGCAAGAGATAACAAGAGAAATTCTTGCACCTGGTAGAGGGTCACTACAGGTTCATTAAATCTTGATGATAGTTCATTCAAGGGGAGCACTCTTGTGCAGAGAGAGAGCTTCCACCTGAGGTAAATCAATTTTTCAAGTCTGAATTCCAGGAGGGAGGTAAATAAGCAACAAATCACTTGATGAGGCTGATTGAGGGTCACCTGACAAATGGGACTAGTGGTTACAAAATAAAAGGTTTCTCGCTGGCCAGTTTAGAGTCAGAGTCAGGGAGAAGGGACTAGAAGCAGAAAGCTGGCTGGAGGAATGAGAGGAGACTGTTTTGGAGGAGAAGAAGAATCCTTAAAAGACTCTGCCTTAAGACCAAAAAATTCTTAAGAGTGATGAGGAAACTGAGATAGTCAGACATCTGCATGCACTTCCCTGTTTTGTGTGTAGATCTGTGTATTTCTTGTTCTAACTAAAGAGAAATTGTATTAGAAACCTTTGCAAAGCCCTTGTGTTGTGGGCTTCAACTATCATATCTCTGTGGAGAGAGAAACACTAAATCAGCGTGCCCACACGATGAGAGCTCTGGGAGATGGTGTGCTTAAGCAACTGGGGCTGGGGACATAGGACCTTAGGGGATGGGGGACAGCACTGGTCTGGGGGACCTAGAACAGCTGGCTCATGAGGTTTCATTTCCATGAATGGGTATTGAACAAAGTCTGTTACCAAGGGAGTGAGTGAGGATGTCACTGAAAAAGTGCGTGGCTGGAGCCTACGGAGGTGCAGCACTTAAAAGAATAATTCCGAGTGTGTGGGTCCCAAACACTGCAGCCTGGTGAATGTCACACAGGGGGCACTTTACCAGGGTTATGACATGCTTTCATTTAACATGTAAAGTAACCCACTTCATGACAAAGTGTTGCACAGATTAGATATATAAGCACCACTGAAATGAAGCTACCCCTGGAATAGAGTGCAAAAGCCAGTCCTCTCTCGTACACTGTGAGATCCCCAGCCAGCCAGTCTGCCTAGTGGCCAGCACCTGTGCATGCTTTCTCTCCAAGGCCTATGAACAAGGTACTCCCAGCAGTTACAAGTTAACCACATAGATCTTCTCAGCAGAGTATGTTGTTTTCATAGGGGGAAAAAAAACATTCTAGAGAAAATAGGAACATATAAAGTTCCTTACTAAAAGCTTACCAGACATCATCCCCAGCTCCAACATAGGACTCTGGTAGGTGTAAGTCTTTCTAACCCTTCAGCAAGAGTTGAGACCCCCTCGAATCCCAGGTCCTGGCTGTCATATAGAAGGCCTCAGTCTGTGTTGTTAACTCATATATCCCAAATCCTTTGTCGCTGTCTTCTTGAAAACCCAGTTTAAGCCAGTATATGCATACCACCCCTGGGGATGGTACTTCTCTGGAGTTGATTACTCCTGGGACTGTAAACAGCTCCCAACTGCTTTCAGTTCCTGGAGGAGCTGTGGTAACACCCTCCCTCCCATGCAGTAGAACAGTCATACCTAAAGCATTCATAAATATAGCACAAACTCAGTCCCACACACCACTTTTATTTTGCTTTCTGCTGATGTCTTTTTGTATGGACTGATTTTTGACACTTTTTTTGGTAAACCCTTGACAAGTTTAAATGAGTCTAGATTGTTTCTGTATTTCAAGGAGAGGGGTTTATCTGGCATGTTTAATTTGCAAGGTAAATCTTGTCAGAGATCATTTGAATCCTATAGCTGTAGAAAAAATAGGATATTTCTGTTTTGGTACTCACTGATATTTGCCTATCCCAAAGTGCCCTCCCCACCCATATGCACCAATGCTGAGCCATTTACAATCTGGTTCTTCATCTGTTGTGCCAGATCTCTTCCTGCTGTCTCTTGGATGTACAAACCTCCCCACTGATGCATGCTTCATGTGCTGTTTAATCTTGGTGGATGGTTATTCAGTTTTGCATAACCTGCATGGAAATTGGCTCTATGGAAGGTGCAATATAAACTGATTTAGAAAATAGTTCTTCGCGGTATTGCACCACTTGCAAAACTAGTGTGATAGTGAAATCCTGGTAAATGACACACAGTCCGAGCAGCTCAAGGGCCAAGAAAGGGACTCTGTCCTATCCTAGATGGGATATGTGAACTACAAGGCTGCTACTGAAGAGTATGAAGAAGAATCCAATATGGCCCATCTAATTATTTTTTGGTAAACCCTTGACAAGGGTTTTTCTTCACCCTTTTTCTTCCACTCTATCCTGGAGCAAGTTGTCTTAGTCCAGTGTGTCCACTTTGTAGGCCAACTAGACATATCCCTGTTACTTCAACTCTTGCCCAACTTCCCCTCCCCCATGTCCCTTTAGGAGACAGCTGCTGCAAAGCTAAACCCAACAGTGCGTCAAGAGTGCATACCCCTCTGCTCTACCTCTCCTCTCATGCAGGTGAAACAAGGAGTTGCCTCCATATGGTGGGTCTCACCAGCTCCAGGAAGAGGGAGCAAAATTTTTGATCTTAGATGAAAGGCATGGACAATCACACTTCTTTGACGTTTGTTGTTTCATAGTGGGTCTGCCTTTCATCACTCATTTTATAATTATTTCTCTCTTCCTCATCTGGTAATTCAATAGTTTGCATTGGACTGTGTTTATTTAGATATATAACCAGTATGAAAAAGGAGCTCCAACCTGCCCTCTGTCATAGTTAAATTACCCATTGTAATAAAATCATTTGTAAATCCTTTTATTTGCTTTTTATTTTCCTCTTACAGGAAGCCCCCCTCCTCTAATCTAATAGCACTTGTCCTGAAAATGTGGGTTTTGTGCTCATCTTTGTTAGCTACAAAATGCAGTGACATGTTTAAGTACAAATTAATGACATAGCCTAATTAGCAGTAACCCAATGATGGCACATTCTGATACTAGAATGTAAACATTATTTTTGTGCTGTAAAAACACTTGGCTGTCTGTAAAAACACAGACTAACTGGCATCTGTCTATTTCTGCAGTTTTCTTATTTGACCTGAGATGATTTTAAAAAATTTCACTCAAAATCTGTTGTAATCCTGTGCAAGTGAGGGACTGGATGCCAGTAGGTCACTTATTCAAACCTAGCAAAGATCAGTACTGGCCAAAAATAGTTGGGCCACTGGGCTGTGGGACCCCACAGGAGGAAAGTCATCAGATGGGGGAGGGGGCCATCAGGCCAAGCAGTATACAAGCTCTAGTTTGCAACAGGGCCTGGAGCCACTGTCTGCAGACCTCAGATGGGAGAGTAACATAAGCAGCTTCTGATTTAGTGCTTCTGCCAGGCAGCCTATCCTAGCTACTTAGGGATCTTATAGGACCCTGGTCAGAAGTGACCTGAGCCACCTGATAAGAGCATCACCTGCATTCTTGCCTGTTTCTCCAGAGTGAATTTCTCTTCCCAAGCTTTAAACCTGGAAGAATTTGTGCTCAGGAGAGTGCAACCTGCACCACTCTATGACCTTCTGGCCTATTAACATTTGATGGCTTGTAGTTTGTGCTAACTGAATTTCTACTTTTGGTCCCCGTGACAGTGGACGGTTGTCCAAGCAGCCTTACAGAAGAGACCTAGTAGCTCTAGCGGAAATTCCAGTTGCTCAGCTAGGTTTTGAAAAAGAAAGAGATCTAATCACTTATTGGTTCCTAGGACTATTGGTTCTCTGCACAAACCAATAAAGCAATAAATCAGATGGCAGTTCTAGTGGAGTCCACTGGATTTTCATCTCTCATTTGTCTACGTCTGCCTGTTGGGATAGAGTTACAAAAGGGAGGTGAAGGCAAAATAAAGATCTCCAGCTCTGTGAATAGAATGTTTTTATTCATGTTCGTGCCAGTGATTGGCTACCAGGAAGCCCTCTCTTTTTTCATTATCCTGAGGCACCAGGACAGCTCCATCGTGTAGGGCTAGTGGAGATGAGCACTGACTGTTTACTGTCTTTCAAGCTAAAAGAGCCCAAACTTCTGAGCAAGTCTCTCTGCAGTTCCTGTCAATGCTAGAGTTAAACCTGCCAATGTTGGCCAGTCTGTAATGACAAGAAGCTGACTGAGTTTGTGTTTTAGGGTGGAAATGGGTACATTATTAATGTATATAATACTAGAAAAGAAAAGACAGGGTGTCATAAACAGATAGTTAAGGGTTAATGTCTCTTTTACCTGTAAAGGGTTAACAAACAGTGAACCGGGCACCTGACCAGAGGACCAATCAGGAAACAAGATACTTTCGAATCTCGGTGGAGGGAAGCCTTTGTTTGTGTTTTTGGGTTTTGCTTTGTTCTCTCTGGGTCCTGGAAGGGACTAGACGTACAACCAGGTTTCTTGCCAATCTCCCTGCTACAGTCTCTTATATATTCAGAATAGTGAGTATTAAGTAGAACAGGCAGTTCTAGTCTTTTAATTGTTTTCTATATTTGCAAATGTGTAGTTTGCTGGAAGTATTTTAAATTGTATATTGCTGGGGGGAGGCTTCTTTCTAGTGTCTATAAGCTGAAAGACCCTGTAACTTTTACCGTCTAAATTACAGAGACAACTTTTACTTTTTTTTCTTTTTATTAAAAGTTTTTTTTTTTTTTTTTTTTAAAAAGCTACTGTCGAGGGGAGCAAATACCCCAGGGGACACACCAACAATAAACCCTATAACCAAGGGCAGCCCAAAACCCCACCTACAACCCAAGGAAAGCCACAGATGCCCTATTTTCCCACCTCACCAGTCTCCAGTAACCCACCTTAACCCAGTGACCAGTCAGCTGGGCGATGCTTTAAGTGTAATGAACTGGGACATATAAAGGCCAACTGCCCAAAGAACCCCAACCGAGTGCAAGTCATTACACCACCATCACACCAAAGATCCCCAGGCCCAGATGCCTCTCAAATACCCTCGAAGCAAAGGGAAAGTTTGAGAGTGGGCGAAAAGAAGGTTACCGCATGGAGAGACACAGGGGCACAAGTGTCAGCTATCCACCAATCCTTGGTGGACCCCAGATTCATCAACCCAAAGGCCCAAGTGACAATTTACCCCTTCATGTCAAAAGCTGTAGACTTGCCTACAGCTAAACTGCCTGTCCAGTACAAAGGCTGGTCAGGAATGTGAACTTCTGCAGTCTATAACAATTATGCCATCCCCATGCTACTGGGGGAAGACTTGGCCAACCAGGTAAAGTGGGCCAAAAGAGTGGGGATGGTTACACGCAGCCAAACCAGGCAAGCTTCCCAACCCATTCCTGTTCCTGAGCCGTCCACAGAGGCCCCGTCTGTCTTACCAAAGGCCCAGACAGAGGTCTGCCACAGTGCCTCCAGTCCCAAGACAGGAACTGAAAAAGCAACCAGCACCAGAACCGTTGCCAGCACTGATGCCAGCACTTGCAAACCCATCTTCAACCCCAACGCCAGAGGGCGCCAGTGAGCCTGAACTGGCAAAAGCAGCAAACAACCCCATCACCTACATTGCTTCCAGAGGGACCAAGCCCAAGTCCACAGTCTAAGAAAGAACTGGTGTCTCCAGCCTCAAGAAAACAGTTCCAGACTGAGCAGGAAGCAAATGACAGCCTTCAAAAAGCTTGGGCGGTGCACGAAGCACCCCACCGCCTCTCAGCTCTTCTAATCGATCCCGGTTTGTTGTAGAACAAGGACTTTTATACAAGGAGACTCTTTCTGGTGGACACCAGGAAGACTGGCACCCACAAAAACAGTTGGTGGTTCCAACTAAGTACCGGAGGAAGCTCTTAAGCTTAGCCCATGATCATCCCAGTGGCCATGCTGGGGTGAACAGAACCAAAGACAGGTTGGAAAAGTCCTTCCACTGGGAAGGGATGGGCAAGGATGTTGCCAGGTATGTCCGGTCTTGTGAGGTGTGCCAAAGAGTGGGAAAACCCCAAGACCAGGTCAAGGCCCCTCTCCAGCCACTCCCCATAACTGAGGTCCCATTTCAGCTCAACAAGGAGAAAAAAATCAAACAGATCTTAAAAAGCAAAACTTTTAATAAAAAAGAAAAACAGTAAAAGTATCTCTGTAATTTAGATGGTAAAAGTTACAGGGTCTTTCAGCTTATAGACACTAGAAAGAAGCCTCCCCCCAGCAATATACAATTTAAAATACTTCCAGCAAACTACACATTTGCAAATATAGAAAACAATTAAAAGACTATAACTGCCTGTTCTACTTAATACTCACTATTCTGAATATATAAGAGACTGTAGCAGGGAGATTGGCAAGAAACCTGGTTGCACGTCTAGTCCCTTCCAGGACCCAGAGAGAACAAAGCAAAACCCAAAAACACAAACAAAGGCTTCCCTCCACCGAGATTCGAAAGTATCTTGTTTCTTGATTGGTCCTCTGGTCAGGTGTCCGGTTCACTGTTTGTTAACCCTTTACAGGTAAAAGAGACATTAACCCTTAACTATCTGTTTATGACACAGGGTCTTTCCCAAAGGCATTACAACCTACATTTAAACATAGTTCAGATATAGCAGAAGATCTAACATCCTTCCTTCATTATCTGTACTAAAGTATATCAAAGGATATAAGACTATCTTTCAGCTTCCAACACAATGTGAGGGGTCTCCACTTCAAAAATAAATTTCTCCCTAACTTGTTGGAGACAGTCAGGAATCCAGAGGCTTTACAAAGGGAACAAGAGGGAGAAATGTATAGGATGACCAGACAGCAAGTGTGAAAATCTGGGATGGGAGCTGGGGCGTAATAGGAACCTATATAAGAAAAAGCCTCAAATATCAGAACTGCCCCTGTAAAATTGGGACATCTGGTCACTCTAGAAATGTATGGGGGAGTTTTGAGATCTCCAAATCCTAAAACTTTGAACAATAGCTCAAAGGTTCTGAATGGACATTCAAAAAAGAAGAGACCTTTGCTTTTGCTCATGTAAATATAAGCTTCTACTGGTCCTCTTCCATTTCAGGAAGAAAAGGACCTCAGAAGCAAAATTTTTCAAAAGTAAGAGTCTAACTTTTGGCTCCTAAATAAGTGGGCTGATTTTTGAAAAGCAATCTTGGCCAGGAAAATGAAGGTTCACCCTAAATAAGTTCCAATATGTGTTGGCTTTTTAGCTGGTCCTAAATGAATGTGGTCTACCTCTAGACTTTAATTTGGATTTGAGAAGTTTTAAAATCCCTCAATCTATATGTAAGGGGACCCCCTTACTAACATTCAGTGGGGGTGTTTTGGTTGGCTAGCTCCCAGTATTAAAAGAAAGGGGAAGAGTCGATGGGAAATCAGGACCCAGAGACTGACAGTCCCCAGGAACAATGGGGAGAGGCCAGTGCTCCAGGTCAGCCTGATTGACAGGGTGGACAAGCTAATCAAGGAGTGAGGAGGCCAGGGTGGGTCCTGTCCTCTGTGTGAGCTGGAATTGCCTGGGTCAGACAGTGTGGGGCTGAGCTAAGCAGAAAGCAGGGGCCCAAGCTGAGCTGGGGAGCAGAGCTGTGCCAGAAAAGTAGCCCAGAGATAGGAGACCCTGTGCTGGGAGCAGAGCTGCAGCCCCAAAGCCACAGGCACAGCCCAGAGAGAGCAGACCTGCCCTGGGAGAAGAGCTGCAGCAACCAGAGCCAGAGGGGCCAGCCAAGCAGCCCACAAAGCAGTCCAGTGCTGGGAGCAGAGTCACAGAAGCAGCCTGCAGGGCAGACCTGTCCTGGGAGCAGAGCTGTAGCAACCAGAGCCAGAGGGGCCAGAGAAGCAGCCCAGGGAGCTGGAGGCAGAGCAGCAGCAGTGCTGAGGCAGAGTGGAGCTGAGACAGAGTAGTGGAGCTGGGTGTGGTGAGCAGCTGGGAAGAGCGAGGGGGACCCTGGGCAGTGGGCCCAGCACAGGGAGATGCCTCAGCCAAGAGGCCTTGCAGGCCAGACTTGGAGGGGGGATCATAACCCCAACAGGGCTGGGGAGGCAATGCTGGGAAGAAGGGTCCTGACACCATATGCCTGAGGGCATATGGCCACCGCCAGAGCAAGTGTCCAACCCACAGCATCCCTGCAGCACATCCAGGGCCCGAAAAGGAGGCCTGGGACCTACAAGGAACAGATTGTGAACTGCGTTGACATTCCAGAGACACTGTTTGTAATGTTCCCTGCCACAGAGCAGGGTGATGTGTTTTCCTTTAACCTTTCCCATTTTTCCTTATTCCTTTTTAAACTAATTGCTGATTAAATAAACTATATTTGCTTTAAATTGTATGTAATGATCAGTGGGTCAAGGAAGTGTCCAGTGCAGAGAGAGTACCCTAGAGTGGGGACACACTAGCCCCTGTCCTAGGTGACCACAGCAAGGTTGAGGGTCAAGCCCACCAGGAATCCTGGGCCCAGCCTTGTTGGGGTTATAAGGACTCTGCCAGACAGGCGACTGCAAAGGGAATCCTTGAAGGAAGGTTTCAGAGTAGCAGCTGTGGTAATTAATTAGTCTCTTAGAGTTAGTAGGGCAACTCCCACCTTTTCATGTTCTCTGTATCTATCTATCTATCTATCTATCTATCCTTACTGTATGTTCCATTCTATGCATCCGATAAAGTGGGCTGTAGCCCATGAAAGCTTATGCTCAAATAAATTTGTTAGTCTCTAAGGTGCCACAAGGACTCCTTTTCTTCTTGAAGGAAGGGAGGCCTCTGGGTAAAGGAAGTGGGAGCGAGGACTCAGATCCTTCCGCTAGCCCATTTCACCGGGGTAGTGCAGAAGCCAGGAAAGCTCCCCACAATAGCAGGACCATGCCTGCTTACATATATAATGATGACAACTTGTTCGGTATTTTACAGACAAATGAAGATATGGGACCTGATTCTCCTCTCACTTAACACCTGCTTTACACTATTGTAACTCAAACTTAATGGAGTTATTCTTGATTTATGCCGGTGGGAAGAGAATCAAACTCTTGGTCCTCATCTTACAAGCAAAGTTCAAAAGTCTCTAGATCCAGAATTGTAGTTTAGACCTATCTCTGATTACATCATGTAGTTTGGAAGATGGTATCTGTGTCAGGTTTACAGTGCGTCTTCTGATTTGCCACTCTCACGCATAAAAGGTACTTTCCTCCATAAAGTGTCCCATTTATTTCAATGGAAATACTTGTTGAGTAAACTACTATTTACATGAATAAAGTTGCCACAAACCAAGCCTTGTTATATTAGTGAAAACTTGTGGGAGCCTGCTCCACTGAAGTCACAGAAAGTTTTGCTATTTACTTCATTGAGTGCAGGATTGAGCCATGCTGCACAGTGAACTCAAAATGGCTTTTAATATGAAATTTCAGTAAAATGTCTTTAGTAATGCTGATTTCCCTCCCATACTTACCAGACCTTATAAAGTTTCAAAATCTTCTGGTGATACCATTACATTAAAACAAAAAAAAAAAACTAGTTACGTTTGCATTTAAAATCCCAGTGTTTGGATTATTTTAAATATACACCTCTACCCCGATATAATGCGGTCCTCGGGAGACAAAAAAAAATCTCCTCTCATTATTGGTGAGTCCGCATTATATCAAACTTGCTTTGTCCTGCCCCCCGTTCATTGTTCTCTGACTGCCCCCTCCAGAGACCCCTATCCCTAATCACCCTCAGGATCCCACCCCCTACCCAACCCCCCTGTCCTCTGACTGCTCCGACCCCTATCCACCCCCCCCACCCCCTAACAGGCACTCACCGGCAGTAGCAGGAAGAGGAGCAGCCCAGACCCAGTAAGTACGCTCCACTCTGCCAGCTCCCAGCCACAGCGCTCTGCTTCCCGCCATCAGTGAGTGTGTCGAGGTTGGGGAAAGGAGCTTTACCGTGTTGTATTTGAACCCGTGTTCTATCGGGTCACATTATATCGGGGTAGAGGTGTAGTTGTCACTTGTAATGTAACAAAACCAGAATGCTGCACACCATTCAGACCTATATACACCTCTACCTCGATATAACACCTCCTGTCCTTGGGAGCCAAAAAATCTTACCGCGTTATAGGTGAAACTGTGTTATATTGAACTTGCTTTGATCCACCAGAGTGCGCAGCCCTATGTCCCCGGAGCACTGCTTTACCAGGTTATATCCAAATTCATGTTATATCAGGTGGCGTTATATCGAGGTAGCAGTGTATTAAGGAATACATTAGTTGAGGCAGGCCTAGTTTGCAAGGTGTTATAGAAACTGTCTGAAAGTCTGTGTCACATCAAAAATAGATGATGTAAAAATAATGTGATGTTGCTGTTTATATCTGTGATCACAAAAGATGCAAAAGGCATTTAGAAATTATTGTATT
Organism: Gopherus flavomarginatus; assembly: GCF_025201925.1. NCBI lineage: Eukaryota > Metazoa > Chordata > Testudines > Testudinidae > Gopherus > Gopherus flavomarginatus. Next base: position 91,731,487 of record NC_066624.1, read on the forward strand.
TGCACCATTTTGTCCCTACAAGTGTTCATAAGTATTAAATATTAACTCTACAATGTAAGAGTAAGATATTGGAATGCCAAGAACAGCTTACGTTTGCACTTTAAGCCTGATTCTGCCCACAGTTACATGCAGATGATGTCACAAGTCAGTGTGGTCGCATGGGTGTAACTGAGGGCGAAATTTCACTGTTTACTGGCCTTATACACCTCTACCCCGATATAATGTGACCCAATATAACATGAATTCAGATATAATGTGGTAAAGCAGTGCTCCGGGGGGCAGGCGAGGACTGCATTCTCCAGCAGATCAAAGCAAGTTTGATATAACGCGGTTTCACCTATAACACGGTAAGATTTTTTGGCTCCTGAGGACAGCGTTATATCGAGCTAGAGGTGTATTCCCATTAAGTAAATTGGATGTTTGACAGTTGTTTCAATGAAAGCAAGATTGGGCTTTTTGGGATGGTTACACAAAAGAACTTAGGCTTGTAACTGCCACTTTCAGTACCTAAATCCCAGAATCAGGCCCCGCTGGGATTCACAAAACTACTACTCAGTGTCTACAATCATTTGGCACCTAAAGTTTTGCAGTAAAAGTTCCCTAAGCACATATATTTCTGCCTTTGAGCATGCGCAGTGCCACCCCATCTGGATGCTCACATACAAAGAATGAGAAGATTGGTGTTCCTTCACCTAACTTTCCTGTGGGGCTGGGACCAGTAAGTGAATTTGGACTTCACCTACTGCACCAGGTGCCTGTAGACAAGATTACACAAAATGGGGGTGAGAGGAATGGCTCATGGATAAATAATGAAATAATCACTGGGCCAGAGAGAGAGAAAACAAGTTTCAGAATGATGCTGTAGTCTGGTGGTTAGAGCACTCATCTGGGAGATGCATGACCCAGAGTCCAGTCCTCCTGCTCCAGTGACTTTTAAAAAATACTTCTCCATAATGGAACAGCTTCATCAGGAGAGAGCCTCCCATCAGAATATCCTGTAGCTAGGACACAGACCTGAGAGGTGGCAGATTTCTGTGCAAATTCCTGCCCCACACCTCAGGGAGGAGAGGGACTTGAAGTGGGGGTCTCCCACATCCCAGGTGAATACACTAACCACTGGGTTAAAAGTAATGAGAAGGGAAGCTGCTGCTGGCATGCCAAAAACAACATAGATCCCTAATGCCAAGACAGGGTTTGCAGATGAGAATCCCAAGGAGAGGGAAGGTGCCTCTTTCAGAAAGTGCACACATCCCTTTCTCTTGGCACCTCCAACTGGCTACCTTAGATGAGGAGCCTCCTAGCATACTGGCTTTCTAAGGTGCCTATCTTCCCCCCGCCCTTCATTGTCCAGGGAGTTGAAGTGCGTAATTTAAGATTTGTGAATCCCAGTGATTTTCTAGGCATCTCAGAGTCAGGGGTGGTGATGCTCAGCATTGCTATGCCTAAGTTTCTTTATGAATCTAGCTTTAAATTTTTAACTATAGAGAAAATAATCTTTCCCAGGCCAATAACATATTGACATTACTTTATTAAAACTGTGTGTCAGGTAGTGTTGGATATTGGTCATGCCTAGAGCGCTTAACTGAGATTGGAGCCCTGGTGTACAAAGCATTGTATGTACACACACACAGTTACAGTTAGACCTTGCCATGAAAAGTTAGTATAAGTAGACAATATAGACCAGGGAAACATTATCCCCGTTTTGTTTTGTTTTTACAGAAGGAAAAACTGATAGACTTATGTGACTTTTTCAAGGACACACAGGAAGCCTTTAGCAGAGTTGAGGATTAAACCCAAAACTCCAGAGTTCTAGTCCAGTGCCTTAACTGCAAGTGCAGAAAAGTACCACAAAGAGAAACTATTGTAAGCTATTCAAAGGCAGGGGTCTATCTAAGGACCCAATCCTGAAAATGTTTATATTAATGTTTGTTGAGATTAGTTGTGTCTCTCCTTGTGAGCATTTGAAAGAGGAAAGTTAAGAAGATTTTAGTTGTTTTAAAACTAAAATGAGATGGGCAACAAATCAATATATAAATCCCTGTGTGACTTAACCACAGTATAAATAACAATATATTTCAAGTGGCATTTAACAAATACCAGGTAAAGGTCAAAACAATAATAGAAAGATAAAAAATGTGAACACAGCATCTGGTTTGCTTTCTATTGTATAATGAGCCTTCACTTCTAGATTGTTAAATAGCTCCTGAGAGAGATTATCATTAAAACTTGGCATTGACTCAATCGGAGTGCATTTGTGCAGTTTAAAATCAAATCTTTATTTAATTGTACAACACTTCAAGTGTGTGACCTCCTGCTCACATTTTTTAAAAAATAGCCCCAGTTTGTTCATTAAAGTATTGACATTGAAAATTATTAGTAATTACAAAGTACATTGGCATGATTCTCAATAAATCCTAGTCTGTTTACAATAACTCATATCTTCAGGAACCAATGAACAACTTAAAAATTAGTTTGTATTGTTCTTTAAGTTGTAACCATTAAACACACGCCATTTAAGAAAAATCAAACATTTAGAAAAATGTGTTGAATGCCCCCAAATAATCAGGTTAGCAGAGGGCTTTAGCACCAAGGTTTTTTAAAAGTGGTTTGGTATGTTTTGCAGGCCACTTTTTAGCTGTATTCATTTTGTGTTTCTTACACATGCTTTGACTCTTTTTCCTGTCTTTGCCATCAGCATTCATCCCCTTCTGTCTTGTCATCCAGTCCTGCATTCTGTGACGCCTTTTCTCCCTGGCATCTTCTTTTTTATCCTAGCTCTCTTATCATACTGCTGCATCCTGACTCTTCCCCTCCATCTCAGTTTGTCTGTCCATCAGTGCCACTCTGATTTTATGGATGTTGGTAGTGGGCAGGGGGAAGAATAATCTTAGAGATGTTTGAATTGGCCCCCTTGAGGTAACTTTGTATTCCTGTGATTATGGGGGATATGCACAGGGAAAATGGGAGCCAAACTGTGAAGGAAAATAGGAAATGTGGTTATGGAGATTGTGCATGGAGGATAAAGGTGACTGTAGTTCATCGTCCTGCTGATGAGTATGTAGCTATCTCCCTCATCCCATCAGCTGCGAGCTTAGAGCTCAGCGCCACATAGCTGTGATGATGTTGGGGGCTGAGTGAAGGCTCTATGCCCTGGAATTTCATTGCAACTTACATAATAGAAGGCCAAGTGGGCAGGAGCAGGTGCTGCAGGTTGGTACGGGGGAGTTTCATAAAGCCAGGGTCTGGACTTGCTGAAGGATGGGAATATACAGTTATCCTCAAATGATCCCATAGATCCTGGCCTCTGTCCTTTTTATAGACCACACTCTTAGGAGATCTGAGTTGTTGCTGGCTCTGCCTCCCAGAAGGGACACCGTTGAAGCCAGGAAACATCCCAAGAGATACAAAACTTTTCAGTTAATTCATTCCCCTTCTGCACCTTTTTTTTTAACATGGGGAAAGGGAGGGTAGAAGCACAATGAAGCAGAGATGGATTGTTTGCTAGTAAATGACAATAGTATTTTCCCAAAGGGGCATTCCTGTGTCACCTACACCCAAAACAGAATGTACCTTAAAACAACTACAATTTGATAATGTCCTCTGTATTCTATCATTTTTATTTAGCACACACCTCTGTCACCTGGAATTTAGGGAAAAAAATCAGGATAAATGCCAGCATCTGCATTATTATAATAGGATCCAAGAAATGTAATGTTGGAAGGGGCCTCACAAGATCATCTAGTCCATCCCCCTGCACTGAGGCCAGATTAAGTGTACCAGACCTCCCGGGCAGAAGTTTGTGTAATCCATTCATAGCAACCTCCAAGGATGGGGATTCTACAACCTTCCTAGGTAACCTGTTCCATTACCTAACTATTCTTATACTTAGAACATTACTTCTTGTCCTACCTTGTGTGGAGAAGGAGAACAATTGATCATCATCCTCTTCATAAGAATTTTTGACATATTTGAAAACAATTATGTTCCCCTCAGCCTTTTCTTTACTAGACTTAATATGTCCAGTTCTTTCAACCTGTCCTAATAGGTCATGTTTTCTAAAGCTCTTATCAGTTTTGTTGCTCTCCTCTGGACTCTCTGCAATTTGTTCACATCTGTCTTAAAATATGGTGCCCAAAATTGGATATTGTACTCCAGCTGAGGCCTCACCAGTGCTAAGTAAAGTGGAACAATTACCTCCTGTGTGTTACGTATGACACTCCTGTTAATGAATCCCAGACTGACACTCACTTTTTATGCAGCAACATCACACTGTTGACACATACATAATCTGTGATCCACTATAACTCCACAGATCTCTTTCTGCCTACTACCACCTTACAGTTACTTCCTATTTTATATTTGTGCATTTGATTTTTTTCTTCCTAAGTATAGTATAGGTTTCAGTGGTAGCCGTGTTAGTCTGTATCAGCAAAAAAACAAGGAGTCCTTGTGGCACGTTAGCGACTAACAAATTTATTTGGGCGTAAACTTTCATGGGATAGAACCCACTTCATCAGATGTATGAAGTAAAAGATACAGGATCAGGTATAAATATATGAAAGGATGGGGGTTGCTTTACCAAGTGTTAGGTCAATCTAATGAGATAAAACAATTAACAGAAGGATACCAAGAGAGGAAAAATAACTTTTGAAGTGGTAAGAGAGTGGCCCGTTACAGACAGTTGACAAGAAGGTGTGAGTAACAGTAGGGAGAAATTAGTATTGGGGAAATTAAGTTTAGGTTTTGTAATGACCCAACCACTCCGAGTCTTTATTCAGGCCTAATCTGATGGTATCTAGTTTGCAAATTAATTCCTGTTCTGCAGGTTCACGTTAGTCTGTTTTTGAAGTTTTTTTGTTGAAGAATTGCCACTTCGAGGTCTGTTATTGAATGACCAGAGAGAGATTGACATTTTCTCCTACTGTTTTCTGAATGTTATGATTCCTAATGTCACATTTGTGTCCATTTATTCTTTTGTGTAGTGAGTGCTTGGTTTGGTCAATGTACATTGCAGATGGACATTGCTGGCACATGGTGGCATATAGCACATTGGTAGATGTGCAGGTGAATGAGCCTCTGATGGTGTGGCTGATGTGATTAGGTCCTATGATGGTTCTCTTGACTAGATATGTGGACAGACTTGGCAACGGGTGTTGTTGCAAGGATAGGTTCCTGGGTTAGTGTTTTTGTTGTGTGGTGTGTGGTTGCTGGTGAGTATTTGCTTCAGGTTTAGGAGCTGTCTGTAAGCGAGGACTGGCATGTTTCCCAAGATCTGTGAGAGTGAGGGATTGTCCTTCAGGATATGTTGTAGATCCTTGATGATGCACTGGAGAGGTTTTAGTTGGGGGCTGAAGGTGATGGCTAGTGGCGTTCTGTTATTTTCTTTGTTGGGCCTGTCCTGGAGTAGGTATTCTTCGAGGTATTCTTCTGGCTCTGTCAAACTGTTTCTTCACTTCAGCAGGTGGGTATTGTAGTTTTAAGAACACTTAATAGAGATCCTGTAGGTGGTTGTCTCTGTTTGAGGGATTGGAGTAAATGCGGTTGTATCTTAGAGCTTGGCTGTAGACAATGGATCGTGTGATGTTGTCTGGATGAAAGCTGGAGGCCTGTAGGTAAGTATAGTGCTCAGTAGGTTTCTGGTATAGGGTGGTATTTATGTGACCATCGCTTATTAGCACTGTAGTGTCCAGGAAGTGGATCTCTTGTGTGGACTAGTCCAGGCGAAGGTTGATGGTGGGATGGGCTTCTTTTTCATGGGTCCAGATGATGAATGTCATCAATGTAGCGCAAGCAGAGTAGGGGCGTAAGGAAACGAGAGCTGAGGAAGCGTTGTTCTAAGTCAGCCATAAAAATGTTGGCATATGGTGGGGCCACGCGGGTACCCATAACAGTGCAGGGCAATTGCAGCTCTATTTCTCCTCCATGATAAGTAAGGGAGAATTTTCTTTAGGTAAGATGAAAACTATACATCAATTTCAAGTTAGCATAAATCATTACTATGCAAAGGGTGACTTCCACTGAGCCCTGAATAATGGTGATCTACTGACCAACCAATGTGTGATTCAGTTGAGGGGGCAGAAATGTATGGGTGCCTGTCGTGATTAGAAAATCTGTATATGGTTATGTGACGTGTCACCTGTACAGTCCATTCACTTCTCTGCTGGCGGGAGGTTGCAACTGGTTGCAAGGTACAAGTAGTCAGAAAAGGGGGAGTCTGTCCCCAAATTGTGTTTGGGTAACCTTATTCCTTTCCTCCTCACCCTCCAGCACACATTCTCTTTTTACCCTCACTTCTCTGAGCTGTCTTGTGGAAGGCTTGTGGTTTTATAACATATAAAGTTAGTGGGTTTGGAAAACTCAGATTTTCTTATCTCCCCACCGACATCTTATCAGAACTTGCTGCCATATTCCAACTGAATGGAATGGTGACATTTAAGGCCAGGTTCTGATCTTGGTTATGTGACAGACCCAGGCCAGTAGGGTACAGGAGTCTGGTAGAGGCAAATATACTGGTCACAGGATGAGTAGTTTTCTGTTCTCTGAGTGACCAGAGCAGGGGCTGCACTAGAGTAATCAGGAAACTGCTAGAACCAGTTAAGGCAGACAGGCTGATTAGAACACCTGCAGCCAATCAAGGCAGGCTAATCAGGACACCTGGGTTTAAAAAGGAGCTCACTCCAGTCAGGTGAGGGGGAGCCAGAGGAGAGGAAGTGTATGTAAGGAGCTCGGAGCAAAAGATGCAATGAGGTGAGAGTGAGAGTGAGAGTGAGAGTGAGAGGGTGAGGGTGTGCTGCTGGAGGACTAAGGAGTACAAGCGTTATCAGACACCAGGAGGAAGGTCCTGTGGTGAGGATAAAGAAGGTGTTTGGAGGAGGCCGTGGGAAGTAGCCCAGGGAGTTGTAGCTGTGATGCAGCTGTTACAGGAGGCACTGTAGACAGCTGCAATCCACAGGGCCCTGGGCTGGAACCTGAGTAGAGGGCAGGCCTGGGTTCCCCCCAAACCTCCCCACTCTTGATCAGACACAGGAGAAGTTGACCGAGACTGTGGGGAAGATCTCTGAGTTGAGCAAATCTGCCAATGAGCGCAGGACCCACCAAGGTAGAGGAGGAACTTTGTCACAGTTACATTGGTGTACCCCACTGACTTCAAGAGGGGTTGCACAGGTGCACCTGAGAACAGAAGTGATGTTCATGCATTTCCTCCAGACTTACAGTGGTGTAACAGGGAGGAATTGAATCCTATATTAGGCAACTGGAAATGTTTGGTTTTTGTTGTTTGTTGCTCGTGATAAGATCTACCATTCTGAGAGTGAATGGGGTCAGTAGCCAAGGACAGTTCACTGACCTTCTCAAAATGAAAGAAATGTCATGGTTTCTTGTGCTTTCAATCTGTTTGAAAGATCACTGAGCTGTAAAATGGCTTTGATAATTTGTCATGCTTGTAATGCTGAAATGGAACTTTAAAACATCTCTCTGTTTTGTTGTTAGAATTTTTCTTTCTATTCTTAATCTCATGTGGAGAAAATGTTTAGAGAGATGGACACAGATTTTCCTGTTTCTACTTATTATTTTTATAGCATCTGAAGTGAAGTGATTTACTGACAAAAGACGGAGGGTAAAATTCTGGCCTCACTGAAGTCAATGGCAAAGCTTCCTTAGACTCCAGTGAAGATTTCACATAGAGTTTCAGCCCCAATGATCTTCTATCTTTAAATATGACTTAACAGATGAGAGCAATGAATGATATGGGGGGCAAGGAACAGAAAGGGCAGTGGATACAGTATGTAGAAAGAATTACTGACTGGTAGGCATATGCATGACCTGTATTTTACTGCCTGAGTCTGCACCTATTGGACTTCTGTTTTTCTTTCCTCTGGCATTGGGAGTCATCCTACAGTAGGATGATGTTAAATTAAGTGATTTATTAATCTAATGGCTATGCTAGAAAATTGCCCAATTGAATTTTTATAAATGTGATAAGAATAAGTAAATTACTGTGATGTGGGGGGAAATGCCAGGACTCTGGTATCTGTGGTCAATGGTCTTTGAGGTTTCAAAACTGCAGAATCCTGAGTTAGCATGTGTACAGCACAGAAAACATGTTCAGTTACAGGAGGCATTTTCACTAAGTTAAAAGCTGTAGAAGGATGCTTAATGGATTTAAGAACCCCTGAATGTGATGGGAGAACCCCCGGATGGGTCCCTTCTGGATCAAAGGAGAAAAGCTTTATTCAGGCTGTCAGCCTCTACTCAAGGTCTAGCACGGAGTTCCATGAGGGGTGGGGTGCACACAACCTCATAGGGCTTGCAGTCCAGAACCAGGGCTGCCCAGAGGATTCAAGGGGCCTTCGGCAGCAGGGGGCCCCTGCTTTGGCAGCGGGGGGTCCTTCCGCTCCGGGACTCGCCGCCGAAGTGCCCCGAAGACCTGCGGTGGGGGCCCCCCGCCACCGAATTACGGCCAAAGCGGGACCCACCGCTGAAGTGCCAGGTCTACGGCAGTAGTTCAGCGGGGGGGGGTCCTTCTGCCCCGGAGCAGAAGGACCTTCTGCCGCCGAATTGCCGATGATGACCCGGAGCGGAAGAAGCTCCGGGGGCCCAGGTCCCGCGAGAGTTTTCTGGGGCCCCTGGAGCGAGTGAAAGACCCTGCTCCAGGGGCCCCTAAAAACTCTCGTGGGGGCCCCTGCGGGGCCTGGGGCCTGGGGCAAATTGCCCCACTTGCCCCCCCCCCCCCGAGCGGCCTTGGAGCCAAGATTTCATGCCTGGGATCTAAATCTGTTTCCTCTGCAATCTTTGCATGGTGATTTATGCAAGCTGAGACTTTATGTCTTGGGGACCCATGATTTGGAGGGTAGGTTACTACAAGGTCCTTAGTTTACAACATAAGAGCCTCAGATAACTTTACTCTTTCATTTTCTAGTAGGTATTTGAATCTGCATGCTTGGGAAGCTTCCATGGTAGCTGATCATATTCCAGGAACCAATCTATATTAACAGGAGTTGGTGTGCTCTGTTTTTTGCAAAAAACTAATCAATAAATAACCTGGCAGAATCCAGATTGAATGAGATTTATGCTGATGTTAATATTTCTTGTGATTTAGAAGTTGTGTAAATTTGATTTTAGTTGCATCTATTAGTGCCACATACTGTACTTAAAAAGTTTTGTTTGTTTATAAAACCCTATTTAATATACAATAGTCAAGCTGTTATTTGTTAGCCAGAGACTTGTATGTGATGAACTGAGGTTTGAATGATATTACTTTCCAGACCCTCCCAGGTTTGTCTATGAATCTTTCTTTCAGTATAATGAGTTGTAGTTACTTGCAAATATGAAGTTTACCTTGACATTGATAAAATATTAGTAGAAATTCAGTGCTTGCTTTGCAGTGGATAATGTTCATTTTAATGGGCTGCATTTTAGATGTTGTAATTCATTAGCCATCCCAATTTTCTGCTGTTGCTGCTTAACCTATTATTTATTTGTACATATTGTAATCTACTTTTCCTTTGTTTTGAAGCAATTCACCGCACACTTATCCAGACAAACCTAATTAGTGGTTTCTGCAGAAGAAAATAAGACTTCCTCCTCCCCTCCTGCTTAAAATATGGAGTCTTCCACTTAACTTGTAAGCTATGTAAATATTTAGGATAGCCACAAACTGTGTCTCATGGTGGGACATCTACATTTATCTGTATCCTGTGACTACTGGTACATGAGTGAAATCAAATAATCACAAGTAAGTGACTCTAGTGTACAATTTTAGGCATCTTACATTCCTCCATTTGGGTGACTTAGTCCCATTTTGTGGTCCACATTTGAGCCTCTAGTGGCATGTAAAATGTGTCTGGACACAGTCTATCTCACATGCTTGTCTGTGTAGTCACAAGAGAAGTAAAATGTTTACAAGAAATTATTTGCAGACATGCATTAGCCCAATCAAATAGAGAAATGGAAAAACTGTTCAACGAAATGAAAACTTATAAATGACTGGACCCTAAAGTGAGCAAGAACATCCAATAAGTCTTCATATAAAGAGTGGGCAGATTTCATTGAATGTACTATGGTTCAATTACCAAACCAGAATACTACAAATAACATCACCTCAAGTCTGACCATGCCAATATCTGTTACTTAAACCAGGGTCTTGCCTATTTATTTTATTACGGTAGCACCTAGAACCTCATTTGAGATCAGGGTTAGGTACAGTACCAACAAATTACACAAGATAACCTCTACCCTGAGGAGATTATATTTTTAAGTAGACAAAGACGGGAGGGAAAACAGTTGAAATGACTTGCCCAATGTCTCTCAGTACAGCTAGGAAAAGAACTCAAGTCTCCTAGGATCTAGCCACATGTCCTGCCCACTAGATCAATCTGCGTCTTCAGTTTTCTTTTTAATTTGACATTCTTTTAGTTCGGTCTTTCTTAAAGTAACATTAAGTCAGCGTCAAAACATTGAATTTAACAATAAAACTTGAAACTACTGCCTTAATTTTGATTGCTTTTGGCATGTATTCCTGGGTTTTTTCGATCACTATTGAATTACAGGTTCTCCTATTCGGGATTTTGGCCATTTAATGGGGTAAAGAAAACTGACCTGGTGATAAGGAGACTACAACTAAAAATTGTTTTAACATTGGCATCATGACTATGCAAGTCATGATGTGAATTTCTATCTTATGGAAAGCAAGATTAACTATTTATCTTAGTAAGAATACTGCAGTATTCTACCAGTTATTGAAAGATGACAGCTTATTATAGTGATACAGCAGTGTTTTGGACCATTACTGTAAAACTCTAAGATAATTTTTATTTAAGAAAAAAGAGTGAGGTTGAATTCTGGGCTGGAAAGGGGTAACTTTAATTGCTGAATGCCGAGTAACTTTATTTTAAAAATTACTAAATATTTTTAGAGAAACAAGAAAGGGTAGGTCAGCTCTTAATACTTGTTTCTCATACTGCCAGATCAGGGAAAACCAATTAAATGGAATTATTGATAACAGGCTGTTCATGAGACTGTTTCATACCAGGGGACACCATGATCAAATCCAAGCAAAATAATTACATTTATTAACCATGCGTATTTTATTAAAGAAAACATCAAGCAAAACAACACAAATGGTAGAATTCAAATGATAAATTGGTTACTTACGTTACAATCTCTGTGGAGAGCTTTTAGCAGGTATTACACCTTTCAGAGTGGACCACCTTTGTGGCTTTTTGTTAAATTGATACATTTTCCAAAATTATTGGGAATTCAGTATTGGTATCTTATGAGATACTTAAAACTGCTTATGGTTGGGCCAAAGAATGTTTTACAGATGGGGTAGGGGGGTCATGTTGGTGGTTAATAAATAATCAGGCAGTTTATAATTGGAGAAAGTAAGCAATCTTAACTGAATCCTATGAAATTTAAGAAAATATTTAAATCAGTTACTTAGAAGCCATTTAAGGGAGGTGTCTTTAAATTATGCCAATTAGTGGATTTAAGATTCTTAACATTCATATTTCCACGTTTAGCAGTGGCTTCTCTCTAGGAATACATGGTCTCGCCCTGTGGTGAATAACAGGAGAAACACCTTGTAATGTTAAGTTATAACAGCATTTTCATATCCCATTACAAGAATTTAAATCTAACCCCTTAGCAGTGTCTTAATTAATTTTTTCTCATCACTCAGTGTTGAAGTTTTGGGGAGATTTTCTTTGGGATGATTTCTTGAGTCTTGTGTGTGTGTTTTTTTTAATCTGTGGCAACACGCTTGTAGAGATGGACAGGATAAGTTGATGTGCATGAGCTGTTTTAAGCAGGACAATGTGCATTCACACTCAAGTTTTTTTATACACTTTTAATTATTTCCATGAAATTATAGAAAAATACACATCTTTCAGGCTTGTTTTAGATTCAAAGCTGGTTGCTGTGGTCCTTTCATTGGTTTAGTACCTTCATGGGTTGTTCTTAGGAGCCTCTTCATCTTATGAATATGTAGTTAATGCATATATGCATTAGGATTGTAATTCTTCCTGGCAGTTATATTTCCTTTGTCATTGTGGTGGGAGATTCTTAGAATATCTTTAAGTTTAGAGATTTAACTTGGTTTTGCTCAGAGAATTTTCCGAGCGATCCCTTTAATTCCGTCAGGGTTTAATAGGAGTTGAAATTCTGTTTCAGACAAGTCCAAACCCTTTTGTTCTCTCAATAAGTCAGCTTTCAAAATAGTCTCTCTTTTTTAAAAATTAAAGTCATAATCTTTATGCTTAATGGTCACCGATCTTTGGAGAGTTTCTTCTTGTATTCCAGTTTGCTGAGAGGCTCCTAATGCTGTGCCAGATAAGTAACTTCCCAGTTTAATGTAAATAGCTGCTTATATTTGTAACCAGTTATAGCCTCAAATGATTTTTTTGTACTTAAAACACCTTACTATTTAACAAAGGTTTTCACTATTAAGCGGAAAAATGAGATAGAAGTAACCAATATTTCTTAGAGAACATTTATGGTAGGAAAGTTTACAAGTTTAATGAATGTAGACTTCAGTGTGTTTGCAAAATAAATCAATTTCAGTAAGGATATTTGAATTCTTTATGTGGCTTTAAATTAAGGTTTTTATTGGGTGTGGGGGGAGAGGGGATGGTGGTGGGAGGAGGACTGGTAAAGGCCCACTTTACCTCTAGATTTATTGCTCTGATTACACAGCCTGCTTTCATTTTTACAGCTAGGTTTTTTGTTTTTCCATGGTTTTGTTTTTTGACCCAGGCTCCTTTAGAGTTACAATAGTTTGTGATAGTGATTAAACTTCTATCTATTAAAGCCATGTTTACCTTTCCTGATACTTGTTTTATCCTGAAGTGATAAGGATATTGGAATTCCTTTGAGTAGTTTGGACATTTTCCAGCATAATTAACTAAATGTAATATATAGTGTTTTATTTTCAAGCATCCTAGCTATAACATACCTATAACTACTTCTTAACTTTATTAGGCTGTTAACTTGTTTTCATCTTTACTGAAATTATGGTAAGTAAGGTGTTTTGTTAATCACTTTTGCATCAATATTGAGGTTTCTCTCTCTCAGAATGAATTAAAAGTTCACTTGATGTGGACCCAGTGGGAGAGATGTACATTACTGGAATGCAATGATAGAATCATAGAACAGCTCTTATCTCAAGAAGCTCTACAGTAAAAGAAGGTGGAGAATGTTAAAGCTCCATTGCTTTGATGTATAACACTAGTACTGTTGCTGTGACATACTGTATTTTACCATGGTAACAAATCCTGCTTTAAAATATTTCATCTGAACAATATAGAATTAGACTGTATGTCACTGACAACATTCTGATTTATAATACAAAGCACTATTCCCCTCCTTTATGTGTAATTTAGTGAAGTTAATTTCACAAGGGAAAAATGTAATTAATATTAATTACACTAGACAGGAAAGACAGATGTGGACTGGCAATAAGCCTGCCATTAGTCGTGGGTGTATTATAATCTTTTCTGCATTTGGACTGTGGATTAACTTTTCATCTTCTACATTATGCTAAGTAGGATTCATAAAGTAAAAATTACTCTATCTGATGTTTGGTAGTCATACAAGGTGTGAGAAGACTGACTGACCTTTCTATGAGTGAGAAGAATGTCTGCTATCACTCAAAACTCTCATTGTAAGAATCCTCATGAGCCAGAAATCTGAGTACTGTCTTTCAGTAAGAATAGAAAAGATTGCCATTAATAATCATACAGCTTCTTGCTCTCAGTGTAAGATGGAAGAGTTTGATTATACAGAAATGAAGAATGTCCCACCTAGAAAGCAAATGGAGAAACTAAATTTTCAGTAGATTTTGGGTGGAAAGTAGAATAAAGTTTGTATTTACAGCAAAGCTTTTAAAAGTATACAACTACCTGACCTTTTTCAGGGCTTACTTTTACTGTTAAAGGAAGAACTTTTCTGCATTGTTAACCTTGTTGCCAGTGGATGGTATTTCTTTCTATATAGTATCTTAATGCTTTTCTAGCCCTATTCAATAGTTCATGCTTATGTTCACTGTACACAGATTTCGTGTCAATGTTACACTTTTATGTTGACATAATGTCATTACAAAATGTAGAAACATGGCACTTTTAAGTGTTCTATCTTAGTAGTACAAAAGCTGAGTCTGCCAATCTATTCCTAGGAAGGCTATTTGAATCACGTTCACCAATAAAAAATTAAAAGGGGATGTCCAGGTAGAAGCTTATCGCATAGTATAATCTGCTAGATTTGAACTAAAGTTTGAGATGTGGTTTAGCAGAATTCTATTCATCTATTTTTCTGAATTGTAAGTCCCAGAACTAGAAAATTTAGAGGTCTGGAACCCTCTGCTCTCCGTATAGGAAATTGGGGAAGTCTAGCTGCTGTGGAGCTTTATTTACATAAAATATAATTGTTCTCACTCATAGTTCTGTGTAATGTGTATTGCATTACTTGGAGTTTGTTTTTGTTTTCATTTTATGCATAAACATGTTGAATGCATTAGGGAAAACATGAATTATGCAAGACATACTGGAGTAATTTGGACACCCTGAGCTGGAAAGCAGTGGACTCTAGTCTAGTAGGTAATTTAAATTCAGCGATGCAACCTGCAAGCCTGACAAGTCGGGGACTGTGTGTATGGGACCAGTTTGCTCTGGGTTTCACACCTAGAGACTCTGAGAACCCAGTACAGAGCTGGCCTTGAGGGACTGTACTGGGTCAGACTGGACAGGCAGTGGGAATGACCTTTCAGAACTGCATTGCTGCCAATAGAGAAGTTGCTGGAGCTGATCTCTTGAGACAGGACTAGGGAGCCACAGATCAGAGCACACCTGATAGTCCAGACTGCCTGTCTGCTCCAGTCAAGCAAAGAAGTCATGCCTTGCTACCTGGTTGACCATTACTGAGTCTAACAGGGTCATGACTGAGGGTGTAGGTGGGTGGGGAGTTCTTAATTGAGACTGCAGGGTAGCCATCATACTCATATTGTTTAGATTTTGTACACATTATTTTTTGTATAAACAGGTGGGGTGGTGATTACTACAAAGAATATTCATAGTTGACTATTTTCAAACTCCTGAGTGCTTGTGATTGTGGAAGAAATACTGGAAGGGGTGACTGGTGACTTAAATTGCAAGTACCTCGAACTGAGAGAGAAAAAAGCTCCCATCTAAAACCTAAGCCATCTGCTTCATTTCAGAAAGTTGCTTGGAGATTATCTGAATCTGACCCTGGTTTC